>NC_134952.1:20066759-20368916 GCF_965638725.1 Aptenodytes patagonicus | reverse complement strand
CTCTGTCAGCTGTGCTGAAACAGCTCAGGCCAGGAGGGAGCAGGAAAATGCAGTAGCTGACCGTTAGATCATCATTGCTTGCTGTAGAGCCGTACCTTCGCTCTGCATATTTCATTATAGAGTGTTGCCATTACTGAACCTGGAATTCTTTGCCGGTCTGTGTGCTAACAAGCATACATAACAGAAACATCTAGTTAGGATAAATACTGTAGCTCAACGTTAGCTCAGGATCGAAATAAGTCACAGTAGTATGTAACCACTTAAAGGTGACTTATCCCTGATACCCATGTTCTAAGGAAACATTTTTTTCTTAATTGGGGTTATTCCAGTCCCTGTCCTTCCCTGGAAATTAAGAGCTAACTGTACTTTGCTGTAGCATTTCTTCTTCTTTGAGTATGCTTAATTAGTTATTTTAGAATCTTTTTACTTAGTTCAGAATTACACAAAGTAAACAAGAAATACAACTCTTTACTATCATTATAAATGACATGGAAAAGGAAATTGTATGTATTTGGGAAAGCTAGATGATAAGACTTCACTATTTTAATACGTCTGAATGAGACTGAGGTGCTAAAGGTAAATTGTATTGACTTAAGTTTAACAGCGCACTGTTTTCTAGAATGAAACCTAAATAAATGAATTGTTCTGTCCTTTTATAGGAAGAACAGAAACAGCACCCAAATATTTTTGTACGCATGCTTTACTTTTGATCTGAAAAATGAAATTGATGTTAAAAAAAAATACTTCCTTTAAAAAAAAAAAAGCATAATCCCACAGCAACATATGTGCTGTGATTGTGCTAGATCTGTGACATTAATTTCTAGTCTAGTCTGGTTTGCAGCTATACTGCTATTTAATTTTGCAAATTTTGGATTGAGTTGGATGAAATTAAGCCTAAATTATTACAGACAGTGCACTGTTAATCTCTATTTCAAAGAGCCTCTGTTGGCTCCCCAGACTTGAAGTAAAGTAGCAGTGTAATCTCTAAAATCTTGGGTGAAAAGATTTGTGGACTATTGAAATACTTTGTTTCACTCCTAAAACATGTTCTGGATATTAATGTCATAAAATATAAAAGAGAAGCACGCTCTACTCAAAATAAGTAATTTGTTACTAGGGAGATATTTTGACTTAAAATTTGAGGTAGCTATTGCTTTAAAAATCCTGGGATTTTAATCTAATAGATGGAATTTACCCTTGACTAGGCAAAAAAAAAAGGTGAGATATGCCTAGGAATTAAGAAATCAAGGAAGTACACAGTCTATGTTAGAGGAAAGCAGCTAATGATGATCTGATTAAAAATGTCTTTCAGACATCTTTCAGCCATTGTCCGTTCTGCTTAATCTTTTTACAGTATTTTTGTGTATGTGTATATGTAATGAACTAAGTACTGAGGTCATCTTGAACTACCAGTATCAAAAGGTTAATTTTAGTTACCTGTCCTGTTAGATTAACTGTTCTTACCGAGGATATCCTTCTAAGGATAACTGTCTGCTTTACCAAATCTTAATGAGCTAGGTATCAGAGCATCTCAGCCGAGGTAGGCATTATTCCCTTTCACAGAGCAAGAAGCTTGGTCAGAGGGAGGTTAATTGATTTTTCACCAAGGTCACAGCAGAAGTGTGTTGCTGAACCTACATTTTCCATCTCTGAAGCTCATGCTGTAACAAGACTTCTGATTTCTGACATACTAAACTTCCCATTCTTACTGGACTGACATATTTTTTCCAGGTCCGTGGTGTGAGAGGATTTGCAGAATAATACCCGCATCAGTAAAATTACTACTGAAACACTGCACTAATAAAAACCTGAAAGGGTAACACTGCAGCTTACCAGTCCCACAGTAGCTGCTGCAGTGAAGTGCTTGAGGCAGATGCCTGTAGTAGACAACAGTTGACTCTGTGTGATGTTACAAACCTGTATGAAACTCCCTTCCAATACTTCTGTTTGCATTGCTGCTGTTCTCATAATGGTTCTTCTCTTTGGGTGTTAACTATTTTTGTATGTTGCTTGAATTGTATGTTATAATATACACTTACCATGGCAGTCAGCAGAAACATCTGGCATCTTGATTGTGTCTATAAAAAAAAAAACCCTCAATCATTGAAGTGGTCAAGTAATGTGCCAAACTTAGATGAGATTTGAAAGTTGGGGTGGTATATTTTGTATAGAACACTTAACAGTCAGCTTGAAATCACTTCAGTTAAAAATTGCCTGTGGTAATGGAAGAATGTCTTTTCACCTAGGTGGCACATTTGGAACGAACAGGGCATTACTTAACAGTAAAAGATAACCAGGTGGTGCAGTTGCATCCTTCCACTGTTCTTGATCACAAACCAGAATGGGTGCTCTACAATGAGTTTGTCCTTACAACAAAGAATTACATCCGGACATGTACAGACATCAAGCCAGAATGGTAAGCCAGAAGTCTTCAAACAGTCATGACCTTCTGCAAAACTCTTGGGGTTTTTTTGGCCTTTTTAAATTGAGGTCCTTTCACTTTTCCTGAAGCTAATACTGTTAAAATGGTTTGGGGAATTGCAATGGCATGGACTTGAGATCTTGTAGATGACTAAAAGTTCTCTTTGTGGGTACTTGTTTCTGTTGGTGGGAGTTGTGTGTAAAACTTGGGTGCCCAGGCTCTGCATGCAGTGCGCGGAGAGGTGCTTGACTTAAAACTGGTTATTTTAGTAAGCCTGTTGGGAAGGAGCTGCTTGGAGATGCTCGGTCTGGGGATACGTCCTAGCACCCAGGTGCGTACCTAAGTTAAGAGTAGATGCCTCTGTTCTCAAGATCTAGGACCTCTCTTGGCAGTAGGTGTCTTAATTTTTCCAGAAGGCTCTGAACAGGATGCAGTGCTTTCTTAAAATATGAAGGAAAGAGGTGGCAATACTGGTACAACCTGCCTCGTCACAGTATTTATTAGCCAATAGAGTGCATATCAACGAAATTAGAGGCCTGATCCTCTGCAGACAAGCAGAGATCTGCATTGTCTTGCCCACCTTTAAGGTTGTACTTAGACTGCCAAGTTGTAAGCTGTTGTGCAGAAGGAGTTTAAAGATTCATAAGCTGGAAAATGTAGCGCATATATATACATTGTCTGTAGTACTTTAATGGAAAATAGGTGTTTGAATCCTTCCTTAGAAGTCTTTTTCTGAACAGGCACTGTGTAGCCTTGTGGGAGTGGGATCCTATGGCCTTGCTGCATTTTTAAGCTTAAAAGAGCTAAGGCTGAACTGCAGTCTTGCACCAACTGCTTTTCAGGTGGGCTTCTGTGGCCTGTGGATTTGGACATTAAGCAGGAGGTCTGACTGTAGGGGCTACTATGGCGTGTCCTGAAGCAGCAGTGCGGGTCTCTAAGGATCATACGGCCGAACAGGAGCGTCTCGCTAGACTCGAGCGCATGCTTTACTGCTTTGGACTTGGGCACTTGCACAGGATGGGACAGAGATGTAAACCTGTGTGCGTGTGTGTAAACTTTCATTAATCTTAGAATTGCAGAATGAGCTGAAAATAATGGATAACCTTTGTTTCCCTCAGTTGTAGAATTTCTGTAGGATGCATCTTAAAGTTTGAGTATTAGTAACAAACCTTTCCTTTTTTGACAGGCTGGTGAAAATTGCCCCTCAATATTATGACATGAGCAATTTTCCACAGTGTGAAGCAAAGAGACAGTTGGATCGCATCATTGCCAAACTTCAGTCCAAGGAATACTCGCAGTACTGAATTTATGCTTTGAACTGAAGTTATTCAGAGGACAGCTTTAAGAGATGAAAGGATTCAAAGTTCAAGTTGTGCTCTTCACTTTGGTTCAATAATGGCCTTTATTTGAAAGCTTTTTAATTTTTCTTTACAGTAAATATTCCATTCTGATTTCATAAATTAAACATTTATGCCTCCCTTTTGTGTTGACACTGTAGCTCATACTGGAAAAGCTGATCAATGTTTTGCAGTTTATTGAAAGTAGTTCTATATATAACAATGTTATAAGCATTTCTTTAGAAATGGTTGAAAATGCTTCTAAAAATGTGATTATCGACCATGGTATGCATGATCGTTGTAATTGTTGACATTCCTTTTAGAAGTTGTGAAATGTTACAACTTGTGCTTATGTAGACACAATCTTCAGCTTCAGTACAAAGGTACTGACTTCAATAAAGTCTATTTATACTATTTTTTTGCCACAGTATGTCAGTATTTCTATTGTTTTGATCAAAATGTGAGAAGCCATTTAGTCTCCCGTTAAACTGCTGTTTTATTGACATGGCAGTAGTTTAATACTTTAAAAGCTTAAGCCACCGCAATTATGGTGACATCAATGTAATACACACAATGTTGATCCCTTGCAAACCTGTTTAATTTATGTATGAAACTTGTTTAAAAACGAAATGCATGCAGAATTTTTTTGGAGAATGCTTTCTTCAGACATGCTCCTAGATATCTCTTGGACAGAACTGTAGTAATACGTCCTGTAAAGTGAAGTGTCTGTGGCCGGTTAGAAATCACCCTGCTGGGCAGTGGTCAGATACAGTTTGAGATCAACACAAATAATACTTAAGTGACACTGTAGGTCAAATTACATAGCACCATTGTCATTTTGTAGTGATTTTTAGTGAAATATGACTTGACAGCATTTTGAATTTGGGAAAGGTAATCCCATGTGGAATTTATAGTAAGATTTGGATCAGAGGGCTGGAGCAGCTCTTCTGTGAGGACAGGCTGAGAGAGTTGGGGTTGTTCAGCCTGGAGAAGAGAAGGCTCCGGGGAGACCTTATGGCAGCCTTCCAGTACCTGAAGGGGGCCTACAAGAAGGCTGGAGAGGGACTCTTTACAAGGGCATGTAGTGATATAGGATGAGGGTAATGGCTCTAAACTGAAAGAGGGTAGATTTAGATTAGATATGAGGAAGGAATTCTTCACTATGAGGGTGGTGAGGCACTGGAACAGGTTGCCCAGAGAAGTTGTGGATGCCCCATCCCTGGAGGTGTTCCAGGACAGGTTGGACGGGGCTGTGAGCAACCTGGTCTAGTGGAAGGTGTCCCTGCCCATGGCAGGGGGGTTGGAACTAGATGTTCTTTAAGGTCCCTTCCAACCCAAACCATTCTGTGACTCTCTGATTTTAACATATTTGGCCAGATTTCAGCTTTTCCTCTCCCTGGAATACACTGAGATTTGGTCTTTCTGGCAAAGAGGAGCTGGAGCAGCTCTTGCTGAAACAGGTTCCCCTAGAATGGGAACTGTGTGCTGTTGTGCTGTAAGGCTGAAACAAAAATAGGTTATGCTTGGAGAGCTGGCAACTAACCTCAGTTATAAGACTAATCTTAAGTACTGATGTTTGGGATATCCTATTTAAATCATAGCAGTTGGCTACAAAATTACTTGGAATCAAAGCAACTTGAGGATTCTCCTCTAATTCCAACTTTTTTTCTAAAATGCCATCTATGAGGGGGAGTGGAGAAGTTCTGAAAACTTTTTTTTTTGGTTAGCAATGAAAACAGTCTTGTGAAAGAAAACATGTCTGAAGATGAAAATTTGAGTGAATTTATAATATACAGCAGGACTTGTGAGTTTGCCCCAAGTTTGATAAGCAAGTGAGGGAGTGGGGGATCTCCCTGTCTTCAGGCGTTGTGGGATGGGTTTGGACTTTCCTGCCCTACGAAATTTTCAGTAGGAAGGAGGGGGAGGTTGGCTCTTCAGAAAATGTTGAACTGAATTAATTTTTTTCTGACTGCAGTTACAAGAGGTTTTATTTAAAAGATGGGGATCCCGAATTTAAACAGTTTGACTTCAAACTAGTATTCCTAAACATACAAATGTTTGTTTTACGAATTCCTGCTCTAGGATAACTCGAGTTCAGTATTTGGGTTTCATGACGGCTTGCTTATCGTCCTTCTGGAGGGTGGGGGAGCTACTTTGTGCAGTGGTAAAAAATGGCTGCTCCTCAGGTACAAATGTCTCTGGTATTCACGTGCAGCCTTCAGCTAACTGGTGTAGAGCCACCTTCTGTATGACTTTTCTAGGTATGGCAAGGTCCATGAACGCAGCCAATTCTCAGCATGAAATCCCTCGAGGACCCCAGAACCAGCTGGCATAAACTGCAGTAGCTTTGGTACTTGCGAATGGGGGAGCAGATGGCTGTGGCTGTGAGTGGAACTTGACACGGGAGAGACTTTGGCCTGGTTTTCTTTTTTTCTTAATTGTCATACCCACAAACTCAGCTTGGGCCTTGACAGCCAACCTGGGATCTTTCACTCTATCTTGGCCACCAGGAATGCAAATACTACAGGCCAAATTAATGTCCTCTGACAGCTGTGCAAGCCTGCCATGGTCCAATTAAGTCAGTGACACCTGTGCAATCCACCTAAAGGTGCTGGGGTGCACCTGTGTCACTGGCTTAATTGGAAGGCTGTCGGGTGTGCCAGCTGCCACTGGGGACAGAGCAGGCCCAGTGCCCTCTCCCCTCCTGGCAGCAGGAGCACGAGCTATGGGAAGCAGCTTGGCTCTTGGGATCCCACTGGGATCTGGGGGCTAGCTCTTCGAGGAGGTACTGAAGCTTAAGCGCCTTGGGAACCTAGCGGGTTTGATACTTGCGTGACATTTATATATGTCATCATGATTCCCTGGAAAACACTTCTCTTACTGAAGAACTGACAAGCAAGGCACTTGCAATACTTCAGTTTAGGACTGAAGCATTTTCTCATGCTGGACTGTGTGTGCTAAATACACAGTTGTTCCTTCACGAGCGATCATGTAGTGGAGCATGGCCCTGGGGTTGGAGCGGGGAAGCTCAGTGTCTTTGTGCAGGCATCGTGCAATTGCTGTGTTCTTCTGCATGGTACTGATTCCTAACAACTGAGAATATTTCGGGGTTTGGGGCACTAACATACAGTATAGGCTCACTGAAATCACTGTGGACACCTTAGAGTTACTGCAAATTTCACTTTTTTTTTTTAAAGATGTAATTTTAGAGCCATACAGCAGTGAGAAGGGAGCAAGTTACCTGCGAAGTAACTGGCCCTCTCTGGAGAAGTAATGAAAGGGACAGCATGGCTTCTTGGAGAAAGACATTTTCTAGGTCCTAAAGGGAAACAGTGTCAGGGAAACGGGGAACCTCTTCGTAACTACAGGTATCTCAGGGATACAACAGATGCATGCAGAATAACTTGGTTTTGAGAATAGCCCTGGTTTTTCGTAAGTGTTGAAAGGCAAAACCTCATTCCCATTTTTCTGGTGGAAAAACTGCCAAAAAAGGTTGTCTAGAGAAACAAAAGGAGACCAAGAAGGAGGTGTAGGAATGAGGCTGCTTTATGAGTGTGTGAAGGTCACTGCCTCCCTCTTAGAACAGTTGAAAACACCCGCAGTCCTGCTCATCATCATCAGAGCTTTGGTTTTGGCTGCTTAGACTGCAGTAAATGGGGGGAAAAGTTGGAAATTGCAAAATATACAGGTGTTCGCTTATGTCAAATAGAAATTCAGCTTCCCCTGCGTTTTGTTCTGTGGAATGCCACAGCTGACTAAAAGACCCTGTGGCTCTTTCTGCTGGTTTGTGGAGTGAGGGATCCTGAATAAAGCACATCAGCTGCCCTGACCAACTTCAGCTGTTGGCTCTTCTGCTGCGTTCCCTGCCTTACTGATGTTGCTTCAGAGCATTCAAACGACTAGCTAGTCTGTTAGGGTGTAAGCGTCTTTATTCTGGAGTACTGAGGAATTGCTCCCTTAGGATTAGTTGGTTGTCTGCTTCAGAACAATCTGAAAGGAAAAGCAATGCTTTGTTTACTTACAGTGAATTTTTTTTTTTACCAGAGGAATTCTGGTGGTTTTTGAAAATACGTGGTTTGTATAAAATAAACTATAGTGTGGGACTTTTGAAAATATAGAATGGATTAGATGATAGCAAATAGTACTAAGTGGAAGGAGTATATTTTTTGAGAAGAGGAGAGTCTTCCATCTTAATCGTGCTTCTGTATAATACCTCAAAGCAGTAAAGGGCTAATATTGATGTGAGGTCGTAACTATGTTTAGGTTTGTTAGATACAGAGGTAGTTACTGATGACTGAGTACACAAAGCTGTGTTTAGGTACATAGCTATTGACGTTACGGAGGCATGAAGAAGTGACCAGTTATACTGTGTTTAGACTTGTAGGGATTTTCTAGCATTTAGAGTTTTTGTCAGAGAAAAGAATAAATGGTGATGTCATGCTTTGCTATGTCCTGATGTCATTAAAAACCCTGAACTCTTGCTTTTGGGAGATCTGTATATACCCCAGTGCAAAAGAAAGTTCCTTTTGGGGTTACAGGAATGTATTAATTTCTTGTACCTGTATTCATTCACTGATGTTGAAGTGCTGTTGGTACAGGCCAGTTTGTGTTGAGGTGTTCTCTATCAGTGCGGTCAGCTTTGCCTGACAGAGCCATACCATGATTTCTGATCACCTCCTCCCTTTTTGGATCAGGGCTTGTGAAATACCGTTAGTTTGTGACGTGTAATTTTCAGCCTGCACCGTGCATATTGCACAGTGCACCGTCCAGTATGCACGGTGCGTATTGGAAGCTGCTCATTATTTGCCGTAAGAAATGCAGTGTAAAAAAAAAAATGCCGACATTAGCTTTCAGTATGTCATTTCAAAAGATACCTTAATAAAAGTCAAAGGGCAAATTGTTTTCCTTCCATCCAGTCAACCTACAATTATTAATTTGTATTCAGATTGCTACAGTTTCCTTCATTTTCTGACAGTTTAGCAGTAAAAAGTCATACCATACCATGATACTAGGAAGCAGAGAGTTGTATTCTAAAGTACGTGAATTCATTCACTTACTGTAATTTGTGAGGGATAGCCATTTATTTTGCTTTTAGAACAGCTGAAGGTTTTAATAATAAACATCTTTTACTATTGGACGTATAATCTTGTATCAGTACTCTGACCTTTAAAATTATTTAACTTCAAGACTATGTATGGGATGTAAGATTTATGTGAAGCAGAGAGGGGAAAAACGATCTGCTTGGTCAACCTAGTTCATTTTTCTACTACTACATCTTATGCTGGTAGCTTTCTTTTGTGGTACGCTTCCTAGGACTGTTCCCATACAAAACTGGGCATTGGTCCCCAGTAATACAAACGTCAGATATTTTTGAGCTTTAAAACCAGGATGAAACCATTATATGAGCGCTTTTGCCCCTCTTTTCACTTTCCCTTTCGCGAATGACAAGCTTGGGCTGCCTCTAATTTGCACTGATGCGTTTGAGGTAAGTGGTTGGCATCAAGGAGACCCCAGCTTCCAGTAGCAAGGGGTTAAACTGATACAGTAACAGCAGTAAAATAACGTTCCTGTAGCAGCGGTAACAGAGAGCTCTGCTGGTTGGGGGTGTTCTAATTTTGCAGTTTCAACTCAGATACGGTAGTTTCTCAGGAACACTGAATGTATGTTGGACAGATGATAAAGTAATTTTCATTTGTGTACATCTTGGCTCTGAGTGATTCTTTAAGCTTTTTCCAGCTTTGAAAGCTATGCAGTAGTTATGTTGTATAGAAAAATAAAACATAGCGCAAATTAATGTTAATAATAAATATTCCCTGTTGCTCTAAACATGTATTATTTTGGGTTGGTCTTATTCTTTAAGCTAAAGTAGGCTCTTGCCTTCCATTTGAATTCAGTGTTTATTTTGTAAGTATATCACATTAACATTTCTGGCCTCGTTGCTTCCAGCAGCATAAACAACGAACACTTAAGGCATTGAGCACTTCTTGGGCTCCACAGAGTGGAGGGCTGCTGGTGGACCTCTTTCCTGACTGCTTTGTGTATTTAAATACTCAGCCACGTAGTGAAACTGCTTCTGCTTAGATTAGTAACCAGTTTTATCCTCAAAAATACCAACCTTTTCAGCTTTATGAAGATGCTAGTGTTTACTATCAAAATTTGTGGGTGATATTAAAGAGTTACAAACTAGACTCGACCTTTCAAACCTTAGAATGGTATCTTTGAGGTAGTTTCATTTTGCGTGTTGAATATCAGGTAACTGATAAGGCTTTTACTGTGACAGGGATAGTATCATTCTTTTAAAAACTTTAATGCACTGTGAACCTTTCCTGAAAGGCTTACAATTGGTACAGCGGCAGAAGGTTAAAAGCAGTGTGATTCACAGAATGTTTCTGAGCAGCTACCTGTCCAAGAGGATATTGACAGCTTTGTTCCAATGAGTTACTGGGTTACGCAATATAACGGAAGTAAACTTAAATTACTGCTACTTTTACATACCTTAAAAAAATAATTTGATTAAGAGCAGAAATCAAAGATAAGGCTTAGCAAGAATTTAAAATTCCAGTCTTAATGTTAAATAATATGTACCCTGTTTGTTGAAAACAGGCATCTCATTTTCAGTAAATTTATGGACAATGAACAGTTTCCCCCTATAAGCAAACCGGTGTTAAAGAAAAATCCATGCAGGAATGGGAACAAGAACATTAGAATATTTATTTCATTTTGGATGTTAGATTGGGGCTGTGCTTTACGCAGCTCTTTTTTTTGCTCTAAAGCTCCTTGTTGGACGTGCTGCTATGTAAATCCAAACACTATTCAAATGTCTGTTCTCTACATTCTCGAGCATCGTCGCATACGAGGTTAAACGGTGCTAGAGTTATGATTTTTCTGCAGCCTAGAGAAAATCCTGTTTGTTTTTGGAGGAGAATTATGGAAGGAAAAGTGAATAGGAAAATATTCAATTATATGAAATGGGTAATGGCCTACTTCATGATCTCTTCCATAATCATATTTGTTCGTCACACAGTAATTGCCTGCAATGAATATTATTTTTGCAAGTAAAGCTTAAGAATCCAACCGTTTGTAGTCTACTGGCTTGATATGAGACTAATGTTTAGATCTCTCATTAGGTACAGTGAGGTTTCAGAAATTAATTTGCTTTTTTTAGCAGTCTCTTGATCAAACTAATCTGATTATAAAAACAACTTTATCAATGATGGCTATCTAGACTCAGAACAGAACTTCCTAAATTGGCAACAAAGTCAGCAGCAAATCTTTGTTCTTACTGCTTCCAAACTTCGACATTATAAAAGTAAAAATTTGCAGAGACATTCTAATTGCCTTTCATTGCATTCACTTTAACCTGCTTTAAGAAAAACTATTATTCTTTCCCTTGATTTTGGGCGACATGTAACTGAAAGGACATGTGCTTGCAAGCTGCAATACCATGTCTGGTACGAACAGCTGCCTAGGTTTTCTCCTAGTGAAGTTTGTTTTTATTAATTGGATCAAATAGGATGATGTCACCAAAGAAATCCAAAGTTAATGATCTGTCAAATCCCTTTGAAATATCTATCAATTATTTCTGAGGGTTTGCTGCCTCTTTGTGGTATTTCTTGTGTAAAAATGGAATTCTGTATCGATCAAAGCTTTTCTTGGGATTGTGCAAATGACAGTTAAATGCAATTTCCCCGAGTTCCACAGTGCGTGACTGGGAGTCTTTCTTCCTCCCTCCTCCATGTTCCTACACACATGATACAGCGTATAGTGCCAAAGGAGCAGCCAAATATTTTTGAATGTCTGTAATATACTTTGTGATGATGAGGTGCTACTGCTTTATCAATAAGCTTTGAATAATGTGCTGGACGGCAAAGCCTCTTATCTTTTTCATTATCTGAGTGATGACAAGAGACCTCATCGTACCTTTCAGTACATTCATTCTCAGACGACATCTTTACCATGATTGATAAAATAGTGGTGAGTCTACTCCATTTATATCACTCAGTATTTTGCTAATGATCTGAATGTACCCAGAAGGAGGCAGAATAGCTGTGGGGTTTTTCTCAGATGTAAAGATACTTACACTAGAGGCAGAGACTCATGACAGGCCAACCATCTTGATTCCTGCTAATTTGGGTTATTCTAGGAATTCCACCCCCCACCCCGCTTTGATTAGTTACTTCATATAGTTACTTCATAACTATAATCACAGAAGTCACAGAAACACAATCACAGAAATGTTATTTTGGGGAAATTATAATCTGATAGGGCTTTAGTAATTTATTTACATTGTTAATTGGTGGTGAGACTATAAAAGTTACGAACTACCTCATAAGTTCATGCCTGCCTACATTTGAATGGCACGTATTCACTGGCTGTTATTTATAATTTTGGGGGTATTGAACTGATGGAGATTACTCATGTTTAAAAGCTGCTGGAAGGCCTGAACTAGGAATTAAATTATCACAGTGGCTTCATTTTGTTAACAGTCTCATTGAAAATATCTTGCTTGCAGGACAATCAAACTCATCAGTGTTCTGCTCTTCCACTTCAGCAGACAAAGTTTTAATCAGTGGCACACTTGATCTTGCAGAATTCAAGGAAAATAATTTCCTGCATTTTTGAGATGAGCAAAAATTCATGTAATCGGGCTTTTAAACTCCTGGCACTTTTTTTCCCCTTTCTTTTTGAATAATCAGTTTTACTTCATTCAGTTGCCTATTTCACCTAACTTCAATTATCAAGATGACCCAATGCTTAGATGGGATTAGCTCATGGATGAAGAGCAAGCAACTGAATCTGAACTCGGGCAAGGCAAATAATAGACTGATGGTGAGACCAAAACATTTTGAAAAACACACCGTTTTCTCTGAAGTTGTATATTTGCGATTGGTCTTTGCATTTAGATGGCTTTAGAGAACCTTGTTGTTAATTTCTGATGGTCTCACGTAGCAACATTTACAAAAAAAACACTTTTCTACTGTCCTCTTTTTCTTGGAGCCGCCATCCTATCTTAGTGGTCAGTCATCTAGCTTCAGTTATCTTTTTATCTTTTGGATGAAGCGCAACAGTGTATGCAATCTTCACCATCTAGCAAACTTACCAAAATGAGTTATATTCCAGGTCTTGGTTTTTTTCTTCAAGACTCTTAACAGCCTGGACTCAGCTCTGGGATGAAGACCATGAGTGCCGAAGCCAGCGCCAGTTATTTCTTTGGTGTAACTGAACTTTCTGAAACAAGGGTAAAACTTGTCTGTGCAGTAACCATAAGTACAAGATGGTATTACAAATTTCAACAGTAACTAATAATAATCTAGAATCTCACTACCTTCTGCTTTAATTGCAAGGACCATTTCTTCTGCCACCATATACAGAAAAGACTCCAACACACTACTGCTGCCTTTTTGGTGAGAGGAAGAAAAAGCAGATGTTAGTCACCTAGCTTTGCATGCTGTTTGAAAGTATTCAGATATTACAGTGATATATACAATCATATGAAGTATATTGGACATAACAGAACTTTAGAAAAGCTGGCTCTGATAAATTCCTATACCACCACCATTCAGTGGATGGAAAGTATCCATTTTCTGTATTTTGATCAACGACATTCAGTTTTCTGAATGCGATTTTCCTTCAGCAGAACCTTGTATTTTTTGAATGGTGGCATGTAATTGAAGTTTGGGAGTGTTATTCCGGGATATGTTAGAAAAGCTGTATTTTGAATCTTGATCTGTTACGCTAATATTGGAAAATCTGCACATGTAGCTCTTGTGGTTGAGGCTGATGAATCCAATGTGCGGAAGCTGTTCTAGGAACACCAGGTCTCTCAGGCAGCTTGGAACTGGGCTGTCTAGCCACGCGAAGGTGAAAAAAGTCATCTGGATTTTAGCTAGAATACAGCGAGAAGCCAATGAAAAAAAGCAGAATGCTGAAATGGTGTTTTAAAGGTGATTGTGGCTGCTGTGTTCTCATCCACTGGTGGTTTCATTCTCAGTTATGCCTAATCTTACATTTTTGTATTAGAGACACGAGTTATCTTGAAAGTTAAATAGAAACCTAAACTCTGGAATCTCCACTTATTTCTGCTGTAAGTAGGTTTTTGCTCCTCTGGGGCTAATTCCTTTTATAAACATTGTCTAACAATGTTGCTTGACTTTTCCAAGGTTCTGGTACTTAAACTGTTGATCTCCTCAAATATTAAAAGGATGTAATACCTAGCTCCAGAGGTGTTCATAAAGCAAAATGAAATCCTTTGATGGAAGGTGCTAAGGAAGCTTTAAAGTATTAGCCTAATAGAAAACCTATCAATGGACTTTTAAAGCCTTTCCTCTTCAATTTTTATGGACTGTCTTAATTGATTTTAAAAGGCTTTTATGCACTTATGAACAGGCTAAGTAGAAATATTCTTTTTTTTCACCTGCAAATAAGATACAGGGACAGCTTCTAACTTTATTTTAGAACATCTGATATTATAGGCTTTTGCCCCGTGAGAAGGGATTTTCCACTAATGAAATCTAGTGAAGTTGGGAATAAAAATACTTACATGTGTCTGCTAAGGCTGAAAACTTTTTTTTGGGGGGGAAAGTGACAATGGTGAATGAAAGAATAGTACCCATAAAACATTTTGAGGTATTTATAATCGCAAGCTTTAAAAATAGTGAGGACCACAGCACTCAGTTTAAATGGTACACTGATTATTGGAGGGACACTGAACTGCCTAGACAAAATGTACAGCCACAGAATATCACTTTGTGTTGTAGAATCTTAATTTAGAGGGTACAGCTGAGTTGAATTCTGATCCCCTTGGGACTGTTCTGATACAAATCTGTCTGCTTACATGGAACATGTAAGTTGAAGATGAAATGTCTCTTCTGTCTCAAATTGTCCATATGCTTCTCAAACCAAAGACCTCTAGAAGCCTTGCTTTTCAGGGAATTTCTCAAGAGATCACTCTGCGTAAAGAAAAGAAAGATGCATTCATGATGCTCTGGCTTTTCCCTGTAGCAGTGGGGTACGTTTACTCTTTGAGAGGTCTGTCCAAAAACTTGGCACTTGGTGATACCAAATCTGTTATTGTCTCAAACAGCAGTCCCTGGCCTTAGTCTTGTCTCTGTGCACCAGCCTCAGGGGAATGAGGATGTGCTGTCTGTGAGAAGACAGGACCAGCCTCAGTTTGAAAGCTTCACCCTGATTCACCTTATTCCCATACCAGACAGGCTTTGCAGGTAAAAAACCCCTCAAACCTACCCCCCGCCACACAAAAGAAAACAGTTTCTAGTTTATTTAATACCTTTGAAAGTCTTTAAGCTGAAAACACGGAAGCAAAGAGCAAACCAAATTAAGTTCTAGACTGTATTGAACAAGATGCCTTTCTAGCTGCTTTGCTATCCTTTACCTAGTAGTCTGGCACATCCTAACTGCACAGTATTATGCTGTGTGTGCCTCTGAAGAGATTTGAGTAATTTTATCTGTTCCACCTGCACCAGGCCTCTTTCTCTCAGCACAGGTGGAGTATTAATGGTTATCCTGAGGTTACTTTTGTTATTCAAACATTTCCTGGATTTTTCTGTTTCCTCCACCCCTCATCAATCCATATGTTCCAAGTTCCTTACAAGAGTTTATTTTATCTCCACTTTAATCCTTCCTGCCTGCAGGACTGAATACACCTTAGCATCTATTCTATGGAGCTGTTAGCACACTGGGATATTAGACAACGATTATTTGTGGATTTTATTAAGTTTGGTTACACACTTCTAGTAATAGAAGTAACATACAAAGTTTTTTGCTTCATCACAGTAACAATGATGTTAGCGTGCTAAATCATGCGATAGACAAATAGATTATTAGCCATTTCAGTAATGGTTGGTTGACTGAAAACATCTACAAATGGTCTGGAGGAGCAATACATAATGCTATAAATAAGTTTTCAGATCTTGTTTTGCTGCCAGCAGAAGTGTGCTCTGCAGAGGCCTCGAATAGGTTCTGAGTAGTTTGCAGCTATAAGAAAAGTTTACAGCTGGATCTCCATTAGAAACTGATCACTGTGCAATTAAGCTTAACCTCCTACCAGTGATGCTCGCCCAGGGGCAGCTCCCTGAACTTCAAATGAAGAGATTTTGAGCTAGGGCAAATGGTTAACAGCAGGATGAGGAACAATGTTCTATACAATCTATGAAAAAGATAAGAAAAAACCCAAACTTTTAAGAACCCATAATCTGTTTTGAGACTTTTAAAGAATGTTGCATTGGAAGGGCAGATAGTATGTCCATCACTGGAAGACAGGAAGTAGGGTAAATGCCACCTACTGAAGTGTATAAATACATCAGATATTAGGGGGGAAAAAAGTGAAAGAAAAGAAAAACAAAAAAGAAAAGGAGAAGAGTCCAAACTGTAGGATTTTCAGTTCAAAATGTAGGAACTTTGGTTCAAACCATAGAATTTTAGTGCAAACTTCACCTGAACAGCATAAATAGCTCAGAGGTCAGGCTATGCTGGAGTACAGATTCAGGATGGAATGCACTAAGAAAATATGAAGATGAAACGTGCAATGTCAAGTTGCTTAAAATTTTAGAAGCGAGATGCTTTGAACACTGACCCCTCAGAGGGAAGAGCAGAAAACAATTCAAGAAGGATGGTGAAGTAGAAAGGAATTTTATGCCTTAATTGTTGCTGTCTGAAAAGTTGAAATAAATTCTTAAATCACATGAACTTTTGTGGGCCACTGATGAGCAGCCTTGACAGGCTGAAGTCTCTGAAGGAAAATACTGAAGCGATTTGAGAAACAAATCATTGTGGACATAGTGAACACCTTGTTTCTGATGTAGTTTCCATATTCTGTTGGTGGGAACCTTCCTGCTGTATTTTTACCTGGTTTAGGCCAGGATGAAAGGCTCTTTGACCTCGTATGGAACAGAGCTGCCTGTCACAAAGGTTCCTCTGGATGATGAATTCAGGTATTCTTGGCTAGCCTTCCTTCAGACAAAGTCAACACATCAAAAAGCTGAGCTTCTACTACACTCAGGTATGTTTCATGGTATTCTGTGTCCATGCCACATTTGGAGACTGAAAAAAATTAGATTTCCTCAACAAATAGAATGGTCAAAGGATTCCACAGGTATTACTAAATGGTGGTTTCTTCCTTAAAATATCAGGTGAGGGGGAGCGAGGAGCTTCAGTGGGCTTTTCATCAGAGTTGTGGCAGAAAACTGTCTCTAGTCTTCTCCATTGATGGCTATGGGCTGTTATGAGCATGCCGGGTGCTGCTCAACAAACCACTGGCCCTCTCAGTTATGATTTGGAAGCAAAAATATTTTTTTAAATGAAAAATATATAATGTATTCTTATATGAAATAGAACAATTATTCTGAAAAAAATTACCACCTACATTATTTGCTTTCCATTTATAATTATCTGAGTTTTGTGGTATCAGTGTGAGCTGATGAGGAAAATGTTCCCCTTGTCAGCGGACCGCACTTGAGGTGCTGGATATGCAATCAGGATAAGGAATACTCAAGGAACATGGTCAACGTAATCCAATCTATTTCCGGTAATTGTTTAGCAAACACTTTAAAATCATTATATTCAGTGTCACTTCACTGTGTCCGATGAACAATTTGACGACGGCTTATGGGCCGTCAGTTTTACTTTTCCGTACGACCGGGAAGGCTCCCTGCTGACCTGGGGCGCCTTTGCAGGGCGGCGTTGTCACCACGGCTGCGACAGGAGCAGGCGACTGGATGCACCGGCACGGGCGGGAGGGAAGTCACGTTGCCGGTGCCACTTCTGTGATCACTGACACGCTTAAAAAAAAAAAAAAAAAAATTATTCCGGTTTTCTCCCGCTCCTTGAAAACGGGGTGCTGAGGAAAATGCCCCCCCAAAAAAGGAAAGAGCGGGGCAAATTGTACCTGACGGATGGGGACTCGCTGACGGCTCTGAGGCGAAGTTTCCCGCGGACGGGAGGGAGGGACGGAAGCGGCGGCTGGAGGCGGTGCCCCGCCCCCTCCCTCTCAGGCGCCCGCCGGGGGGCGGCCCGGGCCGGGCTGCGGTGCTGGGGTCACGCCTGTTTCCCCACATCCCTCGCCGGCCTCGGGTCGTACGCTGGAAAAGGGAGCTCCAACTTTTCAGGCACGGTGCGGCACGGCTGGGCTGGGCTCGGCGTGGGGCGGGGCGGGGCGGGGCGGGGGAGGCCGGGCCGCGGCCGGGGGAGGGCGGGCCCGCCCGCGGCGGCGCTGCCCCGGCGCGGCGGGGGAGGACGCGCGTCGCCACTTGCCCGCTCCTTCCCCGCCGCGGTGCAGTCGCAGGTCCTGCAAGCGCGCCCTCGTTTCGTTGCGCGGGCTGCGCTGCCGAGCAGGGACGGGGGTGGGTGGGGATGGAGAGGTCGCTTGGCGCTGGTGATTCAGTGCCGGGCTCTGTAGCACAGCCTGTCCCCGGCGGCGGCGGCGGCGGCAGCGGAGTGAGCGCGCGCACGTGACGCCGGCTCCGGCTCCTCAGTGCCGCCACAAACAGACGCGCAGACACACACGCGTTCTCCTCTCCTCTATCCAGCCTCCTCGCTGCCGCTCGCTCCCTCTCGCACGAACCGCGCAAGCCGCCGCCAGGGCAAAGCTGTCGGCACGCTCCGCGGTGGCAGCACCAGCAGCGGCGACAGCAGCGATCGCGCAAGAGGCAAGAGTTTGCGAAGGCTGCTGCGTGCCTTCCCGAAGAGGTTTTGCGCCCAGAGGATGGCTGGCTGCGGGCTGTCAGAAGACGCTTGCTTCTCCTCCTTCTTTTACAACTGCACCTCCTCCTGGGAGACCTCCTACAACCAGGTAAGAGGTGGCCGGTGCTGCGAGGCGCGCTCGCCGCCGCTGCGCCCGCCGGGCTCCTCGGGGGAGGCGAAGGTGGTGCCTGCGCGTGCAGGAAGGGGCTGGAAGTGTTTCTGTTCAGCATGTGTGGGGGCAATCAGCCGAGGAAAGCAATGAGGGAACACAGCCTTTTTCCGTGTGCCTTTCAGCCCCCTTCCCTCCGCCCCTCCCGTGAGGAAGAGGAGCGGGAGGAGGGCTGAGGAGCGGGAGCCGTAGCGCGCCGGAGGGCTGTGCGTTACCCGGGAGCAACTCGGGGCACAAGAAGGCAACTCGAGCGAAGCGTCTCCGAGCCTCCCCCTCGGCTGCGCTCGCTGCCGTCCTCCGCGCATCGAGGGCCTCCGCTGAGGGCAGCCAGACGAGTTTGCCGGGGCGGGGGGAGGAGGCGTGCGAGTGGCAGGCTCGGTGCGAGAGGACCCCCGCACACCCGTTCCCCTCTCCCTCAGAAATGGCCGCATATGCGTTCAACCTCGTAATTACGGATCCTGCCTAGGTGGAAATAGTTCGGCTTACCCGTCTCTTCTGATTCAGCCCCCCACCCCCCTCCACGTACTTAACTTTGATGACTGTGCAATGCAGAGCGCGCAGCCAGATAACGCCGGTTCCTCCGGCCGGGTCGGTCTCTCCCGCCCGCGCCGTGGCTCGGGCCGCCGGGGGTGGCCGGCGAGGTGGTGAGGGAGAGTGGGGAGAAACCAGAAATCGCGCCTCAGAGGTAGAGAGCTATTCTGGGAGCCTCCAAACCGTCTTTAATTAAATAACTGTTGTAGTCTGCTGCCCCCGCTGCTTGTTTGGTGAAAGTCTACAGGCAACTGTCGTTTATAAACTACATCGGTGCGTGTGAGTGCGTGCGTGTGGAAGGGGGTTTCTGGTGCTGGCGTGACAGGAAAAGTTGGGCAGCGGGTGGAAGCGGCCTGCGGAGCAGGGGAAAGGCACCCCCGAGCTGTGGAGGCGGCGGTGCCCGCGCGGGGGCGGGAGAACCGCCCGCGGCCCCTGAGGCGGCGAGGGGCTCCGGGGGGGGCGGGGGGTGTCGCCTCCTCGCTCCCTCCCTGCGGGGGGCAGAGCCCGCTGAGCTCATGGAAAAACGCTCGGTCCACAGCCCCGGTTTCCAGGAAACTGAAATCCCCAAACTAGCAGTTAACAGTTTAAGGTTACACCTCACAGCGAGGGATCGAGAAACCGCGCGCTCCTCCCTGCCTCCACGAGTTAATAACACTGAGCGGCGAGGAGCGGGGCTCCTCCTCCGGCAGTAGCCGGGCGGCCGGCGGAGTTCGGGGGTCGGTCCGTCGCAGTGGGGCCCTGGAGCCCTGGCAGCCGGGTCGTCCCTTGAAGCAGACGAATAAATACAGATCTCTGGTGTCCCGGGTGCGAGCGGACACTTGCCGAGCCCACCTCGGAAGGCGCCTCGTGCTGGGTAAAGCTGCCTGCCGAGTTTGCCGCCCCAGTCGGGGGAGAGCCTTCCCGGCAGGGAACAAGTCAGGCTCGCTTGCGCTAAGGAGGGGGGGGGGTTCGTGTGGGGAACAGACACACACGGGCACGTATCAACCCCAGAACCACTGTTAATTGCTGTCTCCCGAGTGCGCTGGAGCCCCTCTGGCTCGATGAAGTCGTCAGGTGTCGCCGGTGGCCCGGTGCCTGGCGGGGCGGGAGGGCGGCAGGTGCGCCGGGGGTGGCGGCCGTTAGCGGGTCCGTAACGGCCACCGCCGGCTGGCGGCTGACAGGACCGGGCAGGGCGCCGCCTGAGAGCCGCCACTCGGGGCGGGGCGGCGGGGGCTGCCCGAATTCACGGTCCTGGTCCTAAGCAGCACGGCGTGCCCGACTGCCCAGGCGTGGCTGCGGCGTAAGTTTGCTCAGTGCTTACCGCGAGCGGCGGCTTGGAGCGGACGGTGCTACTGAGCCCGTGCTGCTGTGTGTTTCTCTGCACATACGAGTGCACACGCGGGTGCCGGTGTGTTTATATGCGCAGAGAACGTACATTATTATCCTGCTAAATACGAGTCCACGCAAGTAACTGAGATTTAAGAGGGTCTTATGCCTGGTATAAAAGGCAGGCAGTCATACGAAGACTCCTTTGAAACCATCAGAGGAGGAAAATGGTTAGGAACGCAGACAATAAAATCAGGTTTAAACCAGTTTCTTTATCTAAAGTTAGTTTCATTCTGTAGCGAAACAGTTCCGTGAAAAAATGGCATTGTGAAATGATAGGTTCCCTTACATTTCTTTTCAGGAGAGCAAGCCCGTATCACAATGGAAGCTGGGAGAATTACTGACAAATCCAGAGTTGATCTGTTCTAAATACCAATGTTGAACTGTATCTAAGGGAAAACGGGGGAGATAATTCAGGATGCAGAAGGTCTATTTATAGAAGGACTACATAAACTGTAGGATATATACACAAAGTTAAATTAAATATGCGTGATTAGGAAAGGAGTTTAAAAGGAGAAGGTGTAATCATTATATAGCATTACAACAGGAACAGATGAGCTTGCAAGACTTTCCAGGGTAAAGATGAGAAGAATTTTTAAGATACATATTCTTTCTGGTGCTCAAGGCTCCTTTCTATTTTCATCTTTTGCGTAGCATTTACATCAGTCAAATTCACCAGCTAAGGATTAGCAGTAGATGTTAGTCTGAATATGAAATCAAAATGAATATGGGATTTTGCCGCAAATAGATTTTTCTTACAAGTTTTAACACTTAAAAAGGCAGAGTTGGCTTAAATTTGACAGTCAGCCATATTTGTGTTTGTTTGTTTTTACCTGAATTGCATCCAAAAAAAAAAAAAAGCTTGCAAACCATTTCTTCTTGCTAAATATAGCAATGTAGCTGAAATAGAATTTGTTTTGTATACTCTGTTTAAAACAAAACAGCAAACAGAAAAACTTTAAAACAAAGTGCTGAGATGAGAAGATGGGTTGACTACTGGAAGAATAGTTTTTTATTCCTAGATCAATATGATGTGCTCTTAACATCTAGTACAAGGTAAAAGGATCCCTTGTATAATATCAATAGTGGTTCAGCCATAGCTTACTAAAAGAATCTTTTCCCGGCATCTCAAGACTTTAATGAGAGTATAAGTAATCAAAATAAGACTTAATAGTGGAACCAGTCAGGTTAAAGAGAACAGTGATTTCTTCTAGAATCATAATATACTATCTGACAGTTTTGAAGGCAGAGATAGGACATTTGCTTTATAATTCAGGAAGGTTGAGAGATGCGTTTCAACTTCCATATTTTTAATGCATTATTGCAATTCATTTTTAAGCACAAGATTATATGCGGGATTTGTTGGTAATATTCTTGGAAGGAACTTTTCCATTGGATATTAAATTCCAAAGTGCATCACAGAAAAGCTTGTGTCGGAAAAATTATGTCTAGAAACTTTATGACGTCTGTTTTGAATCCATTTCTGAGACAGTCTTCCAGAAAATAAGGCTCTATAATAGTTACAAATAAGACTTTGCATTATTAAGGAGAACTCCAAAAAGATTGACTATTCTCCTGAAGTTTGCTATCTCTTTTTACAGTTATTTTAGTACAGGGACTTAACTATTATGCTAAATTCTAGATTAGATAAACTTGTAGACTTAAATCATGAGAACAATGAATTGTGGTTGCATAAACTTACCTGTGTTGTCTTGCCAATGTGTGTGAACCTGAGGTGAAGGAATATCGAGCAGATTTCCTGTTGATTCATTTTGTGATCTGCGTTTTTAGACTGTCAATAAACATTCTACTTTCAGTTCTTTATTTTGTGAATATGTGTTTGCTGGAAAATTCCCGAGTGTATCTTCTGGCTTACTGAAATTCTCTTTACATCTATTTCTTAATTAGTAGTCATGAGGAAAGAACAGCTATTTCTAAGTACTGCAAAGGGGGTATTCAGCCTTGCAAGAGCAGTAATATTCTTGGGCATAACCTGTCCATGCTGAACTGGCAGCATTATTTATATTAATTATTTTTCACTCTCCAGTCCAGAACTGGATACGTTGTTGTGTTACTAATCTATGTGGTTGGGAAGTGCTTGAAAATCATTTGAAATGTAGTTCACGAATTAAATCCTGTGACTAAGGTGTAAATCTGGATACTTATTTTAATTCGACCTCAAGAAAATCCCTGCAGTATAGAAGTAAAATGGGAGTATGCTGTCTGATTACTGACATTATTTCCAAGATTGTTCCCTGCAACACTCAGCTGAGGGCTTGTAACCTGGCACCATCTCTCTGTCCTGTGTTTTCAAACATGGCCGTACTTTATACATCATACTTTGACAGAATGTATTCTGTAGATATAAGTAAGTCAGTGAAAGATTAAGCTAAGAGCCAGCTTTGTGGCTTGGCTCTTCATCTTTACATAAGCAGGGACAAAAGTACTCCAATGCAGTCAGAGCTTTCTGCTAGTATTTTTGGGGTGCTGGGCTGAATGTAGTATATTGCTTTTATGCATTTTCTTCTTTTAACTATAGTAGGTCCAATGGCCATTTCTATTTTGGTCCATAGCCAGTGAGACTTTCTGACTTATTTTTGTTTCCATGGTTTCTGGATTTTTAATTTTTTTTTAAATTTGAATAGTAGAACTCAGAGTCTGTGCAGGTTTGGAAATATGTTAGATGAGTTCGTGTTAATGCACTGCACATGTATAGCATACACTAAGTATGTATGCGTATGAGGATGTTGAATGAGCGATACTATATAAAACTGCACAAGATTGGGCAGTGCACTTTACGATTTTTGTAGACCTTTTTCTTTAATGGAAGAAGACTCAGTCGATAATTGTACATTATTTGGCTGTGAAAACCAATGGAATAAAACCATCATTCAACTTCAGTTATGTTTTAGCAAAGCCTGTAACATCTTTGCAAATTACAAGGACACTGTCAAAACTGAATTAGTTAAGAAAAAGCAGCAATCCTGGTTTAGTATTAACAGAAGAGACTTGGTAATTAAAAAAAAAAAGTTAATCTTGGATTTGAAATTTTCTTGACTTTTCTATATCCAAGGGGTGTTGTATGCTGGTGCACAAAGCTGGGAAAATGGAACACTGTAAAAATGAAAGTGAAACTGAAGAGACCTATTTTCTTGGCATCCCAGCAACAGATAAACAGTAGGATACTGAGGAAGATGTAGTTTAATAAAACAGGTAATAGACTTTAAAAAAAAGTAGTTAAATGTGATTCTCTTTCTTTCAGAGATCGATGCCTTAATTGGTCATTCAACACAGTAACTTTGGAAAGTTTCAGTGACCGGTAGTGAATGCTACCATTTGTTTTCAAGGGTTGTCTGCCATTGCATCGCCTTTAGAGAGTAGATTTCAAAACTTATTTTCTGTCCACTTCCTGTGTTGTTATTCTGGTTGTTGTTTAATAAACCTATCCACAGTCTGGATGAAGAAACAGTGTATTCTGATGGCAGTCTCATCTGGCAAAAAACCCACAGTTTAAACTGGGTACAAACCATTTCCTCATGCCCCAGAGCAAAACAGCTAAATAGTGGTACAGTAGAGCACAATAACGTGAGTTTAAAGCACATGCAGAAATGGGCAAGCTGTTATTTTTGTATCTTAGTTTAGAAGAAAAGCTTATGTGCAAATTGTAAGTTACAGTTATGGCTGTGATGAACTAATGCATTTTAGCGCTTTATACAAAAGACAGGATTTTCAAAAATACAGTTGTGTTCAGGAGAAAATGTCAGTAGTTCTAGCAATGTGTTCTGTAGGAAGAGGGGCAGGGAGTTCTTAGCTGGTCAAATGTTCGTGTGGTCTAAGCAGAAATGTAAAAGTGCAGGGTTTGCATTGGAATGAGAATGGGGTCATCCACCCTTTGTACTCATCATCAGGGAAGCAGAACCTTCTTCCAGAGAGACCATAGGAAATCAATGAGTACACTTTGCTAGTGTAGAGATAAATGTGTACTGCAGAAGGGTATTAAATATAAAAGGGCAGCAGTAAAATGATTTACTACATGAAGCAGTGGAACTTTCTTTTGGTCACCTAAAAGGCAATTTTCGATTTTTGATAACATAATTGTATTTTTTTAATACTAATAACTGAAAAAAGCTGGCAAATAAACTATTTTACAGGGTTTTGAGGTACATAATATAAGCTAGGAGAGGCTTGTTTACAAATGGCAGCTTATTTACAAATATATACCTGGTTTTGAACATATTATCCGGCATTTATCATTTAGATTATAATAATCTGATCTGATTTATCAAAAGTTAATGGGTTTTTTAATGTTTTTTCCTGAGGCAGTGTGAATGCTGGCGATCCAGTTTGTCTCACCGTGACCAGAAGGTATCACTGAGGGATACCAGCACAACGGATGCACATAGGAGAGAACCTGACGTACATTTAGGTGTAGAGGCTTAATGAAATGTGGAAGAGCAGGTGCACAGTCCTAATGTGTTGGTGGTTTTTTTATTTCCTCTGATGTGTGTGTTTGCTGTGTGAACAAATCTCCTTGTACGTTTAAAACCTATAGGACTGTAAAATTGCTAAAAAGGACAGAGAACCAATACTTTTACAATATTTTTTTGTCTTAGGCTCTGTGTTCTTTACAAGTGGCAACTGAGATTCCCCTTCTGCTAAGTAGCTGTGTGTTACTCTCTCTACTCTAAAGGTAAAATTAAGGTGAAGAGAGATTAATAGCAGAGTGACCCTTGCTCTGGATGTGGCACTTGTGACACCGTGGTCCTAATTTTGGAAGGAGAAATTGGACATTCTTGGTTCCATATGAACTCACTGGGACCTGAAATGATGAGAGGTGTGTCTAGACTAGCACTTTTCTTGGGAGCAGGAGTTTGCGGCATTCATCCCGACTCTGCTGTACTTTGGTTAGTGTTGTAGATCGGTCTTGTTGCAAATGAACGGAATTGCTTTTGGATAGAACTGAACTGGGGGATGCGTTCCGTAGTGCATTTGAGCTACAAATTGACATTCAACATTCAACTAATGAGATGAGACCAGAGTTAAATAATAAGTTAAATAATAATAAGTTAAATAATCAAACAAACCACACCCTGAAGTGCGTGGTGCGAAGCATACAGTGTGGACGTCAGATCCTCAGCACCAGCTGTCTGGCTGTTCCAGTCTTACAGTTCTGTATTACTTGCTTGCGTAGACAGCCTCTGCACATAGTTCAGTTTACCTAGCAGGGAGCACATGAAAGCCCATATTTGGGAAGCTAGTTGGAGACTCATGGGTAGGATGATCACCTGACATGCATGCTTATGTTGCAGTCATAAGACCATTATTCTTTCCCTCAAAAAGGGGTAGTTTGTGTTGGCATGAAAAGGTTTGTTTGATCACTTGTAAGATAACACGAGTGAGTAAGAGGCATTGGTACTTTGGCTCACAAAAGCCCTCCACATTTTTAACCCATTTTATTATTTGCAAGAGTAATTTACTTCCTAATGTTAACAATGAGTGATTATGATTCCGTACTTCCGTTTACAGCATAAATTAGCATTTTGTTTTCCATTACAGCTTTTGAATGAGGAATTATAATGTATAATTTGCTGCAAATAGATGTTATCATCTCTTTGGATGTGAACAACCACATAAACTTGAGCAAATGATAAAAATGGAATCAATTACTTCTCAAATGAAAGTAGTTTACAAACCTTCACATACACAATGGCAATAGTAGCTGGTTATTGTAACAAATAATTAGGTTTTTTTTTAAAACAACATTTATTGAATTCCTTTCAGGGAGGCTGTCTAAATTCTGATGATTTTTCTACATACCGGTTTGCGCGTATGTTTATTTCTGATCCTCTAAAACTCTGACCATAAAGCCACCGCCTACATCACCTCCTGTCAACCTGAATTCACCAGCCTTTTTCTCACAGTCTTCCCTGGTAACCCCATTGCATCCATCCATTCTGTATGCAGTATAAGCCCCGGTTGGACATACTGTTCTTGATTGCCCCCATCTTCTGTCTTACCCTTACTTAAAAATACAAATCAAAGTCCATACTTTGTCTCATTTAGATTTTAGACTTCTTGTTGTCCTTTTAAAGCCTTTGCATAATTTAGTGTTTCCCTGTTTACTGTTACCACCACCTCTTTCTGTTTACGACTGATGCTAGATTTGATGCTTGCTGGGTTGCTTCTCCTAACCAGCACTTTTTTGTTATCCTCACACTTTTCCCTTTTAGTTAGTGAAGTCATGAGCCTGTTCAGGAAGATCATGTAAGCTTTCCTCTACCTGGTCTCTTGAAAGCCATTGTTGCCTAATTATTAAAAATGGATAAACTTATTTTGTGCTTGGAAAACTATGGAACAAGCTGACCAAAACCCAGTCATCACCCTGACTGCTGCGTTCCACTGTATTAATCTGTTGCTTGTTTCTTTAGGTTGGTGTCTGCTGCTATACTTTGATCAGTCTGTAGATCAGATAAACAATGGCTTTTTATTCTTCTAATAATTAAAAAAACCCTAATGATGTCTTTTCTCATTTGCTCCACTCTGACAAACATTACAAATGAAGTAATTGGGGGGGTGGGGTGGGGAGGGTGGAGAATGATAAAATGGGAATAGCATAACTTGCAATTCAGGGTGCTGTATTCAGCCTTAGAGCCTTCTTTTGAGACCATGGAGCTGATTGCTTAGGACGGAGCTTTCTCGTAATTCTATTTTTGAGGCATCTGTTGGTTGTGAAAATTTACTTGTTTTCTCATTTTGACTAAAGGTCTGTTTGTTTGGTTTCGGGTTTTTTTTTTTTTAACTTTCTGAACCAACTGTCTTGGGCTGGGGCAGGAGGTGAATGTTATGGCACTGCGTATTTGCAGTGAGGCTTTTTGAAGCTTAGAATGGCCGTCTGTTGTAGTAATGATTCCTGACAGGCTGCTGGAACTTGGTTTTAGAAATGTGTACACGGCCTCATAAAACATATCCACAGTCGTCAGGGGGCCCCTGGACTGAGCGATTTACAGTGTCAGAGGTGTATTTGGATTGTAAAAACTCACTCCAACAAGATAACTCACTTCAAGCATTTGTTTTCAAATTTTTTTCTTGAGTCAAACAGCACATTGTGACTTGATGTATCTGCTAAACTTTGACTTTTTATTCATGAAGCTTCTTATTATATCTGCCTGCTACCTCTATAGGCTCATAGTTTGCTTAGGCCTTGATCCAGCAGACCCATTAATTGCTCAGCTGTAAACACTTGAAGTCAAGGGAACTGCTTACAGGTTTAAAATGAGTGTGTGGTGTGTTGGATTGGGGCCTTAGACAGCTATATCTTAAGGACAGAGAACTTTGCTTCCTTCTTGTTTGTCAAGTACTTGCCGTACTTTCAGTACATTAGAAGGTAATTATGGCAGTGGGAGCAAGAAAGCGATGAGGAGATCAAGGAAACCTGGTAATGTTTACAGTGTTGTTCACTGGCAGTTCAGTCTCTTTCTTTGTTAAATGGATTTGCAAATAAAAGATGATTCCGCTTCCTCTCCCAAGCAAAAAGCCTTGTGTTGAAATGAATAGGTAGTGCATTAAAATGCAAAATTATGTGCAGTGACAGAAAGCTATGCATGAAAGATACTTAAGGACAAGAAACTCCTTTTGGATCATAAGCAAGGTTTAAAAAAAGAAAAAGGAAAAAAAAAAAAGATGGCTGAAAACGTGTAATGGTAAAAAAAAAAAAAGATTGTAAGTAGGACATGCACACACTTAAATATTTAAGCCATGTGAAACAATGAGTAAATGAACTACTGACCAAAGAAATTAGCAGAACAAAAATAAGGTTGCATTTCTAGCCTTTTTTACTTTCATCCAAAAGACTGTTAATTGCTGGAGGATTAAAATAATTCATAATTCAAGGATAGAAAGTGATAACAGTGTGCAGAAGCTTGGATGCTCCAGCTATACAAGAAACAGTGAAAGGAATACTTTTCTCTTTGTGTGATGTCAAAGCCAAAAGAAGGGGGGGGGGGAAAGAGGGGGAGGGGGTTGTGGCTCTTTGATGTCACTTTCAGAATAAAAGTAATGCTGTAAAAGAAATAGCATAATCTTTTTCTATTTATCTAAGTCCTTTTTTTTTTTTAAAGAGTTAGGGCAGCATTGTTAATTGATTTTTCTGACACTCATAATAACAGTTGTATTAAAAATAATTTACAAAGGATTTCCCCCCCCCCCCCCAGAAGCTGAGCCCTGCAGAATCTGTTGTAGAAAAGTGGGTAGAGAGTGGATTATTGTACATCACTGTTCTCACATAATTATAATCTGCTTGATTGGTAAAATGCGTGTTGTGCTTTTGCATTGTCCATTTTCAACCAGTGGTGTCTTTCCAATAAGATTTGCTGGTTTAGTAGTAATAGCATCAGGATATCTCATGCCCTTTCAGTATAAATAAAGGTTGTCCTAACAGCTGCTCAGATTGTGCTGGCATAGTATCCGTCTTTGCTGGAGTGCCAGTTTTTGGCTAGAGTATTTTAACACACTGGAGCTTTTCTCTGGTTACCAATGGTTGAATCATTTCCAGCTGTGAAAACAGATGTGTGGCTTTTTTGGGAAGTAAAGTTAATTAGGGGAGGTTTATGAATTGGTTCTTTTTTTTTTTAATATGGGGTTAGAGGATGCCTTTAGAAGAGAAATAGTTTTTTATGAGCATGAAGTTGGACAGATTATCAACACACACGGCATTATAAGTAAAATTTTGGGCATACCCGTGACAAAAAGAGCCTGCCCATTGCCTCATTACCTCCTAAACCTACCAAGTTAAAAATGAAAAGAAGAAATACTTACTATTTAAATTGATAACTAATAAAGTTGAGACAAAACTGGCAAATAAAAGTGACTAGTTTATCTTAGTGCTTATTGTGTATTAATATTGCTATTTGGCCATTTTGTAAGGCAGCTCACAGTCTTTTCAAATCTGTATGGGCCAACACTTCACACGTCTCATTAAATTTTTTGTTTTCTTCATCTTTGGCTTTTGTCTTTGAAAGGAATTATCTAGGTGAAAACTCTGGGAAATATTTGCCATGTTTCAGACATTCTTTTCCCTTTTGTGTATAGCATAGTGATTTGTACCTTTAACATTGATGTCTGTCTATTTTTGAGTCTGCTGGTAGGCACAACACAGTTGTTAGGGAAAAGGGAACTTCGTGTGTGAAGAAACTCTTAGTTTTGTGATTTCTTTTTTACACTTTTTGTTCTTGATTGTTACATAAAATGAATGGCAAAGGATGGGGGGAAAAAAACCCGCAGCAGCAACTTGTTTAATTTTTGTTACTCTTGTTGCAAATAAGTGTCATATGGAATGGAAAGTGATTTGTTAGAGCATCCTGAAACAAGGAAGTTGTTCCTTGTGCACATTGTGTGTATGCTAGGGCTGTATAGTGTATTGGACACTAAAACCCCAGGTGTACAGAAGTGTCTCTAGAATTATCACTAAACCTTCATGTCTAAATGAACTCTAAACTCACTGAGCAGCATTCAACTTTTCTAAGACTACTACAACTGTAAGCTAGCAATGCAAACATGAAAAAGATTGTTTACGCATGTAAACAATGTGTTTGTATGCATGTATTTTGCATTTTTTTTCTGTGGGAAAAAAAGGAGTGTTTGGAAAGATCATGGAGAGACTATTACAAAAAAAAACCCAAAAAACAAAACAAAAAAAACAACAAAAAACCCCCCAAACCAACAAAAAACTTGTGGAGGTCACAAACATATGTATCCATGAAACCACTGAACTTTTCTTCTCCAATGAGTAGATTGAACTATCCTGTCAACCGTAGGACATACTTGGTGCTTTGGATGCATTCCCTCTTAGAGACTTTTGATGAAAAGCTTTGCATGTTTGGAAGAATATGTTGCTTATCTGGGATTTGCAGAGAATGAAGAGATGATGTACTTCTCCCTTTTTAAAAGCACAGGAAGCTGGGCAGTGGTTTTGGGTGTTTTCTGTAAGGGGCATTGCCCGCTACTTAAGCAGAATGACTATCTGCTTTTGGATTAGTAGTTGCCCAGGATGAAGAATGGGTGTGACAATGCTACCTGTGGTGCAGGTTTCTAAGGCCTTACCATGTTAGGTTCCTATTTTTTGATATAATTTTGCCAGATATTAACTGTATGAACTGTTTTTTGACCCAGTTGTACGTCTCAAGCTAGGGTTTTGGTTTTTTTTTAATGCAGGTATCAGTAAATATGATTTTGCTGTCTTCAGGAATGTTATTAGATTTAAAAAAAAAAACATGCAAAATTTCATACTATGATGTATAATTAGATCTTGTCACCAGGGAAGGCAGTATAAAGTGTAGATCCATTTTTTTAATAGAAGCTTTGTTGTTTGGTTTTTTTTTTAGTGAAGAATTATTAAGTATGAGACAAAAAGCAAACAAGATAATAAAAGGACTGGCATATTGAGAAATATTTTTTAAAATTATTAATTCTTTTGTAGTTTAGAAGGTGTTAAGCAAAGTGGCAGCAAAAGTCAGAGCTGTATTTGATTAGAAATCAAAAGGTTATTAATAGTGCTGATTACTTCAGCTTAGTTATGTCTGCTCTAGTATTACTCTTATTTGTTTGCAACACTAATCAAGCTCACTGTAAGCCCTTATCTTTGACCAGCCAGAAGAAATCATAAAAGGAAATAATTGTTTAGTGAGAAAGACTTTGATAACAGCATGACTCTTGTGTGGGAGACAAGGAGATAACAGTGTCTGAATGAAATGATATAACTAAGGTAGCTGAGGTGATAAATTCTTTAGTTGTCTTGTCCTCAGCAGTAAAATATACAGCAAATGAAAGATGTCTTTTCAAGAATCCCCTTAAGAACCGATGGTATTTGTAATTTGTGTGTTTCACATTTGCATGTGTAGAGGAAAGGGAGGAGATTTGGTGTTGAGAGTGATACGATTTTGTAAAGCCAGAGATTTACCCACGGAGTTTGACCAGGCGATTCAGCCATTACTTATTATCCAGTTATTTCTCTATTTAACTGAAAACTGTGGTTAGTGTTTGACTTTTATTTGACCAAAATATTTTCCAAAATTTATCTGAAGGAAGGCATCAAGTATTCAGTAAAGCTTTTGATACTTACTGTACTGGATAATCATTCTCATTGTTGGTTTTCTTTAGAAAGCCCTGTTTTTCATTAGAGTTGTTCACAATTAATCTTCTAGGCAGAGGTTCTCTTTATGACTTGACCTGGTAGTTTGGGAAGCCCTTCAGTATCTTTTCGTTTCTCCTTCTGAAAAATACTTTTACTCAAGACACCGCCGTGTCTTCTTTTTGCTAAGCTAATCAGAGTGACCTCTTGAAGACTCTTACTGGAGGACATTTTGTGCAGACTTCAAGTACACTTGCATAACTTTTCTGTTTTCCTTCCAATTTTTTGATTTCCTTTTAGGAAAATCAGATGCCAGAAGCAGGAGATGGTATTTCAGTACTGGTCTCTCCAATGCTCTCAGTACTACAGAGAAGAATTCACTTACCTGCTTCTCTTCGTTACATTCAAGGTTCAAATTAATCTTTTGCTGCAATACCACAACGAGAGTTCACATTGAGTAACTTGTGCACTTCAATACTTGCTGTCTTAACTGGGTCATGATTATCCAGGATATAGTCTACCGTTCTGTACGTAACGTTATATTTTCTGTTCATTGGTCTGCACCTTCGTACTTTGTTTTATCCAAACGTACTTTGTTAAATGAGCCTCTTTTTACCTTTATGACTTTTTGCCAATCTTATTTCTATCTACTAATTTTATCATCATTTTGTCTGGTGAAATGTTGACTAGTGTGAAGCCTGGCACCAATCCTTGCTGAAACCCAGGAGAAACATGTATGCTAATTCCTCATTGTATTCTGTAATATCTCTCCTAGCCCCCTTTTAATGCACTTAATATACTCTTATATAGTATCTTCTTAATTTTTGAATCTGAAAGTCATGCTGTAATAAATCAGCTGCCTTGCAGAAAGTCTTCTACAGATGCATAATTACTGAACAAGTGGTGTCATCAAATATTTGAGTTAAAATTACTGGATATTTTTAGTGATGAGATGACAGTCCTCTACTTAAGTTATACATGTATGTAGCAATATGTTACTTAATATACCTTTCCATGTTACTTAATATACCTTTCCTGGGAGGAGCAGGAACTTCCACATTCATAGTGTGTAAATGAGCATTTTTAATAACTTTGGATCTGTAGAGACTGTACCTGAGTTTTCACATCGCTACACTTGTAGTGCCTGCACCAAAGAGACAGTGATAAAAGCATCATGTGGGAGCAAGACTTTATGCATGATGCATAATATTAATGTGCCCGTGTGCCAGCATGTTGTGTGCACCCTGGATAGCTTTAAAATATTTCCATCTTTTTCTAGATAGGACTCGAATAACTAGAAATGTACTCAGAATTGGTCTAGACAAGGGACACCCTCCCACCCTGCCACAAAATAAAGCTTTAGGATATTCTTGGCTCCTTAGTTTAATGCAAAAATAAAAAAAACCCGAAATGAAATATACTAACTCCTGATTAAATTTTGCAGAAGTCAGTTTGTGTCAGGGCTGAATTTATTACCGTATACCTGAAAATGAGCTGGATGTGTTACTTCTCTGATACGCTATAGTTCATTCTCTTTAAACTCCCTTAGCCAGGACTGCTTCTGAAAGAGGTGGCCCTGGTGGCACCATCTCCCATCTCGCCTCCTACATTTATGCTGGCGCAAGAGTTCCACGTTCAAGTTCATTCACCTCTTGCACGTGGCTCACCTTATAGCTACACAAACATTGGCTATGGCACAAAGGAGCGGCAGCACAGGCTCAAGAGCAAGCAAGCAAGGAAAAGGCAAATCCATGTATTTTAGCATCAGCGATGGCCCATAGTGGTTTCAGAATGGTGTAAGTCTGCAGTCAGATGTGCTAAGGAAGTTACCATGCCAGTTGTTCACCTGTACTGCCCCATTGTGTTAGTGTGGCCTTCATGACAGAAGGCCCTCCATCCAAATTTGCAAGCTTAACTGCACACGCAATTGCCCCCTAACCTGGTTCTTTCAAAATGACCTAAATTAATATAAACACTGAAAAAATTCTACTGTTATGAATCTTAACAACCACAAGCAAACCTGCCTTTATTTTGAAGAACTTGGGTACAGTACAGTACTGATGTGCTGTCATGCTGGGTGATCATCAGGAAGTGATGATGAGCAACTAGAGGTCTGTAGGGGTGGTAGACTGGGTCAGCTGCAGCCTCAAGAGACTAACTGAATTCAGCCTACATTTGCTGTAAAAGCACTAAATAGGGAGAGGTACTAAGTAAGTAAGAATTAAGTGCCTTTTCTAGGAAAGATTCGAGGTAAAAACAGTGGGAACTTCTCGTTGTCAATAGGTCTGGATTTTTCCTTGCTGAAGAGCTATAGGTAAATGAATGCACTTTTCTGTAGATGTGTATCGAGGATGTGATTTTAATTTTTTCCCCCACCCCTCGTCAAGGAAGTAATGATTTTGAGTGTCCAGGTTTTTGAAGGCTCAGTTTCAGACATTTTAAATAGGGCTGACTTTCAGCGGGTAATTGTTTAGTACTTACTGAATTTTTGGGCTTTTTGAGCAACCGAATCTTAAACAACAAGAATCAATGTCTCTTGACATGCGTGTCTCTAGTGTTTAATGCGTGAAGACAGCTTGCCACCCCATTGCAGGGAAAGCTGTATGGAAACCTTGCTAGACTGGATTATGCAGAGAATTACCAGTAGTCACAGAAATTGATTACTGTAACTGATGTCTCTTTCTTTAATAATGTATTCTTATGATGTTTGTTAATCACAGGCAGGACTTTGAAGGCCTGCTGTATAAGTTTTTTAAAATAAGCCTAGCATGCTCAGTCTTTTATGTGGTTTCACAGTGCAGGGCTCTGAACTTCATGCAGGCTCTTGAGCCTTCAAGCCCATGTGTTCCCCTAGAAAATAAGATTTGATGACATGCATTTTGCTTGCAGATTTTTATAAGCTGAAATTGAAGACTGTCACAGACCTGTCCTGATATCTGTGCCAAACTTACGTAAGATAAAACGCAGCCTGAAATAATTCCCTGTAAACTGTCAGTGACCACTGAGAGTTTTGATTTGGCAGTGATGACTGTATTTAGAGCTGAGTCCAGGGGACTTAGGGTAACATTTGTCAAAGGTGCTGAGTCTTATTTTCTGAAGGCATATGTGTGTGAGAAGCAAGGTGCCTTTCAGTAAGACTTTAGGTAAGCTCTCCTAAAATATGTAGTGCTGTGTGAGAATATTTGAGATAGTTTAAAATTAACTAGCTCGGATACAAAGGCAACAGAGCTAGGTGGCACTTCAGTCTTCTAGTGGGTTAGTTACACTGACTTGCTTGCCTACCTGTAATATCTTTGTTTTGTCTGCTATCCAGATGGAAGGCTGTATTGGATATCTCTGTTCAGCATTGCACTTCCTATATAGTATATGTGTACTTTTAAACTGGTGTAAGTAGCAACTGAGCATGAAATGAGGGGGATTCTGAAAATTTTATTCTTGGGAAAAGACTGAAGAAACCTCTGTCAAGACAGACTTAAAAGATGATACCTGAAGTTCAGGTTGAAAAGTTTAGGACTCATATTACCTGAAGGAAAAAGGGTTGTTCACAGATGTGGTGGTGGTTTTTTTTTTTTTTTAATTTAACTTAAAACCAAGATAAAAGTGCACATGGAAATGCCTAATTTTATGTTAATTTAGATGTATTTGTCTGTCTGAAAACCCTAAATACTCTACTGCCAAGCAGTAAAAATTCCATCCGCATAACATTTTCTAAAATAAGTTTTATATATGTGCTTTAATTAAATTCTTAATGTAAGAGGTGTGACTGCTTTTGTAGTGCAAAGTAGTGGTTTCACATGAGCAAAAAATACTTAATACTCTGAAACAGAAGGGGTATGCATCATAAAAACATTTAACTCAAAGTTAACTTTGAGTGTGGCAAAACATATTTAAAACTGAGACATCTATAGCCAGTTGTGTGTCAGGAGAGAGTGTGCAGAAATTTCCAGTTTTACAAATGAAACTCTAATGAAAGTTCTAAGCACTGTCCTGCTGTTTCTGTATTTAATGTTCTCCCCAGCATCTTCCTGTTAAGGGGTAGCACAAGGGGTGGCATTTAGTATGTGTTTAATCTCTCTCTTGTTTTTAAACAGATCTTCAGCTGGTAGAAGCTTTAAGAATTATGTGAGTAGAATTGTAGAAATAAAAGCAAATGAGAGAAGACAATGTAATGATGCTTTATACTTATTTATCAGTTTTCTTTCATTTGGAAACTCAAGCGCTATTGCTTTTGGTTGCCAAATGTTAGGCTGATTGCTTTCAAGGTGAAGTTGTACTATGCTGCTTTGAACTGATACTGCATGATTAAGGTAATAAGTAAGTGCCACTTAATTGGAACAGGCCTGATCAGAAGACATTCCAGGTAACTGATTTAAGCCAAACAATACTTAATTGCAATGACTGTTGCTTAATGGGGATGGTAATTATGTGCATTGGGGATACCTTCAAATGATTCATTGGTGGTTGGGTCTTTTGTGTCTCCCTCACTGTTGGCTCTTTTTCCTGTTATTCAAAACAGCTTTCAGTGTCTTCATAAATAGCCATGATTCATTCAGAAAGCAGATAAACCATTGCTGATGGTTGGCTTTTAATAATTCTGTGCCAGAGCTTTAAAATCAGCTTGCCTAAAATCATGATGCCTCTAATGATTTTTGGGGACCTTTTTATTTGCTTTCAGGATTTTGAACTGTTGGGTTTGCTTTTTTACTTTTCTATGCAATCAGGAATGTTAGAAATGGAAATAAGAAAAGACATACCGCATAATTTCTTCGCTTCTGGATCAGGGCATCTTGAGACTTACTAAATCATGGAAGTTGATACGTTCTCTGCCCTTGGCAAGTCATTGACTTGGTTTAGTTCTGTCATACTTTCTTCGCCAGGATTGCCTGTTTTCTTCTGCATGAATCCACCTATCTGTTACAAAATACTCTCTACAACTGAGGAACCCCTCTTTGTAGTTAAAACTGGCCAAAGATAACTCTGTCCTTTTCCCACTTTTTCTGAAATTTTGTCTGCAAATGCATGTTTGCACCTTCATAATTTAGCCTTGCTCTGCCTACCTTCTCTGCTGCTTTATCATGTCATCAGTATGTGATGCTGATATTTTTAGCTTCAGTTGCTTTATGTCTGTCCACTTTTTCCATACATGTTTTCACGCTTTTACACTGTATCTTTTGGGGCAGACCCCCTTTTAAATAGGTGTATGTATTGAGTATTGTGGAGAAATGTAGTGCTTTCTGAGTTAACCTGGCAGACAAGAGTTTGCTCCTGATGCTAATGTTACAATTAATTTTTAATTCCAGAAATCTCATGCTTCTATATTTTTCAGTTTTCTGAAAACCTGTTTCTTGTTTACAGAGTGAACGTGTTGGATTAACATAAGTAAATGTGCTTCAGTTTAAAAGACTTAGAATCTTTCCATTTATGATTTCTAGAACAGCTAGTGCTTTTATGTCCTCCCCCCCCCTTATTACATCTAGCACTTGACATGTGGGTAGATTTTGACAATGGCTCCTGCAAGAAGGGATTTTCAATGACAGGAACATGTTTAAGACATTTTCATTATTTAAAAACCAGACATGTTTCTCTGTCAGCAAATCCACTGCAAATATGAAAGCAAGACAGTAGTTTTATCATGAACCTCAGAACCAGACTATATTACCTTTTTCAGAAATGAAAGGACAATCCAGGGCTTTTAAGATTACACTTCCTCCTGTTCCTCCAGTTCTCATTACTTCTTCCCTTTAGGAATATTTAAGAAAGAAATATAGAGTGACACATACAAAAGGTGGCACAGGCGATTTTGTTGGCAAAACCAGAACTACACATCTCCAGAGTGCCAAAGTTGTCTGACTCCAGCCTCAAGCAGTCTACATATTGCATCATATCTCTTTATTTAAATTCAGTTCGGAATATTTAACCCCATTTACTTTGTACAAAAAAATATTAGAAATATGAAGCATTATCTTTATCTGCATTTTCCATATAGATGTTTATAGGGAAGTCGAGAAGCTCTCAGGTATTGTCTAGGCTACCTAATTCAGTAGCCAGTGCTTCACAGAAGGGGTAGTTAATAACTTCGATGTTTTGTGTTTTTTTTTTTTCTCTCTGCACTTTTAAAATGGTGGACAGCATTTTCAAAATGTCTCTCAATTTTGGTGCCTTTATTATGCTTCCACCCCACCTTGAGATTCATTAAAGGGCCTGATTTGCAGCGGATAGAGATGTGGTACTTTCAGAAAGTCTAGGCTTCTTTAAGTTGTCTAAAGGTTGGTTCCATTTACCTGTAGAAATTAAAAATTAAACCAAAAATATTTAAAATACACTTGCCAGCCCATTTAGCTCAGTAAATTTGATGTTTTTAAAGCATATTAGTGAGATCTAGACCCCTGTTTTGCTAGGCGTTGTACTTACTAATATAATCTCTTTAAGTCAAGGACATGTTAAAAAAACCCAACGAACAAGTAAATTAATAAACAAGAAAATCATAAATCTAACATCGCCCATGTAATAGCCAATTATTCTAGTTTTCTGATGTATAAAGAAATACACATTTTTATCACAGCATGACTTACACTCCAGTGCAACATAAATGCAATTCTTTCATCAGTAATTTCCACATATATGCACAAATCTTGAAGTAAAAACAATCATAAAATATAGCTGAGTTAAATCTGTTGACCAGTCTATAGAACATACATACTTTTTTGTGAGTAGATGGTTTTATAGTTCTTCCATTAAATGCTGTACTAAATATTGTTTTTAAGGAGAGCAGTAATTGTAAATATTTTGAGTAAAATTAGGAATAATTACAATGTTTCTTATTCAGTAACATCTTTTAAAATAAAGGTCACAATTATTAGAGAGTTAAAAAGTGAAATAGTTTGTTTTAAGCTAGCAGAACTAGTAGATAGGTTGTAATGAGTTTCAAATTTGGTGGTTAGGCCAGAGTACAGTCAATGTAGATGGAGGTGGCTGACTTCTGGGGACTTACCCCACTGTGTGTACTGAGAATAAGAGTTCCTTCACTTGTGGGCACATAGTGGAGCTTTGTGATTTTTTTTTTTTTTTTTTTTTTTTTTTTTACGATTTTCAGACTCTAAATCAAAGTCTGTCCCTTATTGGTTGGAATATCTGTTGAAATTGGAAGTTATCTGGCTCAGCCTGATGGGTGTGGTTCCTTGTGTAAGGACAAAAGAGAGAAATGACATAAGGATGCCTGCAGTCGCACAAAACTGTGTTACAAGATGTGGGCACATAGGAAATGCTTTCTTTGCCTAGCTGTCACTGTTTGTAAAGGGTCCTCTTGCCTCTCACCCAAAAGGAGCGTGCTTCCATCTCCAGCTTCTCGTCTTCCTCCTACACCTGGGGATTTGATTACTGAAGTGGTGATGTGGGGGAATGCTGGCAGCCATGGCTACAGGTCATTGAGGCTGGAGCAGAGGTGCACTTTTGATCACCATGCTCTGTCTCTTGCCTTCTGATGCAGACAAGAGCGCAGAGTGTTTCTCACTTGTGCTGTTGCTGGTGCGGTTGTTCTGGGATCTGAAGCCTTTCATTTTTTCATAGCCTTCATAACCTTTCTTTTTTTATCCTCCCTTGGCGTCTCACAGTTCAGAAAGGAAGAGTCGGTGCCCAGAGGACCTTGCAGTGTGACTGGTATGTGCATGATTTGTGTAGTATACTGCAGAGCTAGGAGGTGGAGAAAGAGAGTGAGTTACCATGACTTGCTCAGTTGAGACCCCTTACTCAGAGGAGAGGTAACTGCATATCTTCACGGGGAGGGGATGGGGGAAGAGCAGACAATTTAATAGGCTTTCTATATTGGTTTAGCTTGTTTACTGTGGGAATTGTAGATGAAGAGAGTCTTTTGAAAGCTGTGTTACGTGAGAGAAGATAAGTGTCCTCATGAAACACAAGTAAGGATATAAGAAAAGACACAGAGGGCCATGTGGAAAAAACGGACAAATGGGCCATCTGTAATATTAGAGACACTACTACTAGATGCTGGTAGTGCTTCTACAGTCATAAATTGATAATGCTATTAGAGTTAGATGCCAGAACTGCTGCTGGTGTCCAATAGCAGGAGTGATTTTCCCACTGGGAGAGTGAGTCATGCCGTCCCTGTGGAGAGAAGTGTATTAAAAACATGAAAACCGGTGAATTATGTTATTTTTTGGAAAATACAGGAATATATCTTATACAATGCTTTCATTGTTGCCTTTCAAATAGGTTTAGATATGTAACCTAGATCAGAATAGGAGACTGTATGGGACTGGTTTGTGTTAGGCACTAAGATGGTATGTAAAAGGGCATAAGAAGGAAGGTAAAGGACACAGACAAAGGATGTAAGGTGGAGATAGATAAAGGATAAATTAGAGCTGGCTTTCTATCAGTGATGTCACCCCTCAAGTAGGAGAATGCAAAAAGTGACTTCTTCAAGGAAGAAATCGGTGGCAGGAATGGAATTTAAATTGAATTGCCCTAATGATAGGTGTCACATAGCAGAACAATTTGAATGTTGCACTTCTATTTAAGAATTTGTCATTGATGTCAGTAACGGGAGGAACTGCAGTTTGGAGTCCCCCAAAATGCTAGCATTATCAATTTTTCAATTGTGGCAGAGCTTAGGAGCCCTAACAAGACAGAAAGCTGTGGACCTGTATGTGAGGGTGTGACAGGGGCTGCTGCTCCCTGTGAGTCAAAGAGCTAGGAGCTGAAAGGATTAGCATGGCCAGCAGGGCAAGGACCTTGCCAGCCCGGGCCTACCCTGCCAGCCCCAGCACAAGGGAGCAGGGCAGGCTGGAGCAGGGCAGCTGATGACAGTCCAGTGTTCCCATTGCCAGGCAAGTCCACGGTGATGAGATAAGCCCAAGGTCAAGTTGCGACGTCGGTCTGTGGGTCAGGATCGATGGGACCCATGGCCCACAGGTACAGTGATGTGGCTGGGGCTGTAGCTCAGGTGTGGATGGCAGAGTGTCAGCTTAAAGCAGCTCTTACAGGAAGAGGGTTAGTCCTGGCTGAGGCATCCCAGCAGTGCTGTATGGGAGCCTTTCTCTCCAGCAGGAAGGGGCCAGCCCTCAGCTCTACTGTCTCTAAGGTGGCTCTGAGCCCAGGCAGCCAAACCTCCAGGAGGGGGATGCTCTCAGGATGCTGACACTTCACTAATCACTGCTGCCCTAAGTCTCTCACTTGCAGCATGTCCTCTTTCAAAATCTTAGAATCTACTGGGTGAGACATAACTGGTAAATGAGATGAACAAGGGTGTAGAGGGAAGAGCAAATTAACAGGGCAAAAAGTGCTTTCTGCAGATAATAGCTGTGTACACAATTTGTAGCCAAACTGAAGCAGTCACCCTAATCACAACTTGGTGCTAGTTGTTTGTTGTATTACTTACATACTGGACTACTTACAGGAAAAAAGTCTCAGATGTTGCATCAGAAGAAGTAAAAGGAAATGTTGCAGTCTTTGACAGGAGCAATCAGGAGAGAGAATTTGGAGGAGGACTTACAAAACCAAAGGAAAAAATGATGCTGTGGGCAGGGGAAGCGTAAATGATGATATGGCAGGTCCTCTCAGGAACCTTCAAGGTCTGGAAGGAATTTAATAGCATAGAAGCGGATGGAGTGGATGAAGCACCATGTGTGGCAGAGCTGCTGTCATTTTTGCCTGACTGTGAGAACAGCTTGTGACTGGTTTAGAGTAAGGGCAATATAAGGTTCTGCATGAGTCATGGCAAGCTAAGACAGTATCTGACACAACTCTGCTTAGTGGTATTCCTTTCTTCATTGTTGCAGTAGCAGCCCCAGTTATATATGGGCAACCTGTTAAAATAGGCTATGTACAAATGAAAGATAGTATCTGCCTGATAGAGCTTACCCTGCAAATATAATAGAAGATATATATGATAGGTGAGTGCTGGCAGGTGGGGAGGTGCAAGGAGACATTGAAACAGTCACCTCTAATCTCTCTATGTACTAATGAAATGATCCTGCTGTGAAAACAGATAGGGCAGAGACCTGTTCTCCCGAGGACCTGGTGCCTCTTACAGCAGTTGTTTTCTCTTTGGCATAAGTGGGGTTGCTTTGGGAATGTGTCATGGCTGCATAAGCCTCTTTTAGAAGAGACACCTGATAAAGAGAGTTGTGAGAGAGCTGTGTGACTAAGTCAGCGCCTGCTTGTACCAATAGTATGACTGAGACTTGTACCAATATAATGAATGGCTCAGTAAGGCAAGCGGAGTTGGAGAGGTGTCATAGGTCCACAGGTGAAATAACTGCTTGAGGTCTCTGTACTCTCAGAAAAGTATTACTTCAACGACTGCAATAATGATTTGTTTGTGGTTATACAACATACTTTAGCTTCAGAGCAATAAGGCAGAGCATTCCACAAACAGTGTGATTTTAGTGTAGTGTATCCCTTTTCAACTTGAACTTATACTTCGATGTTCTTTTAAAACAATGTGTCTAACTTTACAGAAGGTGCCTTATATATGCAAACAATTGTGTACTGAAGAAATTCTGTCTGGCTCCCAAGAAAGCAGTCTCTATTAAACCAGAAGGTCACCTCAGGTCACAAACTATGTTGCAAAACATGACATCATTCTGACTTTTCCAAAAGTTTTTGTATGCAACAAGTAACAAGGTAAAGAAGTCAATGTATTTAATTCCATTTCAGATTTTTGTGAACAAATACACTGCAACCCCAGTCTGATAGTATACAAAAAACCTGTCGGCATGGAGGTCTCTCTCTTCCTGCTCCCCCCCGATTAGGGACAAAGATCTTGATTTTGTTCATGTTTATATCAGGTAAACTCTCTGCATTATGAACCTTACAATGTAGCATTACACAAAGAACTAAGTTCATTTTTGGACATTCTCATACTAAAAAAAGGTAAAAATATTGTCGTGTGTTTGACAGCAGATAATTTGGTGACATTTGGGTAACTTTGTTTACCACTCAGGAGGTCAGCGCAGGCAGTTAAGCAGTTGGTTACATGTCCAAATAAGTAGATCCCACGTGGCTAAATGACAGTGACAGAGCGTTGCAGATTGGACCTCATTTTTCATTTCCTGCTTTTACAATAGTTCCATTCAAATCCCTTCTCTTTTAGGATTTGATGTATTGCAACCCATGTGTTTGGAAGTTACAACAACGAGTATCTGTGAAAATTAGGTGTGAACAAATCAAGTGGAGAAGATTTGGAAAATGTAAAGTGGTTTTTAGATTCACAGAATTTATCAACCTTTTGGAAAATCTTTTACTTCCAAGAATAAGCACTATATTATGTCCAAGAAACATCAGTTGTGACAGGGAATGGGGGAGTCAAGTTTTATCTGAATAAAAGTTCTGTGCAAATGCTGAAGAAAACCAGAGATGACTTTGCATGGCAGAATTCATCTGTTCCAGAAAGTATATATGCTGTAGATGGAGTAGCAGCTGAATTGCTGTAGAAATTAATTTGCCCCACACAAAATAAGTTGAATAATTTCCTAGAATAAACACGCAGGGCCATGACGGAAAGCCATCTATTCAGTGTATCTATAAGGAGACAAAAAAATGAAAGTAGTCTTGTAACTTGCTCTTTGCAAGCAGAGAGAGAAAACATAAAAAGATTTCTTGGGCTGTATGTGTGACGGGATGGAGAAGCAGAATGGAGAGAAGCCACTCTGCACACTGCAATCCTATTGAGCAAATATGGATACTGAGAAAAATGGACTCACCAACTCTCGCACCTGACAATAGAAAGGAGAAGTCTTTAGTATTGCTTCTCACATCAGTGCATGTTTCTTTCCTCTGGAGGAGGGAAGAACTGGAATGTTAAGAAATCTGTCCCTGGAGCAATGCAGCTGTGTACTGTTCCTTACACAGGATCTGTGACAGTTGTATGTGGTTTCTGTATGATGACCACAAAGCTTGTATGGTTACTGCCAATAGTATGGTGGTGGAGTATTATAATAAATGAGTTAAAATAATTTACAAAGGAAAAAATGTATGGTCTGATTTTATTTTCCTTCACAGTAAAGTAATAGGGTGTCCCAGGTCTCCAGCAGGAGAAACCTGACAGAGGGGGAGTGAACTCCTTGCGTAGGTATATGTGTACGATCTGTGAAATAAGGCCTTTGCCTACCATCCTGACCAGAGCAGCATGCTGTATTCCTAGTGCATTCACAGCCAGTGGAACCAGGGGACACAGGTGTCAGCTTGCTGGAGATCAGTGGGTGTGTTAGTGCTCTATCAGGCTCCCTTTGACAGGCAAGCCACAGGCTTCCGTGCGACAGTTGTGGAGTGTGTTGTGCTTATACCTGATGTTTAAGAGTAGTATAAGGCGAGATGCAAAGCTTTAACAGTTAAACAGGGTGCTCATCAGAACAGACAAAATATGTTGAAATAAAACATGGTTGTTTCTTGCAAGCAGCTGGGAAATGTCAGCCTTGGTGCTAAATCTGAATTTTTGTTGGATAAATAAAACTTAATCAGAAGAAAACTGTTTAATCCTCCTTCTTACCCGAGAAAGAAGCAAAAAAAGGTACAAATCCACTCTTTGCTTTTGCACATCCACCGTTGTTTCTGACTTCTCTTGGCTGTTGTCTAGAGGAGAGAAAACTGTAGTGGTTTTCATTTGGTCTGTATCAGAAGATGCTTATGTCTTTTACACAATATTGAATGGTTAATTTCCATTGAGACCAACTGTATCAGTACATTGTTTAGGAGACTTTGACTTCTTTTGCTACAGCCTCATGTCACATCAATAAGCACACATGCAGCTGTCCCTGGTTTTCCCCAAAACATTATGGATGTGTTATATTGGGTTTGGCTGTGCATGTAAAACATATCCTGTAAGATGAAAAGTTTTTGTGTTCCTGTTGGAGAGCTTTTCAGGCAGCTGAATTTGGTGAAGTGTATATACTTGAGGTGGAATGCATCTTAGGCAGCGTTAAGCAGTAGTCTGTACGAAGTTGTTTGGGCTCCTTTAGTAGCCTAAGAAAAAAGAGATGTGTCCGTAGGGTGGTTGACCTTCAGCCAGTGGTTGAATTTTAACGCACTTGTTGAAATGCATTACTTCTAGGTGGCTGAAGGTGACATAAATTTTGTCTTTACTGGTGTGATAGCAAATGGTTTGATCATAGTGAGTAATGGAACTGGGAACTGCTGTGGCAGGTAAGCGTGTTTGCCTTAAGACACAGTGTAGCTGGCATATTAGAGATAACATCTGATTATTACCACTATCTGACTGCATGCTAGGACTGTTGGCAGAAACACTCTCTGAAGTTACAGAAAGGTCTTTGTTATTGATCACAGTCTGGTTTTCTGACTTCATAATGTTTCCCACCATACCGAGTCTTTTGGAATATGGGCTTGCATACGGGCAGGTGAAGTAGTTCTGAGTTGGCAAAAGGGATGCTCTGGTATTCAGGTCTTCAAATACTTGACTTCAGTAATGTAGCTGTGTACCATTCTCCTTCTGCTTGTTTTGCTATTGAAAGAGGAACAGCCAGATTTCTTCTGCTGCTGATGCCTATAAAATTTTGACTTGCAGAACTGCTTCTCTAACCACTGCTGGGAAATAAGTTCAGTGGGGTGGTTGATGGAGCAGCTGCTCCTTGTGCTTTGCCCAGCTGAGAAGATTATTCTGCTGTCAGTTGATCTGCCTTTCCTGCCTACCCAAAGTTCTTCCACTGTCCTCAAATGGATCATCTTCTGGTGAATTTGTGAAGCCTTGTACCTTGGATCCATTAGTGAAGCACACTTAATTCATTGTGCTCTCAGGAGAACAGTTTCGTGCTACCCAAGGCTTATGATTAGTCTGGCTTTTGAAGGCTGATTCAGCAGACGCATCTCCTATAGCAGTCTCAAGTGCAGCAAGTATTATGCATATCTGCTGTATCAAATTCCATGGAGCTTCTGGGTGGTTTGGAAATAATGTAAGCTAAGCAGTTTTTGAGCACAGCTTGTTTCTGTAGATGAAGGCACTATAGCTTCTACGAAGTGCAGCTTTTTCTTTTTTTTTTTTTTTTGTCATGTACACTAAACAGGGGCTTAGAAGTGAGAAGTTTCAGTGAGAACCACTCTTTCTTTATGATATGGGTGAAGTGGGAGAACCCAATTCATGCTGTTCAGTAATTTCTGGAAGACATGCAAGTAGAATTTCATAAAGTTTGAAAGGCAGTGCCCTGACAGAGGCAGAGATGTACAGCAAGTTTTGCTAATTTTACATGTGCGTGGATCTACACGTGTATAGTGATTCCACTCTATATCATTAAGAGATGCTGCACACAGGAGACTTGATTCAGATTGGACTCCTAGGGTTTGTCTCAGGTTATACTGAACTTCTCAAAAAAGAGCTGGTAGCCCTGGGTAGTGAAGAAATAACCTGCAAATGATTTTTTTTTTTTTTAATTTTAATATGAGGAATGATGACATTATTTTCTTTTTGATAGGATCAGTAGCTCTACAAAAGAGTGCTTGCATCTTTATCCTAAGTGTGTGGTACACCACTTTTAAAAAAATGAATGCAAACTATCTTTCTTTTTTAAGGTCAGACTTGTAGTTTTGGAAGGGGTACTGCTGCCGTTTAGCTGTGTTCTCACCACTAGCATTTACTGCTGGACGGATGCTGTTTATTGTGTCCTTTCCCGTCTTTATACTTTTGAAAAGGGAAAGCTTCATGTGCAGATAGCATGTTGTTCTCTTCTGTAGGAGCAGGAATAGATATGTAAACTAGCCCTTCATGTGGAACCTATGAACAAATAATATCAGTGGCAGGAAAGGCACAGCTCACAATAGTATGACAGGGACTTGTTCTACAGCCTCCCTGTGATCTGAATGCAATAAACAGTAGAGGGGAATGTAGCATGGGTAGTGAATCTTTGAAATTTTTCCTTATTTTACAAGTCCATTAGCTCCATAGCTGCTGGGTCCAAGGCATCCTTTTGCAGGAGGAGCTGAAGGCGTGGTATAGCCTGGGTAGAGTTCCTGAAGGTGGAGGCACACTGCCAGTGCTCAGTTCTGTGCAGATCTCTCTGTTGCTGTGTTGTTAAATGCACTAGTTTGCACAGACTACTTTGTGCTCCTTCAAAGAATCTGTGCTCAAGAACTCTCCTTAACAATTCCCCGTGTTACCTGTGCATCCAGCTGCAGATGCATCAGCCTTTCTGCTGAAAAACACAGAATCGGGAGATAGTAGAGGGCAGAATCGCAAGCTGGCTTATTTTATAATCCAGTTGGTTAGTAATGCTTCTCTGTAATCAGCTGATGTGTCATCTTTGAGAAGCAGTGTTTGACTGGTGTTTGACTTTCTTGCTTTTGCTGATCTTGACAACTGTCCCTGTTTCCTGATTGTGTCCCTTTGGTGCTCTTAGAAAAATTACTGAGTTGCTTCTAATACACACCATTTTTTTTGTGAATCTGACACCTCTTTTTTTCCCCAGGTATGGTGGACTTGTGAGAAAAGGCTGTTCTTTTAGCACAGGGGATGCAAGTTCAGAGGAATGCCCTTGATGGCAGTATTGTAAGTGTGTCAATGGGCAGTTCTTAGGAGCAGCAGGGCGGTAACTCTCCGGTAGAACAACAGGTGATAAAGCACATGTTGAAGAGGAAGAACAACTTAGCCTCTTAAGCTGAGAAAAACAGAAGTTGCCTGTATTTGAGGGATCAGAATTGTAGTTTGTCAGTACCAAATATCACATTACAGGCATGGCCTGTGTAACATAGGAGCAGCACCATGCACTCTAACATGTGCCCTAATCCTAAAATCAGTTGCCTCTTTGCCAAAGGAGAGTATACTGGCAGAAGAATTATTTCAGTATATATAACTGAGGCACCTCGGTAGTGTTATGAACAGTATTACTTGATGCAGAAGATGACTGAACCAGCAGAGCAGCAGCTGGCAAGACAGTCCAGGAAAGGCTGAAACCCGTGTCTGTTTGAAGGAGAGACAGGTACTATGTTGCAGTGAAAACAGCTCAAGCTATTCCTAGGCATTAGAAGCAAAAACATGTAGATAGAGGTCTTTATAATCTGAGCAAACAAGTGCTTGGCAGTAGCATTCTATGAGCATCAACATCAAGTCTTTGTAGTGATGTTAGCAGTATACTATCCTAGATGCTTCTGAATGTGTTCTGTCTTTTGTTTACTTCCTGTTTTGTTGAAAAAAAGATCTCTCCACTTAAGTTTGTAGAGTAACTTCTTTCTGAACTAAGCAAAGTGTATTGGCAGTGCCTAATTGCTGTATTTGGAGGTGGTGGTTATTTCCATATTCTGATGAGTCAGTCCTTGGTGATCTGAATCAGTCTAGCCCAGATGCCTCAGTTATCCAAATGTCAGAGCTGATCACTAAGGTTTGATGTGAAAATACAAGTCTTCAAGTGTTGGTGTACTGGTTATACCCTTAGCACATAAATCTTTCCCTGCATTGGCAGATAAATGAACTTGGTGACCTGCTAGGTCTTTTCCATCTCTCTCTTACAGGATTGTCCGTGTTGAAGCCCTAGAGCATCACTGTTGTTGCCTTCTTCTGAGCCAGCTGGCCTCAGGGAAAGAACCTGTCAGTGACTAGGAGAGCTCGCCAACTGGCTGTGAGTTGTGTGCTGGCTCAGGAGACCCCTCCTTCATACTTTTATAGCCTGCAGAAATGGCCGCCTCTATTATCTGAATCCGTGATTGTTTGGAGATTGCTGGGCTTTGCGACGACCCGGGGATAATAGCCTTGTGCTTTATAGTGTTCTGCTGCCCTTTAAATTTGAAGTGTAGTGAGAGCAAAGTGTGGCAGTTCTTGAAATAGCATGGAAATGGAGCCAGCCTGGGACCTCTATCGAGATCTAAAGCAAGTAGGGTGCAGCCAGCATAGCTACCATACTGCTGGACCGGTGTATCCGTTTGCAGCCTCTGCCTCTGAGTTCTTCACAGTAACCTACATCTGCGCTGTCCTACTGCAGCAGAAGGGGAAAGATAACTGTGGCATTACAGCTGGCATTCTGTCAGCGAGATGGATCCTGTGTGTAGCACAAGGCTTTCAGGCATGTCTCCCTGTTTCATCAGTGCACTGAGATTAAGATAGTGTGTAACTCGTGAGCTGGGAATGTGAATTACCACTGTATGAATCCTTCTCCTTCACTCCTCTAGGCCCAACATAACAATGGCTTCTAGAACATTACTACAGTGGAGGAAGAAGCCTTTGAATCCAAAATACCATATTTTCTTTTTGGTATATACACAGGCTTCCAGGTGTTATAGAGCAAAGGGTAAATGTGTGAAGGGATGAGTCTCCCTTAAAAGGATGAAGAAAAGAGATAATTAGGTTGGTTAAACAAGAGGATAGCAGAAGTAGGAGATGAAAAATGTAGGAAGACAGTGAAGAGAGAAGCTGGTGTCTGGAGAAATGGCCATATTCTCAAAAATGTCTAGGAGTTTTGGGACACCCCAGTCTCATTTTATTTCTCATGAGTTAAACTTCTGGGAATCTAAGCCACTATTGGAAAGGCTTTTTAGGTTCCTGAATCACTTCTGATGGTTTTCAAAATTTTATCCTGAGTCTGACATACTAGGAAAAACTTCTCTTTGTCACTTAAGCTATACAGTATTGGGAAATACAGGAAGCAGTTGTGAAGGTTTCCTGTATGCTACCCATATAGGATGCTGAGGGAAGTGAGAGGAAGGTGCAATGACAGTATACAGCCAGGTGGGATGTGATGTCCTTTACCACTTCCAGACCATAGAAGGAATAGTGTTGAGTTTTGGAGTGTCTGGTCACAAAGGCGTAACAGACAAGTAGAAGAATCAGAATAAAGGTTTATACAGCCTTGTATAAAGATCTTGGGGTCTAATTTACAAATATATATTCCCCCCCCCCCCCCCCGCTTCCTGTGGGCAGTGTAAGATTTCTTCTGTCAACAGGTGTTCTGAGAATATGCTTCTGTGTCTTGTGAGCAACAAAAAGCTGTCTGATATGTCTTATATGCCACAATAATATCTAGACTTACAGTGATATAAAGCACCTTTGGATGTTGAGTTCATATTCAAGGAAAACCACAAAGCCTACATCAGGGTATGTGTAGTCTAAGACTGTGTCTTTGAATAGCTAATTCCTGTGCACCACACTCTGCACTGCCCTGATATCTGGTGATTAAATAGCATTCTTTAAAGTGGCACTAATATTGTGCATCTTCTGGCAGAAGTTCTTAAAATCTGCACCGATTGTAGTTGTTCAGTAAAAAGGTAAGTATGCCCCTTAGGAGAGCTGCAAGGGAAAACAGCTTATCTGCACACACCTGAAACTGGAAGAGACAATTCACTGGAACTTAATTTGCTGCATGCTGGAAAGACTAATGATGATTCTGCATTCCATTGGCAAAGAAATGAGGTAGATGACAAAAAAAGCTCTTATTATAGTGCCTGGGTAGTAGAAATTTATGAGAAGCTTGTTCTGCTTTTGCAACCTGTGATGTCATTTCAAAATCTTGCCGTAAGGATTTTGAGGGAGAAAGCTGCAATACTGTAATCTAAAGAAAAACGACACCTGCACCAAATCTGACAATAACTTAATTTCTATCACGTCACATCCTAACTACTGCAAATGTGCTGTTGCTGTAGAAGAGTAATTTCATCTTATTTGCAGTGTTTTCATGGTAAAAGGGTGTAGAGTGGGAAAAGGAAGGAAAACCCCTAGGAGCAGCAGCTATTTCATGTTTTGCTGATATAATACTGACAGTGAGGAAAGAATGAAATGACTTCTGTCACGTCTCTTCTCTATTTTTTCTTCCAGCAGCTCTTCCTGTTCAGTGGAACTTAGCTATGATGTTGATCAGAGGGTAAGGTAGCTAGAACAGGTATGGTATTGACACGTATGATGGGGTGCTAGCTGAATTGTAGGGATTTGGGAGGGACTGTCCATTTCTGTAAAACATACCTCTTCAGTAAGGGACACAGGGAAGACCATAAAGGCTTCAACTAGAGCTTTTTCTAGCCAGTATCTTGTTTCAGCTGATAACCAATAGCAAAGATCAGTGGTGGAAGGAGAATAAGAACTGGGAAACCCATTCTGGTACTTCACCTGTATATTCTGATTTCCAGTTGTCTGGGACTTCCTTAGCTGTAGGTTTTTAAATTGAATACTTCTGCATCTTTTTTCTTTTTCTTTTTTCTTTTTTTTTCCTTCCATGTGTTGGTCCAATTGAACTTTTAACCCATGAACACTTTTGGCATAAACCTCATCCTCTGGCAGTGGATGACACAGCTTGGCTACATTTTGTAGGAAAAAATAAAACTTTGTTTCTGAGCCTTCCACCTGATAATTTCATTTGATGACCTCAGTTTCTTTTGGAGGAAATGCTGAAAAAAAATCTTTATTTCCTTCCTTCACGTGTGATTTTGTAGACATCTACGGCATTTATCATAAACTCTCCAGTTACTTCTTTGCCAGGCTGAAGATACCTTATCTTTTTAGTCATTCCTTACATGGCAGCTGTTCCATGCTTTTCATCAAGCTGGTTGTTCTTCCTTGCTTTCTGGTTCTGTTGTCTTTTCTGAGAAGAGGCAGCTATACCTGTACACAGTGTTCAAGATGCAGATGAACCTCTCATTTATGTTGTGCCATAATGTTCTTCTATTTTTTCTTTCCTTTCCTAAAAATTTCTAAAATTGCATTTGCATGTTTGACTAGGGCTGAGCCCTGAACTTAGATTTCATAAAGGTTTCTACTGTAACCCCAAAATTTGTCATACGTGGTGTCAGCTATTTCAGATCCCATCCACATGTATGTCAGGTAGAATTGTTTTAAGCAGTTATTAAGAATGGTTTTCATCTGTCATTTTGTCATGACATTGTTAGTCATCCGTAACTCTTGTCAAATAGTTTTTGTTTTTACTTACTTGAATAACTTGATGACGTCTACAAACCTTGATGGTTCACTTCAAAATGAGGGTCATTTCACCTTTTTCCTGGATCATTTGGTAATACGTTGGACAGCAACACCTCTGGATCTAGAATAGGTCCCTGCAGGACTTCACTGAATCCCTTCTTTGAAAAAACTAACCTCTTATTTTTCTTCTACCTTATTTCTCTCCCCCCACCCCCCGCCCATCAGGTTACTTCCAGTCTTCATCCACAGCAGCGTCAATGAGGGAATTTTCTTGAATTCAAGTACACTTTATCACAGTGATCTCTCATGTCTGCATGATCAGCTATTTCTTCAGAGAACTGTAATGTATGAGAGGCGCATTTCCTTCTACAAAATCTGTGTCGATCTTTCTGCAAAAAGAGAGGTCATTAGATTGTTGGCAGTAAGGGGCATTCAAAAGCTGCAAATTCAATGGCAGTTAAAAACTAATGCTAATCAAAACTTGGTTGTGAAACTGAATTTTTGACTTTTTTGTTAGAAAGCTGTGGCTTTAAGAAACACGCCAAATACTGGGGCATTGACTGAGTTGACAGCAAGGACTCTCAGTTAATTTCAAATGCCTGTTTTAAAATGGTTTGGTTTGTGATTTAGTGCAAAACACGCTTCTTATGCATACTTTGTTTGAATGCCAAGTCCGAAATTCCAGCACCAAGCTGTTTTCTAGTTGTTCAGCCTTCCGGCAGAAGCACTGGTTACATTAGTTTACACTTTCATAACTTCCATGTATCTGAGAGGTTTTTTGCCAGTAGATTGCATTGCCAAAAAAGCTCTATACTGGGGTGCAGAAGAAGCATAGAACCTTCTGAATCTGCTAGAGCAGATGATGGTATATCATCATCAATATATACTTTTTTTCCCCCCCCCCTCCCATAATTTCACAACTACAAAAGCTACATGGGATTACTTATAAAGTCTGTGTCCATTCAGCAGCTGTTAGGGAAGTAGTATTGTGGTTTCTCCATGTTGTTTTTAAGTTGTTCTTGTTCTGTGGGAACTGCTGTGAGAAATAAGAGGCTTTATTCAATCCGTAGGTCTTCTGTTTCAAAATCCAGGAGGTATCTCCCACCATTCTCTCTCAAATGCTGATGACATTTTACAAAAAAACAGGACTGAAAGATAGATCAGATCTACTTAAAGATGATTTTTTAGCTGCCTGGCCCTATTTGTTGAACTACTGACCTGGAGGTCAAAGACCTCAGTAGTCCTTTGAGCTGTCTGTCCCCTGTGGATGGAACAACTGATACTGGTAGCAATGACTGGCGTGCAGCATAATTTTTTGATGAGAAACTACAGTATAGTGAAAAACAATCCTATGGAATTGCGTTCCATGGTAGCAGAGCAGCAATTAAGTCCTGTCTCTCCTCACTGGGAGATGACTAATATTTCGGTTATTGCCAAACTTTTAATACAAAATAAAAAGCAAACCCATTCCAAGAGACTGAGGTTCAGATGAGCTTTCTCATTAAATTAAACTTTTTTTTTAATATATAGGAAGCCATTTTAATTATTTCTGTACCTGGAATCATAAGCAATGCCATGAGGCTACTGTAACATTTGGAGTGGAGATGTGCTCAGCATTTCTGGCGTTCCAATGTATTGGCATGTGACTGGCCATGCTGTGCATCAAGGCTGTTCTGGAGGATAGGTGGCTGACTAGGTGGGTTGAAGAGTCATTATGCAAGCTAACTTGCTTCTGTGTCATTTTGTCAATAGAGGTGTTATAAAAATCAGTAGTAAGCTATTTGGGAACTGGGGCTTTGCCAGACAAAAAGAATTAACAGCTTCTTGAATATCAGCAATAGAAATTGGGTCATCTGAGGAGTCAGCCATGTGCTCAGAAATAGATGGTAACTGTAGTTTATTTAATAAAGGAGTTTAAGATGATTGTGAAGAAGGCTGTGGGAGTGAACATACTTTTTGCAAATATACAAGAAGGATTAATATATGTTTTTTAGGGAACAGATTGGCTGCCTGCTCCATCTTAAGCATAGGAATGTTCTTTGTTACCCGAATCATTCTCCTTTTCAGCTTCCTTATTTTATACAACACATTTTTTCAATAACTTCTCTCTTACTCTGGCTACATCTGAAGTACCCCACTGGCTTCCTCAGCATTTGAAGAGGTGTATCATCCTGGCTGGTGAAATTGCTTCTGGTTTGTAAAGAGAGCAGTGTTACATTCCAAATCATACTGAAACTTGGTATCCTGTTTTAAAAAATGAAATGGGAAATTGATTGTTCCTTAGAGACTCATCTCATGGGAATAATCCAGAACAAGAAAAAAACAATGATTTTCCATAATGGTAGGAGAACACAATGGTAAGGTATACGTGAATTGCGGTTCAAACTACTGATGCTTTATATTGGAGGGAAGCTGCAACAGAAAAGTAAGTTTTATGTATACAGAAATTTTGGAAAGACTATTGGGCGTGCCGAGTTCTTTGTTAGCAATCAAAAGCCTTTTTAATGCCTGCATTTTCAGAGAAGGGGGCTGTGTGGTCCAGCAGCTAGAGCAATGCGACTGATTTTGCTTGCATTTTTCATCACTGAGCCATTCTGCTTTTCTCTCTTGTAATTTCCTTGTTTCCTTGTTTTTCTGTTATCACACTCACCATTATGAACTGGTTTGTGATAATTGGTGTAGGAAGAAAAATACGTTTTAAGCATTGCTGTATTTTGTGGAAGGCATGAGGGATGTAAAAAGCCCCAGAAACAGGTAAGAGAAACGTTAGAGAAGTTTTAGTGCAAATGTGGATTGTATGTTTGTACATGTACTTTGTAGACTCTCTGTGCCATTCTCTTTGATTATGTTTGAATAGGTAATTCTGTAATTCTTGTAAAGAGGTAGTTAGAAGTATCAGTGTGAGCTTTGGAAATGTTCATGACCTGTAATCAGAGATGGTGAGAAAGGGTTTTTACTCATAAATTCATAGGCATGCAGAAGCCAGACCTTTCCTTCTGGAAGAAAGGATGAACTTTACACAGCTTCACTGTATTTCTTCCTTTCAAGAATGTATTTGGCCAGGTTTTAAAAGAGCTCAGCTCCCATTTGGGCACCTAAATTAAATGGCTGGATTTGCAAAAGTGTTTAGCACCCAGCAGCTACTTTTTTTCCCCACATATGTACCCAGATGGGAGGTGAGTTGTTTTGACGGTGTGGCCCGTTGTTTGTCAAGTTGGTTGTGATTAAGACTCTGAGCATTCTGGGAGCACTCTATTAAAATACTCATAGAACAGACAACCTTATGGGGCCATTTATAGAGCCATACTGCTGGTCCAATAGAAATGAAATTCTGAAGCTGTGCAACCACATCTTGTAAATAAAAATGGAGAGAGTAAATGGCTGGTGGTTGTTCTTTTCCCCTATCTAGAGAATGCAGCTGAAAATGAGGGGAAATTCAGGCAGTTGCAGCCACAAGAAAGAAAACATTGAGCATTCACGGAGCAGTAGCTATTAAGGTGTGCAGAATTATCAGTCTGTGTTAGGTAAGCAGGGAGTATAAATGCAAGGAGTATCCTTCAGGAACAGTGCACAGTTGAACAACATACATCCAAGACATTTGTCCTGTTCTTCGCATCTTGAGAGGAGAATAATCTGAGGAATCACAGATTTCCATGGAATTCAGTAACTGAAGACTCTTAAATATGGAGTAAGAATTTGTAGGGTAAACAAGGAGGGTTACTGGGGAGTGGATCACTCAGTAGCAGTATGCACAGCATTATGGCTGGTAGTCTTTCTCATTTTGAGTTTTCATTTTTAAAAAAAATCTTGACCAGTCATTTATCCCTGTCACCTTGAGACGTTATCTGTCTGAAGAACCACATGAACATCATTTTGTTCTCAGTTTATGCTCAAACTAGGTATTTCCTGCTCTTCTCAGCATGTACAGAAGCCCTAGAGAGGAGAATTATACTTCTTGTTGGAGCCTAGCAGTGGGGAGGCAGTGGCTGATTTCGGGACTGGGCTGCTACTGGAACACTTACATGATGTGGACCAGGAGACCTAATGGTGGCACGTGGAGGTAATGCTGCTTGGCACCTGATGACAAGAGCATCTGTTGTCTGAGGAGAAGAGTGGGGTGATAAATTACAACTTCAATAATCTGAAGCATTCTTCTTCCTTGTTGCTTTAACACTTGGCCTCTGTTGCTCAACATGGTGTTTTAGGCTTCAAAGTGAAGAGAGAGCTGTCTCTTTACAATGACTGTATTGGTTTAGCAGACTCAAAAATGTACTGTTGTCTGTTCGGGTTTGTAAAGATGTTGAAGATATCCTTCATTCAAGAAAATGCAAAATGATGATAATAAGGACCTTTATGTCTTGGTCTTACACCTGTAAACAAAAATGTCAGATGTATATTGCTTCTCAGTGAACTACTTTTCTTCCTTATCACCAAGGATGTTGTTCAGATGTGATGCCTTGAGATGGAGGACACCTATTCCAGTTGGTGGGGAGTCTCCTCTGTCCTGTGTCCTCTGTTGTCTTCTTGCTCAGGGTTAAGAGATTCTGGCTGAATGCTTAACACTTGCCCCTACTTACTTAAAACCTGTTGTGATGATTGCAAAAGATTTCTCTCTTTTGTGGCTGATCTGCTGTCCCCTAATTTGTATCAGAAGAACTAAAGGTGTTACGGGTCTGACTAATTCAGGATCTTACAGAATTTTTTTTATTGGTTTGAATGTGCAAAAATCTAGCTGAGTCTCTTTCCCCCATCTTTACACTGTTACTGAGGCACAACTGTATTGCAAGCACTAAAACTTTCATTTTAGGAAAGTCTTTGGTTTTTAGAAACTTGCAGCAGGGTGGCTAAGGTGGCTGGCTATCAGAATAAATAATGAGTTTGCGTGTGAAACATGCCTAAAGGTAAAGAAGAGAGCTGAGCCTTTTGTTTTCCTTTGCTAACCGTTATGTGGGGTTGGAGAGTTTATGGGGAAGATCTAGCAATGTGCTGAATCCCCTGCATAGGGATGTGTTTTCAATAAGTTGAGTGCTGATATCCTGACTTTTAAATTGGCAAAACTGGGGTTTGCTGCTTACGTCCACCCTGTGCTTACAGGTCCTGTGCATCTGTGTTCTGAACAATTTGGTTTTCTAGGAATTTGCGTTTACCCTGCCTTAACTCAAATTTTGTGCCACTGAGCTTACGTAGGTATTTTAAAATCATGGTAGCTAAGGTCCTCCCAAATACCAATGCATGTGTATTTATGATGTGTCTGTTTTATTGGTGTGGACAGAATAGATTCATGTCGTGAGTTGAATATGTCTGCATGGCACAATGAAGTGCTTGCTGACACGTCTGAGCAGGTGCTCATTTGTGCAGGCAGTTTAATTACATCAACATACTGATTTAACCAGGTGGATGTATAGGACTTTACAGTTCAGGATTAGCCTGATTGTCTCTGCAGAGGGTGGCACGGTGTTGTAGACATAGCACTAAGTCTGGCAGAGCTAGCAATTCAATCCGAATCTCTTGGATTTCAGGCTAGTGTCCAAGTTAGTGTCATTTTTTCATTTTTTGTTTCTTTAACTCTTTTTGGCTCCTGTGATAGCAACCAGGAGATTCATTCATGATCAGAGTTCATCCAGTTAGGGCCTTTACAGGCACTTCAGTGTCGATCTATTAACCTTTACAGTCAGTGGAAAGACTCAGTGTCTCGCATTTTTTATTAGAAGTGGGTCAGATCCTTACTGAGATAAAGTGCTCTTTCTGAGAGGTTGCAGTTGTGGATAGTAGTAGACTTGGGGGAAGCAGCAGTGAGGAATTCTGCAGAGTGGCTAACCAGTGAAATATGTTAAAGAGTGTGTACAATATAAGGGGCTATTGTCTTTCATGAGGGGATATGAGAAGTGAGCATGCCAACATCCATACAACGTATGTTGTCTTAAAATTGTTTCAGCGTGCTGGACTTGATATTTTCTCTTTCAGTGCAGCACTACTAGTCAAGGTATGTATTTTTTAGATCATTATAAAACTGCCTGGTGGGATAATGTTGGAGAGGGAGAAATCCATGCGTGCAAACTAGCTTTTGTAACAGTGTGAGTGTTTATGGCAAGATTGCATTACTTACTTCCTAGCTATGGAACTGCTGTGAGCATCATACCATACCTAAGCTATAAATATATAGTTTAAAGTCACTACTGGTCATTATCTGATAGTTAATGCCTGAGGAAACTATACATTATTGCTATTATGAATTGTTTTTTTACTGTTTTCTGTTTCCCATTTTACTGAATAGCTGCTGACAACACCCTCCTGAGTCTCTCCAAGCTGGATTACAGTGGTTGACACAGAGGACAATTTTATGGCTTTGTTGTATATGTGTATGTTTTAGAAGAATGTATGTATACCTACTGCATTATTTATTTGTGTATTGCAAAAAAGTTCAAGCATAATAGGAAATTTTGCATTATGTTACAACGTTAACTACTGATGCACTTTTTGGAAGTATCTTAAGATAGAAAAGAATGATTTAAACTAATTTTTTTGAATTGTTTTTAGCAATCAGTTATTTGTGACTTTCAGTGATAGTCATATGAAATGTGCATAGTATCAAAAGCTCTATATGAAAATAAAGAATTTTAAAGCTGTGATTTCATTTTTTGTAGTTCTATAACTCTTTCCTTAAGTATTGTACATTTAGTTTATCAGATTTTCAAAATTTGTTTCTGGAAATTATTTATCTCTGTTCTACAGTTTTAAAACTGCAAGCAATATAATGTGTTGAAATTCAGCTGTTTATTATATATTCTAATTTTCTGTGTGAAAAGATTACTCACAAAATACAGATAAGGGAAAAATGGAAGAATGTAATGATTTGCTTCCAGATGTGAATTCTTTTTCCTTCAAGGTACAGGCATGAAATGACAGATACTCAGGTGAATGGTGGATAAAAAGATCTTAATGTTTTAAAAAAAAAAAAAAAAAAAAAAAAAAAAAAAGTGACAGAAAATACACCTTACGAAGATAGTCTCTTGGATACTCATCCTCACTTTCATTTGCCACACTGAATTAATATTTTAACTTAATAAAATCTGCAAGGGAGTTGTGTAGTGATTTTCATTTGTCTTCATGTACTGCAGTGCTGCTGTATAGAAAGCTATATTAACATTTATAACAGGCAATTTTGTCAAGAACTACTGTATAATATAAATCTGCATTAATTATTGCCCTTGTTAAAAGTGTAACAATAAAATATCGTAAATCTCTGTCTGTTTGTTTATATATCTATTAGACAACTGGTAACTATGGCCAGGTTGCTCTGTGTGTGTGTGAAATAAAAAACCGAAGTCCAAACACATACTCAGCTTTATTATTAAGGACAGTGGAAGACTTAGATGAACTACAGCATATAAAAGGCTTTGCTCCCACTACAAAAGAAGGGCAATTTCATGATGTTTATCAGTGTGGTCCAGCTATTGCATAATAGCCCCAGCTAGCCATAGTACACATAATTATGATATATCTCTCATAATCTCTATTATCATAATACATTTTTCTTCCACAAGAGAAATTAGATGTGTAGTGCTCTGTGGCTCACGATTTTGCCATCTTAGAGATGCTTAGTATTTGAGTGATGGTTGAATCACCTATTTTATACTTAAGTACGTAATCCCAAGAAGGTTTAAATCAATGTGTTAATTGGTAAGTGATACTATAATTATATGTATAATCATGGAAATTTTGAATCCAGATTATTTACTTGCTCTCAGGAAATTAATCTACAGAGGTCATATATTAGATTGCTTGTTTATTAAGTGGAACCCCTGTAGTTACAAAGTACTGATTGGCTATAAGCTGAATGAAGCATTCTTATAGCTGTATCCAGCAGGTGTCAACAGTTCAAATCTTTGAGTGCGTATTGATCCAGATTCAAACAGTTCATTAATCTAAGCACACATTATATGGATTTTTCAATGTAATTTTGAAAGAGTTGAAAAATTGTATTGAATGATGAGAGATGATACTCAAATTATGTTTTTATGGCAAATCTCCCTTGCGCTTGTGACATACTTGGATGGGGTTGGGTGCTAAAACTGACACTGTGTCTTGATTTTTATTTTCAGATGTACTTTTCTGGCTTGAGAGTAGCTTCAGTGGGTGAAGTAGTCTTTGTTTGCTGGCAATCCAAAACATCTGTTTTTCTAGCATCAGGTTTGTCACATACAACCCCTGCTTCCTTTTCATTTGCTTGCATGGAAATAGAGTTGGTACTACTTAAGAATCCCAGAGACATCCAGATATGCCTTGTTTTATTTCTTCTTCTTGGTCTTGATCCTGGAATCCTCTGGCAAGGCCGTTCAGCACAGGTTTAAATGGGATGGCTCTAATGAAATCATCTGAACAGCTTGAACCTTTTAAAGCTAAGGCATGTGCTTAGGTGCTTTGTTTCATGGGGAAAAATGCCATGGAGAGCCTGCTAGGAGAAGCAGTCAAAGGTATTTGGCTGGATTTTCCCCTCATCCACACTGGTGTACTTGAGACCAGAAATCAGCTGGTCATTCAGATCACTTGTCGAATACTTTATTCTCACATATGAGGTTTGTAAGAGAAATAGTGTTTCTCTTCCATGATGAATTCTGACAGAGCTCTATCAGTTGGTGCATCTATAAGCTTTTAGTTTGGCAATGATAAGATTTTACTCCCTTTCTCTTCGCTAATTGCTAGTATCTTTGTTGAAGTAGAGAACAAAGAAAAGAAAGGCAGACATGTTTTTGTTGTTACTAGTGAGACAAAAAAGAGGGGAAGGGAAGATTGTTCAATTTTAAGGGGAAAAAAATGCAATCTATAGAAACAGATCAAGGTTTTCAAGAGTTATTAGCTTGATCATTACAGTAAGGGAAAAATATAAAGATATACTTCAGTCCTGCTGACCGATTTTTATTAGATTGCTGTAATACCTAGTACCATGTATTAGGATAGCAGGAATGCCTACTTAATCACTTACAAATGATAAGAGTTTTTTATTCTTTTATTTTTCTGACTCCTTGCGGTTCTCAGATTTTTTTTTTTTTTGCAATATTATGGAAGTTATGATACCTCTTTGAGACACTTGCAATTCTTATAATATGAATTGTAAAGCTGAAAAGAAGGTAATTGTGCAATAGATTGTTGTAGATCTGATGCAATAAAGATACTGTACAAAATCTGACCCAATTATCTTACAGTTTATGCTTCTTTTATACTGACAATGCTATTGTTATTTCCTAGTGCTAATAACTAACTTTACGTTATGTTTAATTTCATAAAGTACAGCTTGTATTGTACAGCTTGTGTATCTCATAAAAATAAATGCAAAATTGCAATAAAGCTTATGAAATAATGGATAGGAATTTTTCAGAAGAGTTGACATGCCTGTCAAGATAATGCTGATAGAATTTCATACATCTGCAGTAGGACACAAAATTAATTACCAAAGAATCTGACATTGTTAGTCCTTTTCATTCAGTTATATGATAGCTTCAGTGTTCTGGAAAAAAAATAATCAAAGCAGAATTTAAAACTGTTCTCAGAATGGCAGGTTTTCATCCAGAAATGTTAGTGTATGTTAAACTTTAATTAAAAAGAATGCATATTGTATCTTAACCTTTTTTTAGTACAGCATAATTATCTATGATACAGATCCTATTCAAAGGTATATTATTTTATTGAAAGATTCTATTTTAATGTAAAGGATTTGTGGGTTTTCAGCAAATTATTGTCGTTTTGTAATTTTGGAGAGCCGGGCATACACACAATGGTGCAATTGGCGGTCTTCCATGAAGTCCAAGGGTGTAATTCAGTCACAAAGATTGGTGACATTTCCAGTGTGAAATATAGATTGAGCACTTCATACAAATATAAAATACGAAGGTCCCTTTGTAACCTTTATGTTTTTAAAGGTATTTTATCCAGACATCACTACCTTGTTGGGACATGGGTGTGTGTAAATTGCCGAGTTCAAAGACCCGTTTTTTGCATGCAGGCTGCCTTTACTGTGCCACTACTGATTTCTGTGGATGCTTGCATGAAGGTAACGTCTCCTTTCTTCTTTCATCCTGAACGTGAGCCATTCAGGATGTCACAAGCAGAAGTTACTTAGAGCAATAGTGATGTGTTGGAGAAGAGGCACTCGGTGCCCAGGTGTGTTGTGTCCCTGCGCAGCTGGCGTGCAGAGCCCGCGGAGGCACTGGGCACTAGGTGTCACTGTTCCTCCACGGTGGAACGGCCGCCTGTGCATTTTTTGGGCTGTGAGTGTAAAGTAGCTGTAGGTGGCAAAGGTTTGTAAATTCAGTTTGTATAATGCCACTTTAGATCATATAGTCATGAACCTTGAGACAAACAGCAGCTGGATTACTAAGCGTTTTCTCATGTAATTTAAACATCAAGCGTATAGTTGAGAGAGAGGCATCAGCAAGCTGGACTGGTGTGAGCCAACTGTGGTCTGCTATTTTTGAACCGCTGAAATCTTAACATGCAGGAAAGAAAGCAGATTGCTAATTTCCATTTTATTTATCAGCAAAGGGATGGCTTTATTTTATAGCCACTAGCTGGAAGAACTGGATGAGAACTTTACTAGAACTTCATAGGTGAGGTTGGTTAGGTAGTGTATGCTGTAATTTCTCTCTTCAGTCACTCACTGAAGCGCTCTCTTTTTTCTTTTAAAATAACTAAATACAGGTTTGACTGTTGTTTAAGCTGAAACTAACCGCCAAAGGTAAGAAATAAAGGGGAAAACACAGGGCCAGCACTGGCAATATGCTTTTATGCCTGCATTTAGACCAGAATTTATTTAAGAAGAAGTACCAGTGACAAAAGTGAGTACAGAAGTTGGCCATTGGTGCTGCATATATTAAATTAAGAGCTTAGGAAGGGCCTCAATAACCTACAAAATTTGTCTTGGTGTGGAGGCCTCTCCCTCTGTATATTTAGAAGGTATTTTCTCCAGGTCTGTCCTTCCTTCTATCAGGAGAGGATTTCAACCAGGAGGGAGTTCTTCAGTCTGGAAATAAAGATGCAGCTCTTAACATCCAGTGGATAGTAGCTGAAGTCAGAAAACTGTAACTGCTTGTGCCATATTTTTACATACTAATTTATCAGCAAATCTAAATACTTCATCACGTAGTGAGTCCTGTGTCAGCTGACATCTTTAAATCAAGACAAAATGTTTTCTAAAAGATAGCCTGCAAGTAACTTAGAAGGTACAGGCTTTGTGCAGGAATTACTAGGTGAGTTTTTGTGGACTAATACATGAGACCTAAGGCTTTGAATTGGTCTCACAACTTCACCTCCAGATAATCTTAGATGGATGTGCTGGTGTGTGACCTCTGTACTTTTCCTGTGCTTCTGAGTAGAAAAATCTCAGATTGTATCCTGGCAGGATGGAAAAGACTGAAAATTATTCATCTAATGTGGCTAAAATTTCAATCATTTTTATGGTCTTCAGAAGAGTAATACTCTATAAATAAAATTTGGTTTCTTGTTTATTGTCCCAATAAGTTCTGTACAACAGCTACTTAGTTTACAAGAATATTTTTTTAATGTTAAATTTGGCAAATGAAACTTGGGTTTGTCCTTTTTAACATTTCTTTTCAGTTAGTAAGGTGGTTGAGCAGACAGATCCATTCAACCCGTTGTTCCCTTGCATAGAGGTAACTGATTTTGACTTGGCAGGCAGTTCTGGTGATGGTCTAGAAGTTGAAATGAATAGAATTCACTCAGCTAGGTAAGCTTTTCAGAGCTCAGAGGAGCAAAAGGCAAGTGAAAACATTTTATCATTAACATTACAGACAGGACTGGATAGTCTCAGGATATATAATTGTGGTAATGTTATCCATGTGTAGAAGAATTGCATCTTCAAGCAGTAAGGATGTAGGTGACAAAACTTAGTTAATTAAAAGTACAGGTTATGCAGCTCAGCAGGTCTCCATTTGACAGTTAATGGATTGCTACAGGGATCCTGTTATAAACTAGAAGGGGTCTGCATTCCCCATAGCCATTTCTAGAAAAAAGAAGTACTCTGTTGTATCCAATTAAATCAGGCCAATAGACCCTCTCTAAGTTTAGCTTTTGTATCTAAGGTCTTACTATGTTACAAATTGTATATACAGAGATTATCCATTGACTACTGCATTTTGGCCCACTGGGGATTGGAGTGATCTGTCCTCCATGCTGTTAACACTCTGTCAGAGGAAGAACAGATTCAACCTGAAAACTGAATGCTGCAATGACAGAAGCTGGAAATTGGTTAGAGCTCCTCTCAGCAGGGAGGTATAGAGAAACTTTTCCTGTGATACAGATGTAGTTTAACCTCAAAGGTGATTGTGGTATGGCCACCCATGCCACTATTTCACTGGTAAATCCAGCTGCTGTCCGTGTGATAAGGTGATGCCCATTCTGTGAGCTGCATTACTAAAATCTTCATATGGCTGAGATCCGTAAGATGCCTATCAGTGGAACCAGCAAAACTGGCCTCAGTGGTCTTGCCCAGCCTCATTTCCTCCAATAGCCAGGGACGCTGGTTGCTCAGTGGCTCTTGCAGCAGCACAGAACTCCATATCAAAGTCACAGGTAAAATGCTTACGATGCCTATAACTTGAAAGCCACAGATAAGATGTTACTGGTGCACAGTCATGCTTTATCTGGAAAGGGCATCATCTATATCCTTTTGTAAGATGTTGCAGTTTAATGACCTGATTCTCTCTCTCATCCCTCCATAGAGAACTGTAGGTTTGGGGTAATATGAGAAGCAAGGAATGGTTTAAGAGTATGCCTTGGATTTCAATTTTTGGCCCCAGCTTCCAAGCCCGGTGAACAGCAGACTTAAATGTAATATGGTCAGAGGTGTTAAAATTTTCTGCTCTGTCTCTGTAAATAGACAAATTTTGTTGCAGTAATTTTAGGTAGTGTTAGTCAGAGTAGGGTTGTTCCAGGAGCATGGATCCTGCAGAATCTTTTCTTTTCTTTTGGGGCTGGACTTTGAAAAAGCGGAAAGGAACATCTGTGTGGATTCCTCCAGCCTGCAATGGATCCTTTGGGATCAGCAAATTCTGGGTTCAGAATCTCTCACTTCTTCCACACGGGCAAGTCCTGCTCCATGCTTCCTGGCTGACCTGAGGTTAGCTGAGCTGATACATGGCATTTCCTCTCTTGCACAAAGGTTTTTTTTTCCCATTTAGAGATGTGAAGGTCAGAAGGAAAGAGGAGCGTAGCATTCCAAGTGTGGGGAATAAAATGCTGCTGCTACTTATGTGTTGCTAGAGTGGCTAGGAACCACCGAGCTGTGAGATAACAATCCAGGGACCAGCTTCACTCAAACACTTGCATTTTATTTAACATTTATTTAAATAGTGAAACTCTTTTGATTGTTAAATTAGCATTAAAGCAGGCTGGAAACTGGTTTACAGTCTCTGGAAAGCAGCCACATATCATCAGTATCATAAATTATGTCCTTTTTTACCAAGATACTGGCTGCCAGCTGAAAGGTTAGAAATAACTTATTTTATTTTCAAATGCAATTTGCAGTTTATCCACGGAGAGAAATGAGCAAAATGGATGTAGCTGTCTTTTAGATTAACCCCATAGAGTTGTCAGGCTTGGAGTTCCCAGAGAAGTGCAATGCATTCAGTATTATCCCTACATAACACCACAGGAAACCCACCTCTTTGTGCCATCTGAGAGTTAGGGGTGGGGGTACGCGTGCGTGTTATCGGCAGAAAGCCCAGGTTGTCATAATGACAAACCCCCAGAAGAAAGCAATGGAATAACTGTCAGGACATCAGTTTAACAGCAGAGTGATGTGTTTAGGTGATGCAAACACAGTTTGATGATGTAAGAGGAGGGGCGTGACTTTTATGAGCAGCATCAAATTTTATTTCTCTGGTTAAGGTGTGCTATTCTACTTCAGTCTTTGAGGAAATTTCATCTTTTAAAGAAAAGGCACCTTGTGTTTTGGAAACTTGTTGTGCCTCATGCAAGTGCCAAAGATACGAATATCTGTAGAACTCCCATGAATTGGGAAGGTTATGGCATTTTTACAATTTATTTTGTATTTAGTTTTTTTCAATACAGTTTGTACATTTCTGCAAGTCAGTTTGTCAGGGCAAACTGTAACGTAGCAGAGTAAATCTTGAATTAATAGATCCAGTGGCTTAGCATTTGTGTCAGGTTACCTAAAGTTATTTTAAAATGATATATAAAATGATTTTTAAAAACAGCAAGCCCCCTAGGTTGTTTAATTTTCAAATCCATCACTCAAGCCAAGACGGTTTACAGTGCATGTGACATAGCAGAAGAAGGATTACTGTACGTGTGAAGCATGAGGACAAAGATTACTGTGGAAATACTGGAGTCAGATGTGGCTGGGAATCATTGTTTTGTGTATAGGAGGTGTTATTTATTTACAGTATAACTCCCTTTGATCTGACAATGAGACTGGGTCCTACACTGAGCATGCAAGTTAAGTTTGAGATACAATCTACGTGGCATAGATGCATGGGTTGTTTTTTTTTTTTGTCACACAGCTGCATCATTAGTAACAGTGACATTTTATGTGTAGAACTGCAGTGGTCACTTACTTTTTAAAATACTTTCCTGTAGCATGTGCCTTTTTAATGTTCAAAGAAAACTCATGCAATATCTGCTATCTTGATGTCTTGTGACCTGGGAATGGAGCTTTTTGTATAAAAACAGCAAGCAGAAACTGGAGGCTTGCAGTGAGACTGTGCAGTTCATTTCCAGTCCAGTTGGATGAATCATTGTTGAAATTTTTTTTATAAGGTCACTTATTGCTGCAGATTTTTAAAGGGAAAATACAAAATTGTACAGTCACTCCTGAAAAAATTTCCCTACATGGTAGTGGTATATTCCTTGTGCTCAGGAAATCAATGTCAGTGATGTAATGGGAGTTTCTACATCATACTAGTATGTCATTCACATGAAGAGAGCATCGTGGGAGCTGGTGAGATTGATGTCCTCTCTAAGAATAGCACTGATTATAGAACAGATTTTCCCATATACAGAGCCATTTTTAATTCACTGCCTACTGCAGCTGCCAGCCTGCGGAGATAATTCCTTCTAGCAGAATAGCTCTAGATTATTATAGGGAAATCAAATTTGCATAAAAGCATTTTATCTCTCTCCTTTTTTTCACGTCAAAGTTACCAAACATTCACTGTCAGTTACTTTTTTGTGTGTAGGAAGAATTTTGTTAGAATTAGATCTTAAGTAAATTTTGTTAAGATGTTTCCCACTCTTTGTTGTTTTATGTATTTTAGAATGAATACTAAACAACTAGAAATAATTATTGTTTTAAAAAGCAATCTTTTTAAAAAAGAATAAGAAAACTAAAAAACTAAGAGCTGGTTTTGCACACCTTGAGGAGTCCAAGTAGCTCCATTCATGTCTACTTAATTACATGGTCCCTGTGACCTGGGCAGAACTTGCAGGATGGGTCCCTGTGGTTTGAAAATGTGATGTAGCCAACCATTGATCAAAGTGCTGTGCAAATCTGAGTAGGCATTCTCATTTACTGATGAGGAAACTGAGGCACAGCTAAGTTAAATGACTTGCTTAGGGTTACAAACAGGTAGCAGAATAGACTTACAATCTCCTGAATTGCAAGTGGTTGCCCGTGTGGTTGGACTGTTCTCCACATCATTGTGTTCTATAGCACTCATTCAAACAGATTTTTGAGGTTCAACAGTGAGAGTAAGTTTGTTGTTTTTTGGGATGATCTTTTTATTTCACTTTTATACTTCAACATAGCTAACTGAAGTACTGGGTATCTTAGAACCTGTATATAAGCTGCTTTTTCAAAGATCAAGGAAAATATTGTAGTGAGGTCTTAGGGCATAGAAAGAAATTTTCCTCCCATCTTGAAATCTGGGCTTGATATTTTTTTTAATTTGTCTTTGCTTCAGCCTTGTTCCTAGGTCAATGGAGTACCATTTAAAAGTATTCATGAAATGTGTCTCCTCCTCTGTTAAGGTCTCTAGTGTGGCTTGCAGAATTCTGAAATATTTAAAGGAAACACCAAGGCATCATTCAGTTGCCTGAACTGAGGTGGCTAATGCCATTTGATAGATGCTAGGACAGCCTCTACTTGCTAGTCCGGAAGGGTGCAGGCATCACATAGATACTGTGTTGGATCCAGCCTTGTGTAGACACTATCAGATGCCTTTGTGTAGGCAACTGAGATCCCAGATTGACTGCAGAGCTAAATATTTTTCAAAAAAGCAAACATAACAGCAAGAACATGGCCTAACACACTGACCATGAAGGTAAGATGGTGGCTCATATCTGCGTGAAAGCAGTCAGAAGTCCGTTCAGTACATTAGGCTAGTTTCAGATTCAGAATCTGCTGCCTTATTCTTTTGAAAACTCTTTGAAGAGGAATGGTAGGTATGAGTACACAGTTAGACCGTGGCCACAACTGGGAATTGCTTGGTACAGCAGAGCAGAGAGGCTGCACTGGAATTGATTTCTATGCTTTGCCTTGTTCGAATCCAGTCCTTAGGTAGATTGGAGGCATCTGGAGCTTAAGCTTACCTGGCATTGTCCTGGTGGGACCTTCTACCAATTAAAAGCTGCTGAAGTGCTGAATGCTCCAGGAAGGTCCTCTGGATCTTCTAGCACATACTTTGTAGGAGGTCTCAGAGGTTTGGGTTGGAGTGGCCAGGAGTGAAATGAATATTTATTTTGATAGTTATGAGATCATGAACTGTTACACAGAAACAATTAATTAGTGACCTCCTTGCCTCTTCTGGCTTCATTGATTTCGGTAGATGGGGCTTGTAGAGGTCTTGGCCACTCTGTGCACAATCAGCAGTAGAAATTATGGTTTCCCTTAACAGTGTGCAGAGTTATATTTTTCCCAGGAACTGTGATAGTCTGCTTAAGTACTGTGCTCCCTCTGCTATCAGCTGCTAACGCAGAGTTTATGGTTGTAACAGGCAAAATGACTTTGGAGGATTGTGCTGTAACCTGATAGTTTTTCCCCTACCCTCAGCGTTATAACATGATTTGGTCTTGCCCGTGGACGGAAGTAAATCATATTTTACCCTCACTGCTAAATTGTATTATGGCCCTGACCTTTATAGGTGAGACAAAACTGCATTATAATGTGGTTATAGGACTGCTGTGTTATACAGGGAAAACGTGGTTATCTGAGGGTCTCATGGGAGTGTCCTAAACCAGAAGATAATCAGGAGCTTGGATAACCAGGAATTTCAGCCTCACAGATGCGTTAAGCTGAATCAAAGTTTCACTGCTGAAGCTGGGGGACAGACGTGAGTCCAGTAAATACCCATTAAAATGTAACATAATATTCAACATGATGAAATGGAGTGGAGCAGGCCCTCAGCTGCTGTGAGTTGTCATGACACTGAAGTGAAGCTATGACAACTAACACCATCTGGGATCTTCCTGTCTTCCCAGATTGACCCTCCAGTGTGTTTTTCCTAGTATGATTCCTTCTAAAAATAGAAAAATTGTAAAAGTCAAGCCAACAGGCAATATAAGGTCCTGTTAGACAGGAAAGTGGAGGTAAAAAAATCCTGCTAACAACAGCCGGGCTGGGTACATGGTTACAGTATGTTAGTTGAAATTCTGTTTTTGTATGCCGTGGTTTCAAGCAGTGCAATAGAGAACCCTGTTGAGAAGAAGAATACGCTAGAAAATATATACCACTGCAAATTCGTTGAAGATCATAGCTGATATGTGGTACTTCCTTCTGAATGACCCATTCTGTCGATTCTGTCCGAAAGGGCGGTCACAGATGCTTTGCAGAGACTGCAGGTGGCTGCTGTCGCTGCCTCCGTGTAGGAGCACTGAGTGCAGACACTTCTGTGAGCAGCCTTAGTGACCCCTTGTCACAAGAAACACAGTCAGTGGGAGACAGCGTGGGGGCTGGACCGGGAACACAGGTCTGTTCTATCCTATTTCTCTGATTTTTCTCCAAGAGTCTGAGTGAAACCTTCAAATCTAGGTGTGCACCTCCAGACCCTGATAGTTCACAACTAAAGATTGGTTTACCTTGAGCGTTTCTTGCACCTTGTATCTAAGGGTGAGCCTTCACTTTCTATGATACGGAGCTGTGTGAAGTACTCTGTAGGATGTTGTGATGATTGCGTACCTAATATATTCAAGTTACTAAATGAAGTCTAAAATTAATTGGAATGCTCACAGCATCTTCAGGGATAAGGGTTTAACAGTGTGCAGACCTTAAACTGTTTGCACAGTTATGCCTTACAGAAAGGATGTGTAATTTTAGCAAATATCTTCACATTCCCTTTTACAGACAGCTTCTGTCTTCCTGCAGCATAAGCTTGACAATGGGGACCACCATCCTTCAGTCTTTTACTGATTGCACTTCACTGGGTGTCTATAAATGTGTGTGTATATGTGTGTGAGTGTGCATTTAGCTCTGTGTGTGTGTATATATATGTAGAGAGAATTTTTTTGTGTGTGTATACATATAGTACTATTTCTATAGTACAATTGCATTTCAGATTTCAGTTTAAAAAGAAAAAAAGTAATTCTTTATGCCAAGGAATTTTCTTGCTCAGCCCTCACCACTAGGACCATTTCTACTCTGATGGGTTTCCCGTTCATTGGAGCTGAGTATAGAAGTGGATGAGAAGATGATTTCACAGGCCCACAAAGAAAGTGTATTTCTTTTTTAGTGGATTGGACATTGGTATCCAGTTCTGGCTTTCTTCTTCATAACAAAGAGGGGTGGAGGCGTTTTGCTAACACTGAAGTTTAGTTTCTAGGGGACCTTGGTAGTGTATGAGATGACAGAGCATCAGATTCTTGGGCAGTATTTTTTGTTGATGTGAATGAGGCTACCCTGGGTTACAGAGGATCTAGCTCTGTAAATCCTTCAAACTTACAATTTGCTATATCAAGTGATTTCTGTTGCTTCATCTCGTAAGTCACAAGAAATATGACTGATTTTTTTTTTTTTCCTAACATTTGAAGCCCAAAATACAAACTCATCTATCACTCCGAAACTATGCCAGGCAGGTGACCATGTGATTGAAATGTAAAATGATATTGTATAATCAGAATAAATTTCTTATGGACCAGCCAGCCCCCCCGCCCCGTCACATTGTCTAGCATAATAGAGCATACAGTCATATGACTACAATTTTGATACGATTCCAGCAGACATCAAAATTTATTATGTCAGAGTTGTTAAAAGAAAAAAATGCTGCAAGGAAGCATAATTACTGCCTTCCTGCAGACTGTATTAGCTTGCATGTGATCATTAGCTGTAAATAAAAAACAGGTTTTGATGGATTTTATTAAGAAAAGACTGAATTTCATTTGCGCTTTTACTGTCTTGTGTACATGACAATCTTGACAACTGTGTACCAATCGTTACGTTCTTGTAACAATCAGACGAGACTGATCAATTGAAGACATAATAAATTAAGGGTATAATAATATTGCTTGTCAAGGTTTTGCTAACTAAATAAGATCTGGCTTGCAATTTATCTAGTATATTTATATTAAGTGGGAATTATACTGAGAGACTTGTATAATTGACTTTCTTTGCAGTTTTTTTTTTTAAAAATAGATTAACTTTTAAATTGTGTGTTATTTGCTGTAAATAACAATGATTAGTTTGGTTCAGGCGTAGCATGAGGGAACCAACAAACTGGAACAAGAACCCTGTCAGATGAGCAGCACCATCATCCTTTACACTGGGAGTTAAATTAAAAGTTTTTCCGTTCCCAATAGAGAGTTCCTCTTCTCTGGGTTTCCAGTAGAGAGTTGGTGTGTTCTTAGTGATGTACATTTAAGCTTGCCATTATCAGCAGTTTACTGAAGCAGCTGTAACAACACACAATGTTCTTCTGCATAAGCATTTTGCAGGGAAGGTTACTGAAGCATCCAGAGCCACTCATGAGGAAGCTAACCTTAGGCTAAAGTAAAAGAAGGGCAAAAGTGGTTTTTTATTGATGATGCACTAACCCATTGGGTTTAGAACTGTGCCTTCTGGTTGACTACTTGCTTTATTTGAAGCCCAAAAGATGAAACTCACTGACCAAACATAACTGTAATCTAGCAGTGAGAAAGATGAATAAAATACATGGAGTTTTTATACTTGATCACTTCCGTTATCCTTGTTGGAGTTTTAGCTAAGGAGCTTTGCACAATCTGAACAGGCGTCAATATTGGAAGAAAGTATATGGAATTAGAACAGCGGATGTGGTTTTTTTGGAGAGGAGTCAACTTCTGTTGCAGGTGTAAGTTTTGAAAAATATAAACAAGAAGCAGACTCCATGTAACTGTACCATCAATTAAGTTGGTTTAATAGCATTTCAACTTGTTGTTAATAAAGCAAACATTTACTAATCTTATCTCTTGTAAGCAGGAAGGAAGTTAAAGCGCAGAGTAATGCACATTGCTGTCAGGAAAAGTGGTTTATAATATCATATGGTACAATTTGCAGTGAAGCAAAACTTGCAAATGGCTATGTGGGAGCGCTCTTTATCTTCTTGATTTAACTTCTTCCCCTCCCTTCCCCCTTGATAACTTCGTCGTCGTTGTTGTTCATTTCCCTAGTTTCGTGCATCCTTAGCATTTCCTGCTGTAATCTACTTGGATATCAACAGCCTGGCTGTGCAAAGATCATACTACTGGAGAATGAATGAGATGAGGGATAAATGGTGTGAAATCTCCTTCCCTCAGGTTTTTTCTTTGCCTTCTCCCTGGATTGAGCTCCTTTGAGAAGCAATCAGTGTGATCGTTTAATTGTACTCCAGGGAATGCTCTGGTATCATCAAGACTGACAAATGATGGTCTGAGGAGTGAAGGCACTTGCTGAAAAATATAATTTATCTGTCATTTTTAAAAAGGTGAATATTACTGATTGATAATGAAACAAACATTTATTTTCCTGTCTCACGTGGCTGATTTTTCCCGTTTTGCCCTCGGATCTTCTTGTACCATTCTCTGTACTACCCAGTGAGAGGAAGGCTCTTCTTTGCTTTTAAGAAAAGCCTAAATCTTCACTAAATGTAGGTTCTTAAGACCATGTGATGCTTCCTAAATAAGCAAACTTCCTGGAGCTGTTACGTGCTCAGCAGTTTACAAGTCAGCCTTCTGATATTTAAATATGTAACTTTGGGCTTCTGTTAAAAATAATAGCCATGAGTGTGCGGGAGGAGTTTGGAGTGCTGGAGTCGCAATTGCTGCAGTGTCCCGCTGCTGTTGTGTTGAAGAGAATGAATTGCTGATTAATTCTATAGTTTTGCATGCAATACTGATTTCTGAAAACACTCCCCACCTCCTTTGTCTGGAAACGATCCCATAGTCTGCTGACATTTGAAAGAATATACAGCTTATCTGTTGTGAAGTCCACTGAAAAATAATTTACTATTCACATGTTAAATATAGGGGCAGTTGATCTTTTTATACTACTGCAATAATTCTGTGAGGAAAATTTCAATGATGAAAATGAAAAAAAGTTAAAATAGTCATGATTTACTGCTTTAGTCTGCAGGGCAGCTGTTTTCTGCCTCTATCTGTATTCTAATAAGTCTTTTAAATGAAGAGATTTATGAGATTATTTTAATTTTGATGTCTTTTTAATGCTTCATGCATTTTAAATACAACTTTTTAATAGTTTTTGAGATTGAAGAATTTAATTTTATTTTATACTGTAGAAATAAGTATATTCTCAGGAGATTGCACCATTATTACAGCTTTTTTTTTTTTTTCTTTCTTAAATCCAACATATCTGGCATATACAACTATAGTACCAACCAGCAACGCTACACTTCGCATCAAATGCAAGGCATCATTAGAGTTTGAGAGACAATCTGGCTAGCGAGGATACTTAAAAGAAAAACCAACAAAAGTCTGCTTGCTGTGGGCAATAACCTTCTGTTGATAGAGCTGCACAGAAAGCTCATGCTGTAAAGGTAAGATTCAGAATATTCTGAATGCAGCAAAACAGGTGTGGTCTGGCTGTGTAAGGTACCTCCGCATCCCTGCTGTCTGCTTCTGCAGCAAGTGTGTTGAGGGCAAGCCCCGGAGCACGCTGCGTGGGTCCGTAAGGGAACAGCCCCAGCCAGCTGCCTGGTGTGATCTCTCAGGTGTACGGCTTTGCAGGAGTCTGATTCTTTCTTAACTCATACAAAACTCCTCTCTGCAAAATCTTGGTGCTTGTGCTTTTGCTTTGGTTGCAAATTGTTAATAGCAGGCTTATATTTTATGTAAGGGCAGAAGAAAATGGACAAAAGGCTTTAATGAAGTAGAAGGAGTGGCAGACTCACTTAATTTTAGCCATCCGAAAATGAAGTATGTAGCTAGTCGTAGATCTTTTCAGAGCTTAGGTAATGGGCCTTGCTTGGAAGGGCATGCTGCACGTTTTAAATGTGGCTGGGAAATGAGCCCTTCAGGCTCTGTCAGTTCCTTTTGCTGCAGAGAGCATGGGACTTTGCTTAGCTCCATGCTGGTCCCATGCTTAGCTAACCTCTTTGCAGGTACCTGGGAAACCTGTGAATGCAGCACTCAGAGGCACCATTGGTGTAGTGACTCACATGAATGCCCTTAAGTAGCCATAAGCATTGCTCTCTCGTCCTCCTAAAATACTTTGGCTTGGCTGAGATTCATCAAGGTCCAAGCTGTTAGGCACATGAGGGATGAGGGAAGAACACTAAGTATTTTGAGAGAACATCTTCCAAGTTGTACTTTCTACCTTACCTTTCAGCAAAGCTTGAAATGGTCTTAAAGAAGTGATTGCAATGTTCCCAAACAGTGTGAGAATCGCATCAGTTCTTAAAATGGTGGGGCCACACCCAGAGGGAATATTGTGTCCAGTTCTGGGCTCCCCAGTACAAAGGAGACATGGACATGCCGGAGAGAGTCCAGCGAAGGTCCACGAAAATGATGAATGGACTGGAGCATCTCTCCTATGAGGAAAGGCTGAGAGAGCTGGGACTGTTCCCCTGGGAGAAGAGAAGGCTCAGGGGGGATCTCATCAATGTATATCAATACCTGAAGGGAGAGTGCAAAGAAGATGAAGCGAGGCTCTTTTCAGTGGTGCCTAGTGACAGGACAAGAGGCAATGGGCACAAACTTAAACGCAGGAGGTTCCCTCTCACCATCAGGAAACACTATTTCACTGTGAGGGTGACCGAGCACTGGTTGCCCAGGGAGGTTGTGGAGTCTCCATCCTTGGAGATATTCAAAAGCCATCTGGACGTGGTCCTGGGCAACTGGTTCTAAGTGACCCTGCTTGAGCAGGGGGGTTGAAGCAGTTGACCTCTGGAGGTCCCTTCCAACCTCAACCATACTGTGAATTTTTACTCTAACTTTGATTTGCATAAGACAGACATTTTGTGGAGGGAGTTAAAGAGAAAATATTAATTGAATGACTTATATGGACTTTAATGAATTAAAATATTTTGGGAGGAAACACACACACTAGGATTGGAATGTAAAGCCAAGAAGATGGAGTGAGCAAAGCAAAGATGATGTTGTTCAAGGAGAGAATTGGATGAGAACTTAGGACATCCATTGGGATTTAACAAATAAAGCAACTCCATCAAGTTCAGGAAATGCTCTGAACTGCAAATGTTAGAAACTCTCAGAGGAAGGGAGGAAAGGCCATATATTCTTCCAAAGGGCACCCACATCTGGCCACTGTTGGAAATAAGATTAGATAGACACTTGGCCTGAAGTAATAGACTGGTCTTCTGTGCTGTTCTTATGAGTAGTCTCGTCACTGTAAGATGGCTATTAGGTTGTTAAGTCAATACTGTGCAAGGTTAGAAGAGTAAAGAATCAGCAATGGGAACTCATATTTGGATGAGTAAAATCTGACAGAAAGATGTATTTACTCTGTGGTCAAGTTACAGAAAAGGAAATTTCTGCATGACTTGTGCTAACAGCACCTGGACGTCTGGCTTGGCATGCATCTGCCCTGTGACAGCAGTTACCTGTGTCCTGGTTTCGGCAGGGATAGAGTTAATTTCCTTTCTAGTAGCTGGTACAGTGTTTTGGATTTAGGATGAGAACAAAGTTGATAACACACCGGTGTTTTAGTTGTTGCTAGGTAATGCTTACACTAGCCAAGGACTTTTCAGCTTCCCATGCTCTACTGACTGAGGAGGCTGGAGGTGCACAAGAAGCTGGGAGGGGGCACAGCCAAACTGGCCAAAGGGACATTCCATACCATGTGACGTCATGCTCAGTGCATAAACTGGGGAAAGCTGGCCGGGGGGGCCGCTGCTCGGGGACTGGCTGGGCATCGGTCAGCGGGTGGTGAGCAATTGTACTGTGCATCACTTGTTTTGTGTATTATTATTATTATTATCATATTATTATTATCATTTTATTTCAATTATTAAACTGTTTTTATCTCAACCCACGAGTCTTTCTAACTTGTGCTCTTCCAATTCTCTCCCCCATCCCACCGGGGTGTGGGGGGGAGTGAGCGAGCGGCTGCGTGGTGCTTAATTGCTGACTGAGATTAAACCACGACACCTGGATCAATTAGTGACAACAAATGCACAAATAATTTATATGTTTTTATCGTGAAATACAACTGCTAAGTCACTCAGTCAACTGAATGTCCCTGTTTTGGTGCTAAGTCCTCTGTTGCAGTATTCCACGCTTCTGAGATTTCTATAAAGTTAAAATATAAGGCTTAGAAAAAGTAATCTGGTAATTACCAGAGATGGAAAAAAATAGCAAGTGAGTAAAAGCAGGTGAGAGCCAGTAGCTATCTTTCCAGTTGGTTCTACTTATTTTGAGCATTTCTGCCTTGATCTACCTCGTGTTAGTCAGGCTAAAGCAACAATATTTGCTGTGCATGCATGTGAGATTTCGACTACCCCACTTTAGGTTTGTAATTAAGAAATTAATTAAAATACTATACAGTTTACTGCACAGTCTATCAAGAAAAGGGCAGTTTACAAGATTTTCCACGTGTGTGCTATAAATTCAGTGCTACAGATATACAGAATCATATTCACACTGACATTAGAAGTTCTCCTCCTCCTGCAGAGGAGCATCACAAAAAATTATTGTGAAGGTCTGGTTATAAAGTAGTTGTCTCAGCAGAAACCTAACCAGTAAGAACGAAAATTTCAACATTGAAAGACTAACATGGAATCTGAAGTGAGAGGAGGAAAAGATGTAAAAAACCCCAAACCGAACAAAAAACCCCCAAACTTGTGGATTTGCCTGCAGTTTTCTGAGGTTACTGATGAGCTTCTGTCAACCTTCTGTTGATGCCTGTTTAATAGCAGTATGCCAGAATTCAAAAGTACGAGTCTGAAAGTTGTAATTCAGTTCTGCACCACTGCCAGATCCAGAGCCTAGATTTGAGGTGGTCTGGTTTTGGGCTACGTGATGTAACTCCAGCAATTTCGCTCTCCACAGATTTGAGATTAACTTAGCTGAAGACACTAAAAAAGATACGCTTTTTTAACAGATTCTAGGCTGAGACTGATTCCACTTTCAGTAAAATTGTGGGATTCTTACTTTTATATGTTACCAGGCAAATAAAGGAGAAATACTTGAGGTAATACTGCTTATTAAAAAAGTGCCTCAAAATGTTCAAGGTGAATTTCTGGAAAACAATGTGCATGAAAATACTGGCATAAAACTCTTCACTTCCCATCTTCTCAGTGATGAAGGTAAGAAAAAAAAAAAAGGAAGGAAAAGGGGATTTGTATAATAAAACTAGTACATAATGATATTAGCAAAACATTTATCTCAGCTACTCTACTAAAAATGTCAGGTGTTACCTGCCTTGAGAGTTATTACCAGAAGTGATGCAGCAAAGGCCATAGGAAAAACAAAACAAAGTAGTACCGGTAGGAAGATTTAAAAACACAAAGTGTGGCAGACAAAATCAAACATTTTCCTCCTGTATCTTCTTGTTATCAACAGGAATTGAATTAAATTTTGCAACATAGCAGATCATTGCGCGCGCTCTCTCTCTCAAGGAAGTTTCATCAAAGTGTTGAAGCTTTTGCAGATTTCTCAAGAAATGCTAAGCAGTTGATATGAATTGGGATAATCACTTCTTCAAATAGCAGGTGGCACATACCTGCCCACTGTATCTCAGTAGCCATACAGTTAAGTTGGGCAATGCCAGTCAGTATGGACTGTCCTGGAGAGTGCATTGGAGGAAGTTGATAGATTGTTGAAGTGACATTGATATATAACTAGTGTGGAGGAGAATTGAGAGTTCCTTCTATAAGGACGTTCCAGTGCTTACTAGGGCACAGCCAAATGCCAGAGTTGGTTGTTTTATTTGATTGTTATTTATTTTTACTTGAATATTGAGCTTTTACAGTTTCAGAGCCTATATACTCACTATTACAGCTCCCTTCCATGCACCACCATGATTTCTGTTAATACTAAGGGATACATGGAAAGGAAAGAAACAATAAAATGTAAGATAGGATACATTAGCTTAGACTGCACAGAGAGTCAGGAGGAAATAGGAATTGTGTGGAATATCCCGGTTTTGGGTCCAGAACTATTGCTCCTTCTCTCATAGGAGCGGGCATAGAAGGAGAGGTGGCTCGTGGGCAGAATCTTGTTTTCTTTCCTTAAATGCTAGGAGATAGAAACTGGCTCAAGTTTCTTCATTGGTCCTTAGAACCTGAGGGGAAGTAAGGAGGAAGGACATTATGACTCACACTGCTTCTCATGCATGGTTCTTACTGGGACAATGCCTTGGTTGCTGCAGACTGCATATGATTTATTGTTATATTCATGTATGAAATGCATAATGCAGCAAATGGTAGAGTACTGTGTGTTGTCTGCAACTTGCAAAGCCCTAAGTGGCTCAGCACCTGCCTGATTCAAGAAACTGCCTTTCCTCCTCTGTCTCACTATCAGTTTGGATCGGTAGGACCTTTGGCTTGCCGTGAAGGGAGGAAAGGTCCAAATGACAAAGTGATCTCTTCAAGAGTCTCTTTATTTTGGAATATTTTTGCCTTCCACCAGGGCTCTTACTGGCTCAGGTGGTTACTCATTAAGTGGCAAAAGAGATACAAGTTGTCAGGGTCCCTTCACTGTGTACCTCCTACCATGAATTGATTCAAAGACTCCCCTTTGGGTTTGATGAACTTCTTTTTGGAGCTTTTGCAAGGCTAAAATACTCCCAAGCAAATTAAAATCATAGAATCATAGAATAGTTTGGGTTGGAAGGGATCTTTAAAGGTCATCTAGTCCAAACCCCCTGCCGTGGGCAGGGACATCTTCAACTAGATCAGGTTGCTCAGAGCCCCATCCAACCTGACCTTGAATGTTTCCAGGGATGGGGCATCCACCACCTCTCTGGGCAACCTGTGCCAGTGTTTCACCACCCTCAGCATAAAAAATTTCTTCCTTCTATCTAGTCTATATCTACCCCCCTTTAGCTTAAAGCCATTCCCCCTTGTCCTGTCGCAACAGGCCCTGCTAAAAAGTTTGCCCCCATCTTTTTTTATAAGCCCCCTTTAAATACTGATAGGCTGCAAGAAGGTCTGTCCAAAGCCTTCTCTTCTCCAGGCTGAACAACCCCAACTCTATCAGACTTTCTTCATAGGAGGGGTGTTCCATCCCCCTGATCATTTTCGTGGCCCTCTTCTGGACCCGCTCCAACAGGTCCGTGTCCTTCTTATGCTGAGGGCTCCAGAGCTGGACGCAGTACTGCAGGTGGGGTCTCACCAGAGCAGAGCAGAGGGGCAGAATCACCTCCCTCGACCTGCTGGCCACGTTTCTTTTGATGCAGCCCAGGATATGGTTGGCCTTCTGGGCTGCGAGTGCACATTGCTGGCTCACGTCCAGCTTTTCATCCACCAGTACCCCCAAGTCCTTCTCGGCAGGGCTGCTCTCAATCCCTTCATCCCCCAGCCTGTACTGATACCGGGGGTTGCCCCAACCCAGGTGCAGGACCTTGCACTTGGCCTTGTTGAACCTCATGAGGTTCACACGGGCCCACTTCTCCAGCTTGTCCAGGTCCCTCTGGATGGCATCCCGTCCCTCTGGCATGTCAACCGCACCACTCAGCTTGGTGTCATCTGCAAACTTCCTGAGGGTGAGCTCGATCCCTCTGTCTATGTCATTGATGAAGATGTTAAACAGTACTTGTCCCAGTACGGACCCCTGAGGGATGTCACTCATCACCAGTCTCCATCTGGACATTGAGCCATTGACCACTACCCTCTGGATGCGACCATCCAACCAACTCCTCATCCACTGGGCAGTCCACCCATCAAATCCCTCCCTCTCCAGTTTAGAGAGAAGGATGTTGTGGGGGACCGTGTCAAAGGCCTTACAGAGGTCCGGATAGACGACACCTGTAGCCCTTCCTGTGTCCACTGATGTAGTCACTCCATCATAGAAGGCCACTAGGTTGGTCAGGCAGGACATGCCCTTGGTGAAGCCATGCTGGCTGTCTCGAATCACCTCCCTGTCTTCCATGTGCCTTAGCATAGCTTCCAGGAGGATCTGTTCCATGATCTTCCCAGGCACAGAGGTGAGACTGACTGGCCTGTCGTTCCCCGGGTCTTCCTTTTTGCCCTTTTTAAAAATGGGGGTTATGTTTCCCCTTTTCCAGTCAGTTCAGGACCCGTGGATGGATCTCATTGGGTCCCATTCCGTCCTAGATGATGAAATAGAAATGAACACGTTGAGCACCAGAAACTTGATAGCTATTTGTGAAACAGTTGAGGAGCCTTTGTTAAATACTACTCTTTCCACTACATTATGAGATGTATTTATTTCATGTGCATTTAATAATGCAGTAAAGGTGATGCCTGAAACACTGAAGTACAATGAGGAATTACTAGTTTTCTGCAAGCAAGGTAAAGGCACTATGTATGATTGCCCCAGAAGATATGCAAGATACAGAAAATGAAATGAAATAAATAAAAAGTGGCAGGTGACTGATTTCTGGATATTGCTAGGTGAATTTATTAATTGCTAATAGAGCACCAAGCCATGAATTACTCAGTCATTGCCATTGTTTCAATTTTATGACTTTCCTCTTACATACAGATTCGTTAGGAAGGAATCAAATGTCACTGGGCAGTGAATTATACAGAAACAAATTTATGCTTGTGAATGCTGATTTCCCATAATAAGTTATGACTTTAAAAGGACACTGTCAAGGTATTTTTCATAGTTTCAGCATGACTTTTCTTTGCTGTTGTCTATGATAACCCCTTGTACTCTGGATAAGGAAAGCTGTCATACACGTTTCTTCTTTTTGTTTGATCATGCGTGAGTTTGTCATTGTAGGTTTTCATACCATAAAGTTCCTATATTTCAGTAAAATAGCCATAAAATATTTTGCTTTAAAATATTTATGTTAGAACTACCTACATATGTAACCAGATATAACTACCTTCTGGTCACCTTAAGCATGTACTATCTTTGAGAAAGGCTTACTCTGGAAACCTCAATGTATCTTATTGGTCTTAAACACCGTCCTGCTATAATCGTGGAGCTGGCTAGATCATGTCTGGCCTGTCAAAATGAGTTTCACGCTCTGATGGGCTTTGTAAAGTGGTTCTTGTGCTTGTGGGTTCTTATCTCGTATTCCATGTTTGATCACTAAAACATAGTTTATAATGGTTGAAAACATAAACTAATGAAGAAAACCAAGAAACAGCTTGTAGCTCCAAGAACTGACATGTATGTGAAAATACCTCTAGCCTCTTTGGTTTCATGTGGAAGGTCACTCTTACTTTACTATGTTGAGAGTAAAATAAAGCTAAGAGTCTAAAATAAATTTTCTGGATTAGTGTTGGCAGCTTTTTCAAACAATAAATGGATAAGTGTGTCTCCATGGGGCCGAGCACGGTAAAACTGGGAACTAGGTACACCTTCAAAATTTTATGTTGATATTTGTTTTTTAGAACTGTGTGCAGAAAACAGTGCCATAGGCCTTGGCGTGCTGCTGTGTATGTTTCTAATACTGGTTTTCATTTGAGCGTGATACTGTGTTGGTTGCTTAATATGCAGTGTCATAAAGTGCAAGATTTACCTTTTGATTTAGTTTTTCATGCTGTGACCAGGAGCTTAAAACGTAAAGAAAAGAATTTCTACTTTGTTCTTTCTGTATCTGTTTAGTTTCTTTTTGGGCATGCTCACATTTCTCAAATATTGCTATTTATGCTATTTAGATGTTTGTAGATGTTTTAGCACCATTCATAGTGCCTACATTAGTCCTTGAGTAGCTGAACTATATGTAATGAACTTCCTAATTTTCCCTTTATATTTCATATCATAATGCCAACATAAGGGCAAAGTGTGTTCTTTCCTATACTGTCCCAGTCAGGTTGGGAGAACATCAGTCTATTCTCTTCTTGCAGCAAAAAGTGTGTTATAAATCCCAGCCTCCTTTGTGCCAGGCTGTACCTGGGTAGCCACAGGGACCCCACTGAATTGATGAGCTCTGAGTTGTTGCCAAGAAGCCCAGTGAGTCTCTGGAAACAGATGGATATTAAAGGCCAAATTTGTAAAGGCACGAGGCACCTACGAGTGCTTCTAGGCACCTCACAGGAGTTGAAAGAAAGGGCTTACGGATACTAAGGCACCTAAATAGATAGTGCCTGTCTGTAAGGCGCTGTCCCCACATCTTTCATGGCCCAAATCAGAGCCAAGTACGTGACAAAGAGCTGAAGTGTACCTCTCCCCAGTGTCTGTGTGAAACTGTGGTGTTGTGGGATTCACTACTTCAGTAGAACTAATGTGTCGTTATAAATTTGTGGATTTAAATGAATGAATACATAGCCTCAATTGGGGCATCCCAGTTGTGTGGAGAACATGGGTAGCTTGGAGATTAATAGGACTGAACTTTGGGAAATATGACTAGTAAAAGAACTTTTGAATGAGGGAGACATAAAACACCAGGTGGGGTCCATTACATTAGGGATTTTGCAAATGCTTAACAAGGCTGTCTGCTTTACCTTATCTCACCGTTTCCTTTCCTTGGATCTTTTTGGGTGGACTGAATTACAGTATTACTTGGATTGCCATTGTGGTCAAGGCAAGCTGCTTTTCAGCAGCTGTATATGGCATTTCTCCAAGCTAATTTTGGGATGGAAAAGTTCCTTTTTCAGCAGTCAATTCTTTTTCCATGATCAGCTGAAAAGCTGATGAGAAAAGGAGAGCCAGTAGGTACGGAGAGTAGGCAGTAGCACCATCTATACAGAAGAGTGCAGGAGTAACATGCAGCTCTCAGAGAAAACGTGAATAAAGGTTTACAAGAATGACATTATAGAAGGATATGCCTTTCAAGATTAGTTAAGTACTTATAACTTTTTTATGTAGCACTTTGGGCCTAAACATAACTTTTTTTCTTAAGCAAATAGCATCTGAAATGCCATGCAAACAGAAGGTTACAGTGCAGTAACTCACTGTGGAAAGGTGCGGTGTAATTACTTACAGGAACGCCTTCAGAGGCTATGGTTATCTATGTTAGAAATAATCTGCCAGTCTCTCCATTGCACACCACCTAAGTTTATACTGAGAGTTGATCTGTCCCTGCACTGTGGGAAACTGCTGTAGACAATCTACTGGATGCTTTGAAAACATGTATAATCTTGGCATTTTTGGTTTAAAGAAGGTGGATGCGTTCTGAAGATTTTGCTATTTGAAGCTTTATCTTATAAAGAAGCAATGTTTAGCTAAGTCAGTTTTTTAAATCACTATGTTAGTCATCCCGGTGATTACACAAGGAACCCTATAGGAGCATTTCACATACCATCAGCCCTTGGCACTGGAATAACAATGAGGGTGAAGTATTAAAAACTGCGTACTCACAAAGACAAACACGGCTGGATTGTTACATAGAGAGATCATCTCAGTATTTGCTGTTGAATATATCTTTACATTAATTCAGCTCATTTCTGAGACAACACACTGGAAGAAAACATAATTTGAATTAATTATTTGCGCATATGGCATATGCCTGATGTCAGCTAATGCTGCATTAAGGATAGACATGCTGGGCACACATTAAATAATAGAGTAAATATTTGTATTGTTTATGATAAACTAGTTCCTTCTGCAGATCTTCTTTGTTTATGCCTCAGTAAACATTCCCATTGGGCTTATTTACTGTGATTCATATAGTGCAGTATGTTAAGTGTTATAAAAAGTGTGTGTTTAAATTCTACTGCAAGGCCACACTGTGTTTTCAGAGCAATTGACGGTTTAGTAACACTTTAAAATAACACTGAAATCATTATGGCACCTTATTATTATATGGAATGTTTTGTTAGCATTGATCACAAAGGCTCATTTTGTGTCAGAAATGCTTCTATGGAAGTTCCATTGTAATCTAACTGTAATGAAACATACATTTATCTCAACGTGTTTTGAAATATTTATGTCAAGTGATTATTTTAGGAAAGAGAATTAGATGCCGTGAAGTTGTGCAGCAATTGAAGAAAGAAGGATTGTAAAAAAAAAAAAACCAACCAAAAAAAACCCAACCCAAAAACAAAACCAACAAAAAACCCTAAAAAAAAAAAAGAAATGCTAAGATCAAGGACCCTCCATAAGAAATTAGGGCACAAACCCTTACCTTAGTGAGCATAAAAATGTATAAGAATAAATTCTCTAGTTTTAGAGGATGGGAGAAAGCAAAAGTAGAAGAAATCCAGAAAGTCAGTTAAATTTGGGGAGAAATCTTATGTTGAGCTTTATGTTTTCTACTGCTGTTGAGTTCTTAAGGAGGTCTAATACCAGAATGGACGAGCTTGAACCGCATAGGTTGGCATGTGGTTTTTACACTATGCCTGTCCCAGCTGCAAAGGATTATTCCAAGGTGTGATTTAGGTGGGCCTTCCAGTGTTGGCAAGTGTGACACCGTTGTCAGGTGCATCCTTGGGTAGATGTCCTGCATATGTCGCGCTGATCTGCGTATGCTTGTGAAGTCTCATGTGCTGGACTTAGAAAATGCTCAGGTTGACTTATTATCCCATCTGAGATAGGTCTGATTTGTTGTGTTGTAGATGTAGAGCTGCTCTGTACAGGGGCAGTAGCCATTTGTTGGGGATTTCCCAAACTACCAGACATCTAGAAATCTGGTCAATGACCAAAACTGAAAGGAGGTAAGTCATTACTAAAGGTAAGTGTCTTTTCCTCACGTAAGTCAGGTAGACGTGCTGGAGTAGATTGGTAGGGATGGTGTACGCTTTCTGATCTGCCTTTCCAAGTGTTCTTCCTCAGCTCAGTAAAAGCGTACAGCAGAGGGTCAGTGTACCAGTATCTGTTGTCTGTCTTGAGAGTGGCTCACGAGGAAAGAAACAGAGGAATCTGGGAGAGGCCTGTAGTTTTCAGGGAAAGGGGGGGTGTCAAATCTTTGGCTACAAGATAAATAGGTGGATGTATTCACACCTCTTGCCCTCCTGAAGATCACGATGCCAAGTGTGTGAATGTTTATGTATGTGTAAACTCAGGTATAATCATGCCTTCATTAATCCCTCATATTTTCAAATGTGTACCACCTTGAAATACGTTTATCAGAAAATGCCACCTGGCAGAACATGTGTCTACATGTGTCTAGATACTGAAACAAAATAACAAAAATGACAATTCCCAATTTCTGGATGACTATTGAAACAGAACAGAAATAAATCCAGCAGTATCATTTACATATTAAGAAAAGAATAGGCACTACAAAAAGGCTTTAAAATAGGAGCAGTGCTGTGATAAGCCTGACTGCAGACTCTGCAGTTTAGCCTTGTAAGTCATTTTTAGAAGCAGTATAACTGTTGAGAGAATGCGTGACAGAACTGGAGTTCTGAAATGTATAGATGAATGCAGGCTTCCCCTTTTCCTTTACTGGGTCCCCCTTTTTCCCCGGCTGATACCCTTAGTATATCGACGTCAGTATCATCACATGTGCCTAAGATCTCCCACATTCCCAAAGAGCAGTATAGCCATTAGACTTCCAGTTAATACAGATAACAAAAGGTCCCTGATCAGTAGTTTGGTTTTCATTTTAGAGGCAGAACAAGGAGAGGTGTAAGGAGAGGTTAGTGATGTTTACTGCTATTTGCATATGCTGCAGTGAGAAAGAATTCTGCATTTGCGAGACAATTAAACTACAGTGGCCAAGGTGGACTGTTAATCGTTCCACCTTCACAAGAGGTTTTAAGTCTGTGTTCAAGATCCACAGCACACATTTGGCAAGGCAGACGTAGTTCTAAACCACCTCTGCACGCTGAATTTTGGAAGAGGGGATCACTGTTGCAGTCTGAAGCTGTCTCCAGAAGGCTGCGTGTGATCGCTCTTCTGAATCTGCTGCTGCCAAAAGTGGAGGAATAGGAAAACGCAACTCACATCTGGGCGTAAGAGTAGGGAGTTCTGGGTATGGAAGAGGATGATTGTCTGTGAGTGCCAGAGGCTCATCCAGATCTAGGGTAAATGAAGAACCGTGACTGATATGCCATGTAGAAAAAGCTCTGTCTGTTTCCGTACTTGATCTGTGAAGAAGTTGATTATTTTCCAGAAGTTGACTGTTTTCCAATTTTTTGATATTTAGCCTGACAATTGTATTGGCTTCCATAATTTGTCCATTATCTTGAAAATACAATGCATTTTTTTTTCTCCACAGGTTTTGTTCAGAACCTTGCTGCAAATCACCAAGGAAGTTAGGAAATACGTGTCCTTACTTTAACAATGCATAAAAAACCCTAGGGTAGGGTCTCATAGTAAAATGCTGATAGGCAGTTTTTTACATGAGACATTAAGTGTAGAGCAGAATGTGTGACTGACCTGACAAGGCATTGATGTGGGTAGCCCCTGGTTTCAGCCAGGCACTACAGCTCCTCTTTCCCATTTGCTTATCTTGCTCACTAATCGGCTACAGTGTGTGGTCTGCAGAATAGGCATCTCATCAGTTTATAAAGGAATCGGGAGTTTGTTATTTAGGGGAAAATGGGGATTAAAATAAAAAAAGATGGATTTTTTTTTTTTTTTAAGTGTCATTTGGGACTGGCTTATAATAAGATCCTGCTGCATTAGACAGTCTTTGCTTCGATTCTTGGCAGCACTAGTTGGATTAGGAGTGTCTAGCATGCAACTGAAATCTGGAGATTGTGTGCCAGGTATTAAATAGTGGCGTAAAACTAGTGGAAAGTGGGAAGGCTCTTTCTAATAAATGACTTGTAATTTTCTTCAAAATGCAGGAATACATTTTGTTGATTGAGGTCTGGATGTATTTATGTATTTTCAGTTGAGATTAAATGATTTTGTAAAATAATTCTCCTAACACATCAGAAATATAGGCAATCAATTTGTCTTAAAATATCACAAGTTAAGGCTCTTCTAATGTTATAAATTACCTATCCTTGGAATATTTTTAACTAGTTCTTGAATTACAGAAGATTCCTTCTAGGTTATTCTTGATTGGTATGTCTTGTTTGGTTAGTCTTGGTTGGGATGTACAACTCTCAAAACGTATATTTATACCTACTAGGGGCTATGATACAGTATGTGCTGTTACTCATTTTCATCTAGATTGTCGTGGATTAATAAAATTTAGTAATTTTTCTCCCTGCTGCAATTCTGAGCTCTCTTCATGTGCGCATCCAAAATGTTACACCCTGGTTCATGTAATGGCTAGCAGCTAAGTGCAGCAGCAGAGATGTTGGTATGCCAGTTTTGTGACCCAGCTGGTGACTGTATTTGGCCTCTAGGATGAATCTGAGAGATTGAAGGTTGTCTTCATTCCTGCTCTAATGGCCTCATACAGGCGCTTTCTGCCAACCCACATTTACTGGAGAGTGATACACTGTGGCTGTTCCTGCTTTTCACCCAAGATCCAGGTGAAGGGCTGCACCAATCTTGTATCCCCTCAATGCGCTACAGGCATCGGAACCAAGCAAGTGGGCTGGGAAATGTAATAGCAGACTTTCCAGGGACCCTCGTGGTTTTTAAGACAACCAGAAGTGCCTGTATCAAAGCCAACCGTTATGGAAAAAAATACTTGTAGCTATTTTTAAGAACCAAGAACAAGACAGTGAATGTAGCACAGTAAAAAAGAATAGAAGTAGGAGGTTGTGGGCTTCTTTCCTGCAGAAAAAAATGTATGTTTGATGACCGCAGAGGTCTTTGTATGAAGCAGTCGCACGCAGGAGCACTTTAGGATGATTTCTGAATTTGGAAGAAACGGAGAAATGTAATCTTGGGGAAGTTTAGCAATTACCTACCATAGTTAATTAATCATATAATTAAGTAAAATGAGACCATATTTCTTGAAATGTGTCAGATAATTATGATACATTTTGGTAATTACGTGTAATAAAATTAATTAAACATATAATTCAAAGAATCAGGAAAATTATTACTTGAAATTATTTATCCCATCTGTAGGTCAGAAAGATCTGTTTTATTTTTCTTGTGCTCAGTCATAACTTGATAATCCAGTCTTTTCTGTTTTTGAAGACATTGTAGATTTCCAGTATTAGCTTTTTGCCTTAATCTTAGTTTTTGGTCAGAATTGTTCTTGGGATTCTTTAATCTTTGTAATAGTATTGGTTACCCAGTATGAAAATCCTTGGATCTCTCTTGTTAGATCATTACTCAGAAAATAGATGCAGCTGTTATATTGTGCTGATTCTTGCTTCGTTGCTGTGAAGTCATGCAGAGTGTTTGTAAAAGAAGAGAAAGGAAAAGGAAACAAGAGGGAAACAAATATTACCCAAGTGTAAGCCAGTGTGCTCAGAGCTTGGAGGTGTTTTAATATGTTTTTCTGGCATTTGCCTTGAAGCATCAAGCACACAAATACCCTCCCTTGGTATTGAGGGCTAAACTGACCTCCCTTTCAAGTTGCAACATTTTTTATAGTTAGTTCTCATTTTCATTACTGCTGGGAGGAAATTCTGCTGCCACTGCAGACGAGATACTCTAAGAAGGGGAAGTGGTGTAAGAAAACCCTATAAAATCATGCTTGTGATATTAATTTTCTCACCTCAGGCTTAATAATCATTTTATGGTCATTTTTGAGACGTTTTTTAGCCATAATGTTTTATCTATCTTTATGGTCTCTTATGCTGTATTTAATCAGTGTAATTATAGAAGGATAATTAAATATAATGCTACTCAGTTCTTAAGATTTTAGCACTATTGCTATTAATGTAACTAAAAAAAACCCCTTGTAAATCTTGGTGTCTACACAAAGCAAAATATTGGTGCAGTATATTTGATATGCCATTAAAAAGGAAATAGTGGTGCGTTTTTGTTGGTACGGCAGCACACATCCTAATTCATTAGTTCATTGGCGGTTGAAGAGACTTTTCAGCAGCATAAAATCAACTGAAACGAAAGAGACTCATTCTTTTTAGGATGTCTCAGGTTTTTAAGAAACAGCATAGGCCCCAGTTTAGAAAACTACTTAGGCATATGATTAAGTCCACCTTCAGTAAGAAGGATTCTTGAGTGCTTGCGTTTATGTTACAGGTTAACGTGGCCAAATGCACTAGCTTGTCTGTTTTTGTTTTTGTACATCTTGTCGTACCTTTTGGAAAGCAAGCCTCTGATCTGGTGCCAGCTGAGGTCTCCAAGTCAGTGGAAACTTACTGGACATATTTCCTTCTGCAGTTATGTTGTTTGACAAAAAGGTGTTGTATAAAGGGGCTTGTAAAAAGCCATGCGCCATCTTCTGCAGTTGGAAAAGTCCCATCTCAGAGCTTGCTGTGCAACTGGTTTGATTGTTTTTTTCACATTAAGTGAAGTATGAACATCAGATTTATACACTGGAGCACAGAAGTTGCGGCAGACCTTTCCCATTTTCAGGCAGACTTTTCTATAGCTGGTATGATCCATGTTCATCTTGTTTAAATCGAGGCGAAAGAATCCTATGTAGGAAGAGAGGTTGGGGTAAGCAGGTGCGTGTGTGGGGAATGTTTTAGTGCTGCTCAAACCTCCTTGCGATTCTACTGTGAACAGGATGCAGGATGAATATACAGATTTTACTCTGAATATATTCCTTTGTCCATTAAAGTTTATGTTCTTGACTTTCCATCAGGGGGACAACTTCTAGACTGAAAGATTAGGTACTGCTTTACCATAATAAGCATCACAGCTTCCTCCATCTATTTTCAAATAAATGAAAGCCAGTATTAGGATATTTTGAAGTGTCCCATAAGTATCAAGAGTATATTCAGTTTGATACCAGCACAAAAACTTTTCACTACATGCACACTAATTAATGCACGCTAATTGTCAAGCTTGTTAGTCTGCTCAGAAGACAGCCAAGACTGAATGCTCTCAAAGCATGAACTCCACTCTCATCCTTTCTAGCTCAGAGCTGAGGCACGTTGGCAAGGCTGAGTAAAGATGAAGCTTTGATTTTTGTCATGCAGCACCACTTGTCTCTACTCCTCCACGGTTTCTGTCAATTAGACACCTCCACAGTCACCATCTTTGCCAGTCCTCTGGGGAATTCTGGGACCAGCTTTTTAATGTAATGGTGCTAGCCCCAGTCATGCCAAAAATTATGTGTGTGCTTTCTGACAGTGGATGGTCCCATGTTTTGCACATGCAGGTGTCAACCACGCAAGTTTGGACCTTAGATTGGCACCAGACTATCTGCTTTGGGATAAAGTGGGATAATAATCTTCACTCATGCTGTCTTGTTAGCACTAAGCTGTATTTACACTTCCAGTAGCCAATGTAACAGTGATTCAGAATTGATCTGCCATGCAAACACAAAAATGAAAAAAGTAAAATCATGTTGCGTATTAATAGCCTGGCAGTGATAGCAGATGATTTAGTGCCTTTGAGAAAAATTGAGGAAATATATGCTAGAAAAATCTATAAACTAGGTGGTTCTTCACTGTGAATTTCAGATATGAGTGGCTATCACTGGCAAGAGTATGGTGCCATATTCATGCTCCCTCTAGAAAACTTCCAGAACCTGCCTCCCAAGGAAGGGAGCACAGGATTCAGGCCATGCCTCCGCCAGTGGAGTTGAAGGGTCTGAGCTCATTCTGGGGTGGAGAGTTGCAGACTGACTTGTAAATGAAATGTAAAACTTCCTTCCTGTCTTCTTGCTTGTTACAGGATTCATTTTACAAACTAAAACTATTTTCCATTTCATTTTCCTAAAGGAAATGTGTCTTCTGTGGGGGAGATGCCTGTTTTGCAGGGAACCTAAACACAGCCTGTGTATCACCTGAATGCTGCCTCTGCCCTGCTTCATGTGGCAGTGATAAGAAATACTTCTGGAGTTTTTCATAATACTGATACTAAGTAAAGTATCATGTTAGCACAAAGTATGAGAGTAGTAGTACATTGATTTGAAAAGTATTGCAAGACAGTATGCAGGGTGGGGATGGTCAGGGTTTTGTGTAACTCATCATATTAAATGCCTTTTGTTTTGCTTATCCTTGCCAGAAGAGAAGGAACAGCACAGTTTGGAAGTGCTCAGCCATGTCCTAAGTGATTTCAAAGGAGATGAGCAGCTGCTACGCTCCTTTCACTTCCAAGAAGACTCCTAGCACCTTTCCCCGTGCCCCATTACAACTGCTGCTACTTCCCCATTGATGCAGCTTCATGGGTTAAGTTGGGCATAGGAGCGTCGGTACTCTTGGAAGAGGTGAACAAGGTCTGAAAAGCATACAGTAATACTCAAAGGTGGCTTTTAAGAAGCAAAGCAGCTGCCAAAAGCATAGAAGTATCAATACATAATACTGGTACCATGTATTACAGTGGTTGTTTACTATTCATAGCATCGAGTACACATTCCTTTACTACCTTGGAGGTTGGAGTGAGATGTAAACGTTGCATCTGCCTTGTAACAGTGCTCTGCACAAAAGTAAACTGCATTTGGTATCTCCATTTCTATAGGATTAAGTCAGAGTTTATAGGCGTGTATATTCAGAACTCCTTGGATTCAGATTCAGGGTTCCTTGGCTAATATCCCAAGCTGTTTTATTAAAAAAAAATGAAACTGTTGGTTTTCCAAATGTATGAATGTCCCTGTGGTTACTGCTGTGGTACATGTGCAACTTAAGTACTGCTGCTTCTCTTCACATTTCAATGAAATACAACATGGCAGCTTCTCATGGATTACTATTCTTGAAATAAAATGTCTGTGACTTCATCTGTTGCTTAGGAAGGCACTGGTGCTGAACATTTTGTTGGTGGACTTACGAGGAAGACATTGGATATCTCTGTATGGTATTTGAACTTTAATGAGTGGAAAACATGTTAGAAACTGTATTTCACATTTAGGATATGAATAGAGGCTGTTAGGTTGCCTCTCCTCCCCCTTCAAGTAATTAGTTCCTTAGAATATAAAGGATTCTTTGGCTTAAATGAGTGTCTTTTATAGCACATAAGGGAATTTCTTAAAAAAACAATGAAACCAGGCTAGCTAATGAAAGAAGTGATTTTGAAAATACCAGGTAATTCTTGGGTAGTTGAGTTACTACCATGCTTAGCAAAGGTGTAATAAGGAAACTGCTTTAATTATAAATAAAAGGATTGGTTGATGAATTTCTGCCAAATAGAGAGCTTAGCCCAGCTTTGACTTTCGGCAGAACCCTGTAGCCCCTTCTCACTTTTACTGGTGTGGTTCGTTTTAATAATGTGCTTTGTTTTTCAATGAGTGGACGGAAGGATCATTAAGAAAACTATAGCAATTCATTAATACGGGTTTGCATTTTGGAAACTATCGGGTAATGAAGTCCATTAAAAACCAATTAAGATCCAATGAAATGCAGTAATTTCATTCTCCGGGGGCATCATGTGAAGGGGACTACCGTTGCAAGTGAATAGTGGTGGTGTTGTAACGGCATCAGAACCCTTGCAGCTACAACCAGATTTTTTCTCTTCATGTACCTGGCTGTCTCTGATCGAGGTAGCTTCTTACCTGAGCGGTTAAATACATTTCAGAATACATAGGTTTGTGTTGTATCTCTTCTCTGAAAACCCCTTAACAGAGAGCAAAGAATCTTAACTCATGATGCTGGATTTAAGAAAGGAAGGTGGCTGTCCTTGTAGACTAGGGAGACTTCTCTGGACAACTCTGTAATCTGTGGGTTTAAAAACCTTGTCTCTAGCACGGTTCCTCCCCACCCCATGCTCCCCCCCCACAGAGTTTAAGGCAAATCTGTTTTAAAGGTGCATATGTTCTTAGGCTATTGCCATTCTCTTCTGCAGCTTCAGGCTCAGGACTTCATTCCTTCTGCTTATGATCAGCACTGGAGAAGTTGCAATGGATATTCTTAAAGGTTTCTTCCATCCAGCCTGCAGTCTTATCCCTTTTAAATCATCAGTATTTATCTCCATCAGTCTTTGTGGGCAAAAAGTTAGCTCCCCATTTTTTGTCCTATAATTTCCTCCCCTTTTCTTGCCCAGTCATTCTGTAGATTTTTTTTTTTTCTTACTGCTTTTCAGAAGCAGCTCACCTGCCTTTCCAGTAGGAGCTAATTGCTGCTCAAAACAGGTTGGTAGAATGATCCAGACATTGCCTGTAAACATTAATTCCTTTGAGTGCTACTCAGTGGCATTTATTTTCCTTTTTCCCACCAAGCCATCTTTTCTTACGTTCTCCTGCCTGCCTCTTTGTTCATCCTGCAAGCCATTCTCAGGACTGACTTGTTGCCCCATAATGGCTATTAAAACATGGCTGCTGTTCTGTAGTTTCTCACCCCACTGCTTTACCTCCTTGGTAAATCTCCCACTCCCCTACTTGGCTGCTTGCCTCTCCAAAATTCACTGCATTCAGCTGAGGCACTGTCTTACATACAAAGGATGGTTCCTTGAATGATGTGGCCTTCGTAACAGTCTTGGAAGGTGAAAGTTTGTGATAGATGGACATAGTAAAAAAAGATTTTTTTTTTTCAGAAAGCAGGAACATGTTTTTACTGTGCTGTCTCTACTGGTCCATTTACCACTGAGAGAAGAAAGAAGTGGAGATTAGAAGCTGTTCTGGTAAATTAACCCTAGCTGGTCTCAGGTGATTAGTCACTAATACATTTTTGCATGAACACCTTGGGTTGACAAATTCTGACTCCTAGCACCAGGTGGCTAAGAGTTTTCCTACAGAAATACGCGAGCACAAAGTAATATCTGCTGGTGAATTCTTTTTTTAGTTAATGGGAACTGGCATCTTCTGCCATCAACTGTAATTCAAGGAAATGATACTCTTTGTGACAGAAGAAATTAAGGTATATTGTACAGCACATGGCCCCAACATAAATTCATGTTTTTCAACATCCTAAATTATATAAGCAACGTCTTTACAGTCAAGTTTTTTAAGGCAGATTAATTGTTCGTGTCGATGCATATTTTTTGAGATCTTTGTGCTTTCATTATCCAGTTTTTCATACCTCACCAGCATCACATAGGGTATCTTTTCACAGAGACAGGTGGAAAGAAGTTCTGAATTTCTTATGTGGTGTCTGATTTGGGAAACTCCTGCATATTTGGCAGTTTGGAAAGTCAGGTGTCTCAGTAAGGAATTGGAAGACTATTTTTAGATAACCATGTTTTGGAAATCTTGCCTGTAATTTTCTTTCCTAATAAAATGTGGTCAATTTAATCTGTTCTGCATAATTTCCAATCATGATACTACCCCTTGTGCATAAAAAATTGACTAGAACGTTTGAGGTCATTTATATCTTTTGCTCTACAGAACAAATGACATAATGACCGCTGCTCAGATTAGGGACAAGATGGTCTTAAAGTTTTAATATTGCTGTATGTTGTTAGCCGACCTAAACCAAGATACCAAAAATGGTTTGCTAACCTGCAGAGACAACTTTAGATGTTGAAAATAATGCCAGCCAGAGATGTGCAGCACTCTAAAACCTCCGCCCAGAAGGTGCTGTGTTAACCGGTCACTAGAGCAGCCTGCTTTAATGAAACCCTTTGGCAGTTTAGGCCTGTATTTCTTTTGTTCCTCCTTTTCCGCCCACAGAACGGGACAACCAGTATTTATCTGCTTGACAGGGGTGCTGCAGAGAGTAAGGAATGCCTGTGAAGTGCTTTGAAGTTGCGATGCACAGCGGAGTAACACTTCTATGAATAATATTTTCTGCTCCATTTTTCATGATAGCCAATTAGTGTATCAAAAAGAGTGTAACTTTCAGAATCACGGTGGTTGATAGAAATGCACAGAATATTTATCTTTAAGATGTAAGAAAAAAAAGTAACTGATGAATATGGCAAAAATCACTTGGAAGAGAAGTGTGAGAGTGAGTGTTCATCTTCCCAAATTAATCAACAGCTTCCTTAAGATGGAAGGTTTGACTATTTCAGGTTCATTTTTCATAACTAAGATATCAGCCAGGTTTCAATATCTAGAAGTGTTTTTTAATTAATTTTCTCTTACATTTTAAACTGGAGGAAAATATATTACTTTGTGGCAGTAGCAGTATGTAAAACCACCCCTGTATCTTTCAGTTACAAGACTTAACCAAATGCAGCATGTGGGCGTTTAGATGGATCGTGTTTGTTTTTTTACTCTATTTGGGGTAGGTAGAACTGAAATGATTCCAGGTCTGCAGACAAAGAATTGTACAACCCTAAGCAAGTCTTTACAACTCAGCAGTATAAAAACCCCTGTAAATGCTATTATCAGCTATGTATCTTCTAATACCAGTTTCTGAAAGGCAGTGTGGAAACAAAAAATCTTAATTGAGCCCCATGGACAGAGGTAATTGTGATTTAAATTTCTTTTTTTCTCAGCGGTAACTGGGAGAAAGGTTAGTATATTTTTATATGAGTACCACTAAGTGAAACCGACTAGATTGTTGATTAAGCCTGTATGACATTTTTTGATACAACTTTTCTTCTCATCAAGAGGTTGACTAGGTGACATAGAAAGGCTTAGCCATACATTAGGTTTTTATTATTCATCTACTTAGCTCTTAAAAATTCCAGAAGAGTTAAGGGAATGTTTAGCTTAGAAATTTTCAAAATAAAGTATTTAAATTTTTTCAGTGATTTGGAGTGATTTTTGGTTTTGATATCTTACAAGATTTTTGGCAGTCGCTTAAAATGGAAGTGTAGTACTTGAGGTCAAATAGACTGTTTCATTCTCAATCTGAAGATTATTTTCTCACTTGTTCATTCTCAAAATTCTTTGAATAATATTTCTGGTTTAACCTGAAAAAATGTTATTACTGAAGAAGATACTTTTTATTACTGATAGTTTATGTTAACAAACTGAAAAATCTATTATTTACCTACCTCAATTGTTTAAATTTGCCATACTTAAAAATTTGTGGGAACTTTCTATGCTTGAACAAGGAAATAAGTAGATCTGAATTTGATCTTTCATGAACTCTAGATTTAATCATTTCAGATCAGTTTTGCTATTGAGTCAGGTGACAGGCCCATTGGAGATACAAGATTTTTTTGTGTCATTCTCATGATCAGTATGCATAAATGTGTATGTATGTGTATATTTATCATCTTTGTGTGCTTGTGCATATAATTTATTTATTCAGCAGCAGTTAAATTTGTACTGGGATTGTTAAGAACTTCAAACTTGGTATGTTCTGGGTTCAGTAGTTTTAATGTAAGTTATTCCTAGGTTGAAATTAGCTCTCGATTTCCAATGGGAAAGGAATAGTATCACCCATTTAGAAAATTAACCTGGGGTTATACATACCAGAGGAGTCAAACTGTTGAGGAATCACTGTGTTCACCATTGCAGAGCGATGCTTTGTATCGCAAAGGAGCAATAGATTGACAAATCAAGTCAAATCAAATCAAATTGAAGTGGCTTTTTTAATGCTGTCAGCTTTGAAGTCTCACTCCTTAAAAATCTTTGATGATATCAATTTGATTACGTTGGTTCCCGGTTTTGTACTGGTTTTGGTCTTTCTTGCTCTCACATTGTCAGTAGTGTTGTCATTTTACTGATTGTCAGCTAAGAATGTCCTCTCCTCCAGTATGTATTCTTGTATTTAGAAGTTTAACATCATTGGTGTCAAATCTTGGTTCCCAAGCTAGATTCATCTGCAGAGTGATCTCTGTGGTCCTTGTGATATTTTTCAATATCTAATTTTAAAAAAAACCCACTGATGACAAACATAAAATTTTTAGATCTCATGCCAGTTGAGAAGACCTTCATTAAGTGAACTAATTGCAATGTAGTGGAATTTTACCTGCCAAGGTACCTAGGACATTAATTCCAGAAACAAGTGATAATTCTTTGTGTGCCAGTATTAATGACATTATTTATTGCCTATGTTTTTAGGAAATAGAAGTCAGAAAAGTATTTAAAATGAGAATTGGAAGTAAAAAGTCAAAGGGAAGAAAGAATGAGCAACGAAACATAGAGAAGAAAATAAACAAAAATGAGGAAAAAAGAAAAGGGAGTAAGTAGATCAGCCTTCCAAAAGGGAGCATATTTTCTTAGGAAGTGGTGCAGCAGCAATGCGGGTGAGGACAGGACAGGTTGCGTGGCAGATCCCAGTACTCTTGAGGCAAGTACAGGCAACAGAAGCGTTCAGGGATAAAAATAGAGGAGTTCTGAACCTTTTTGAAAATAAGGCTTGTGCCCAAAGGCCTACTTTTTATGTGCTCAGGGGATTTGGGACCCCATCTCAAACCATTCATGCATAGGTGTGTAAGCCAAATGTTTTCCTTGGTTTATGAATTGCCCTGATAGGGGAGGAAAGGCATAGAAGACAGTGGGTGAACAAAGACAACTTTGTGCCAATGGAGAGTTGTTTTCTAGGAAACAGAGCACTTGCACAGCTTCGTTGTTGCTGGGTCGCTACTTCTGCAGGTCAGAGCAAATCCACATTTGTACACTCTGTCATAGATTTTAACTGTTCAGAATTTGTTTGAGGTAGGTGGAAACTTCAGAGTTTTAACTGTAGCTTAATTATAGGAATGAAGGTAAAATAGGGGCGAGATGTTTACTACTCGGAGATCTTCTGTGGAACGGTGTTTCTTTTCTAATAATACTAGATTTAAAAAAAAAAGAGAACGTGTTTAAAAAAAAAAGAAATTCTGTTTCAGTGTCATGATGTGTATGATGAAACTTGAAAACCATTAGACTAAAGTGCTGAAGAAATTAAAAATTAAAGATGACATTTCATCTTTAAGCTATTACTAATAGAAAGTAGTGCATCACAGTGGAATAAAATAAGGAAAATGTGTGAATAAAATTTTGAGTTTTCTGGATTTTGTGATTTTTCTATCCTGTGTCTTATAATCTAGAGCATTATTTGACTATATATCAAAATTTCCAGTTTATGAATGAGCCTGTGTGGTGAACATACACAAGGTACCAGCATTTGACAGTGCAAAACTTAATGATCCACTGCAAGAAAAGTCAGGGAAAGCAAGCAATAACACATGGCAGTGAATTTACTCATTTCTTCACCGTAAAGATAATCATGGTTCTGAAATGCGGTGAAACAGGGTGATGTTGAGATGCTCTGGTTAATGGGGGCCATATAAAACTGAAGTAGATGGAAGAGAACAGATGGAAACTCGAGGAGGGGAAATGGACTGTCCAGAATTCTGCCTGCTGCTGTCGTTTCACATCCATAGGGTTTGGTGCTATGTAGAAATTTCATTTCCTTGGGTTTCCGTGCAATAAATAGGCTCCTTCACCATGTTGTTATTGTGACAGAAGAAAGAACTACTTATAGGATCATAGGATAATTCAGTCTGAAAGAGTCTTCAGGAGGTCTCTTGTCCAACCTCACACAGTGTGGCCAGGTCAGACCAGGTTGCTCAGGGATTGATCCAGTTGGATCTTCAAAGCCTCTGAAGACGGAGACTGAACAACCTCTCAGGGCAGCCCATTCCATTGCTGGACTGTCCTTATGGGGAAAGGTTTTTACTGTATATCCAGTCTGAACCTCTCTTATTTCACCTTAGGCCCATTGCCTTTTGTCCCATCATGCTCTGCTGTGAAGACCTTGACTTCATCTCCTCAGTGACCCTCCTTATAGGTGCTAGGGGACTGTTGTTAGGTGCCCCCAAAGCCATCTCTTCTCCGTGCTGAACATACCTGGTTCCTTCAGCATCTCCTCACAGGGCAGGTGCTCCAGACCCCAACCAGTCTGGGGGCCCTCTGCTGAAATTGCCTCAGCTTATTGATGTTTCTTGTATTTGTGGGTGGGGGTCATGGTATTCTGGATGAGTGGTCTGATGAGTGCTGAGCAGAGGGGGGATTGTCCCTTCTCTCTGTTTGCTGGCTGTACTCCTGTTCACACAGCCAAGAAAGCTGTTGGCCGCCTTTGTTACCAAGGCACACTGCTGGCTCATGTTCAGCTTGCTATACGCCAAGATTGTTTCCACCGGGCTGCTTCTGAGCCAGGCCCCAGCCTGTATTGTGTATTCCTTCCCAAGGGCAGGACGGGGCATTTGTCCTTGTTGAATTTCAGGAGATTCCTGCTGGTTCTGTCTGAAGACAGGCGCAAGATTTGCCTTCCTCCACTTCTTGGGGATCTCTCCTGCTCCCCAAGACACTTCAAAGGTGACAGAGTAGCCTTACAAGGGCAGCAGCCAGTGCTGTGAGCAGCCTTGGGTGCAGCCAGTCAGGTCCCATGGACACCCGTGGGCTGAGTTCTCTTGAAATCCCTGACCCAGTCCTCGCCTACTGCTGATCATCTCCTCCAATCCTGTCTCTCAGCACTGAGGCCTGGAGGACACTGTTGGTGAAGACTGGGGCAAAGAAGGCATGGAGTACCTCAGCCTTACCTGTGTCCACAGTCACTAAATCACCTGTCTCTGTTGTTGTGTTCTCTGAAAACTAGATAATTATTTTTAAACATTCTAATTAAAAGCACGGGCACTGTCCTGTGAACAAAGGCCAAGGTCTTCCTGGCCTGGTATCTTGTTTCTGTTGTTGGGTATTCTATGCTACTTCAGAGGACAGAGGCTGGCATGAACGACAATGGAATAATCTGTCTGCAAGGAAACTTTCTTTTTCAACTGCTTTAGTTAGGGACCTTCTTCTGTGAAGCAGGAGGATTTTTATCCTTGATGTCCTTTGGACTATTTCTTCATGTCCTTCTTGACAGAGGTAATGTATTCAAGGGGAGTATATGCCATTAATTTACAGTGATGGCAATATAAATGGCAGTATATTAATATTTTTCATATTCTGTATTCCCTTCTCAGTACATCGTAACATCCTGTTCATTTTTTTTGACCCCTCATGTGTATTGAGCAAACGTCTTCATTGAAGTGCCCATGATGAATCTTGCATGTTTTTTCCTGAGAGGTTATAACTAATTCAGAACCTATCAGTATGTACAAGTGGCTTTAAATTTGTGTCTTCTAGTGTACCCTACTCTGCACTTTTTTCACAGTGAATTTCATCTGCTGTCAGGTTGTCCAATTACCCAGTTTTTTAAAGGTCCTTCTAGAGTTCCTCACAATCCTTCGTAGTCTTGACTACCCTAAATAGTTCTCTGTAGTCAGCAAATTTCACATTATTATTACTTATAGCATGTCAGCTTTCAGTTATTAGTAAATATGAGTAACTACGCCATTCATAGTATTGATCCTTTGGACGTGCTTTCTTCCTGCACTAGTTATTTTTTCCTCCTTGTTCCTATATCCAATCATTTAGTTAGTCTTTTAGTCCATGGCAGGAATGCACCTGTAAAAGTGCAGGTCACACTCTGTGAATACTCACAAAGACTCACGTTAGTTATCAGGGCTGGTCTCCAAGGTGTTGTCTACAGTCAATGAAGTGAAGTGGCCTTTGAGACCAGAATGTAATCTTAGGTTCTTTGAATTCCCTTGGAGGCCTTCCCCACCCCTCAAGAATATTTGGCCTTCACGACTGTGTGCCCAAGTTTTCTAAGTAAATTCATACCAAGAAAGTCTGTATAATGTTCCTTTGCTCTCTCCTTTCTTCACTCAGACTGTTATGGATGGGTTCTCAGGGCATTCCTGGCGGGATGAGGCCACCCTTCTTCTCCTGAGGAATTCTATTACACTCCATAGGTGTTTTGTGACTCTTGACTTCTGTTGTAGGTAATAACCAACGCTCTTTCTGGTGAAGAGTAAAAATTGTGCGCCTCTGATTACATGGATTGCGCATAACTTCTCACCTTTATCATTGAGGCTGGAAATATAATAATACATTTGCATTAGTAGCTCAGTTCTCTTGATCCTTGCTTCTTTCAGAACTTGGATCAGTGTTTCACAGCCTACCTTTGGGGTTGGAAACTGCGAAGCTTAAGATAACTGTTTAGGAAACATTTATCATGAAAATTTGTCAGAGGAGGTTTTGTATACAAAAGGTTTACATTTTTTCAAGGTTATACTGAGCAAGTAATTGGAAGAGAGATCTGTTGAGAGTAACAAAATAGGCAAATGGCATAAAGAACAGGAAATTCCATCAACTGGAAATAGCCAAGGTGGGGAGAGGACTTTGGAGTGGGGAGGTATCATATATTCGTGCCCAGTTCTGGCTTCCCTAGAGGTTGAGCACTGAGGACACAGTTGAAGACAGGTAAGAGCTCACCCTGGTTCTGAACCAGCCTAGTTGTTGTTATATTCTTAGAAATGATAAAACTATAAAACCAAACTTTATGCAGTATACAGAGGATATAATATTAGAACATTCAGAATAGGATCTTCTTCTTCTACTTGACCTTCAAATAGAATCATAGAATCATAGAATCATTAAGGTTGGAAAAGACCTCTAAGATCTTTGAGTCCAACCGTCAACCCAACACCACCATGCCCACTAAACCATGTCCCTAAGCGCCTCATCTACACATCTTTTAAATATTTCCAGGGATGGTGACTCAACCACTTCCCTGGGCAGCCTGTTCCAATGTTTAACCACTCTTTCAGTAAAGACATTTTTCCTCACATCCAATCTAAACCTCCCCTGGCACAACTTGAGGCCATTTCCTCTCACCCTATCGCTTGTTACTTGGGAGAAGAGACTGACACCCACCTTGCTACAGCCTCCTTTCAGGCAGTTGTAGAGAGCAATGAGGTCTCCCCTGAGCCTCCTTTTCTCCAGGCTAAACAACCCCAGTTCCCTCAGCCCCTCCTCATCAGACTTGTTCTCCAGACCCCTCACCAGCCTCGTTGCCCTTCTCTGGACACGCTCCAGCACCTCAACATCCTTCTTGTAGTGAGGGGCCCAAAACTGAACACAGTATTCGAGGTGCGGCCTCACCAGGGCCGAGTACAGGGGCACGATCACTTCCCTACTCCTGCTGGCCACACTAGTTCTGATACAGGCCAGGATGCCCTTGGCCTTCTTGGCCACCTGGGCACACTGCCGGCTCATGTTCAGCCGGCTGTCGACCAACACCCCCAGGTCCTTTTCCGCCAGGCAGCTTTCCAGCCACTCTTCCCCAAGCCTGTAGCGCTGCATGGGGTTGTTGTGGCCGAAGTGCAGGACCCGGCACTTGTCCTTGTTGAACCTCGTATAATTGGCCTTGGCCCATTGATCCAGCCTGTCCAGGTCCCTCTGCAGAGCCTTCCTACCCTCAAGCAGATCAAGACTCCTGCCCAACTTGGTGTCGTCTGCAAACTTACTGAGGGTGCACTCAATCCCCTCATCCAGATCATTGATAAAGATATTGAACAAGACCGGCCCCAAAACTGAGCCATGGGGAACACCACTTGTGACTGGCCACCAACTGGATTTAACTCCATTCACCACCATTCTTTTAGCCTGGCCATCCAGCCAGTTTTTTACCCAGTGAAGAGTATGCCCGTCCAAGCCATGAGCAGCCAGTTTCTCCAGGAGAATGCTGTGGGAAATGGTATCAAAGGCTTTACTAAAGTCTAGGTAGACAACATCCACAGCCTTTCCCTCATCCACTAAGTGGGTCACTTTATCATAGAAGGAGATCGGGTTAGTCAAGCAGGACAACCTGCCTTTCATATAATCCATGCTGACTGGGCCTGATCACCTGATTGTCCTGTATGTCCTGTGTGATGGCACTCAAGATGATCTGTTCCATAACCTTCCCCAGCACTGAGGTCACACTGACAGACCTGTAGTTCCCCAGATGATCTTTCCAGCCCTTCTTGTAGATGGGTGTCACGTTTGCTAACCTCCAGTCAACTGGGACCTCCCTGGTTAGTCAGGACTGCTGATAAAGGATTGAAAGTGGCTTGGTGAGCACTCCGTCAGCTCCCTCAGTACCCTTGGGTGGATCCCATCTGGCCCCATAGACTTGTGTGTGTCTAAGTGGTGTAGCAGGTTGCTAACCAGTTCCCCTTGGCTTCATTCTGCTCCCCATCTCTGTCTTCCAGCTCAGGGGGCTGGGTACCCAGAGAACAACTGGTTTACTAACCAGTAATGAGTACTGGTACTTACTCATGTAATGAGTGTTTACTTACTCATTAAAGACTGAGGCAAAGGAGTCATTAAGTATCTCAGCCTTTTCCTCATCCTTTGTCACTGTGTTTCCCCCCGCATCCAATAAAAGATGGAGATTCTCCTCAGCCCTCCTTTTGTTGCTAATGTATTTATAGAAACAGTTTTTATTGTCTTTTACAGCAGTAGCCAGATTAAGTTCTAGTTGGGCTTTGGCCCTTCTAATGTTCTCCCTGTGTAACCTCACGTCATCCTTGTTGTCCTCCTGAGTTGCCTGCCCCTTCTTCCAAAGGTCATAAACTCTCTTTTTTTTCCTGAGTTCCAGACAAATCTCTCTGTTCAGCCAGGCTGGTCTTCCCCGCCGGCTTGTCTTTCGGCACATGGGTACAGCCTGCTCCTGCGCCTTTAAGATTTCCTTCTTGAAGAATGTCCAGCCTTCCTGGACTCCTTTGCCCTTCAGGACTGCCCCCCAAGGGACTCTGTCAACCAGTCTCCTAAACAGGCCAAAGTCTGCCCTCCGGAAGTCCAAGGTAGCAGTTCTGCTCACCCCCCTCCTTACTTCCCCAAGAATCAAAAACTCTATCATTTTGTGATCACTATGCCCGAGACGGCCTCCAGCCATCACATCACCCACCAGTCCTTCTCTGTTCACAAACAACAGGTCCAGCGGGGTGCCTTCCCTAGTTGGCTCACTCACCAGCCATGTCAGGAAGTTATCTTCCGCACACTCCAGGAACTTCCTAGACTGTTTCCTTTCTGCTGTATTGTATTTCCAGCAGACATCTGGTAAGTTGAAGTCCCCCACAAGAACTCTCCCCCCCTGCCTTTTGAGGGCGAGAAACCCTAATTCCTACGTGACCATTCTCAGGCACTTCCGTGGTTTCTAACACATCCATAACCCTTGTGTCTTTGCTGCTGCATGTGTCTCCATCCCCTGCCTCCACTGAGATGGCACCTCGCTAGCACACCGTCCCTCAAACATTGGCGTGCCGCCCCCAGGCTTATCTCTAGCAAGCCTGGTTTTATCCCTTTCCCCTTCAAATCTAGTTTAAAGCTCTTTCAATGAGCCCTGCTAACTCTTGTGCAAAGATCCTTTTCCCCCTTTGAGACAGGTGTACCCCATCTGTCGCCAGCAGGCCTGGTGTCGTGTAGATCAACCCATGATCAAAAAACCCGAAATTCTGCCCGTGATACCAGGCTTGCAGCCAGGTATTGATCTGCTGGCTCTTCCTGTTTCTTCCCTCATCATTCCCTGCAACTGGAAGGATGGAGGAGAGCACTACTTGTGCTCCTGATCCCTTAACCAGTTATTCCAAGGCCCTGAAGTCTCTCTTGATTGCTCTCGGACTTCTAGTTGCAACTTCATTGCTGCCTACCTGAAAAATCAATAATGGATAGTAATCTGAGGGCCATACCAGGGTAGGAAGTTTTCTCTTCACGTCTTTAACCTGGGCCCCAGGGAGGCAGCAGACTTCCCTAAGAAGTGGGTCCGGTCAGCATATTGGGCCCTCTGTTCCCTTCAGAAGCGAGTCTCCTGTGACAATGACCCATCTTTTTTTCTTTATGGAAGCAGTTTTGACGCAGGGCGTAGGCCGACCTAACCTCGGCAACACCTCCAAGTTAGATGAACCATGGTCTTCGTTATTGTTTGGTTCCACTTGCAGAGCCTCATACCTATTATGCAAGGGCACCTGGGAAGGTGGGGTAGTCACAGAGGAGACACGCCTGCTGCACTGGGCAGGAACTTGTCGCCATTGCCCCCTATCCCTTAAGTCACTGTGTTCAGCCAGGCAGAGAGAGGATAGGGAATCCTCCGTATCATGCATACTGTCTGCCTGTTGGGACTGTCTTGGGAAAGGTAGGGTGCGATTCCAGTAGTCTAGCTTTCTCTTGCTCTCTCTGATACTCCTCAACCTACTCACCTCCTCCCGGAGCTCTGTCACTAAGCGGAGGAGTTCCTCTGCCTGGGCACACGTCCCACAGCTGTGCTCACTGCTGTGCTCCGGTACTGGCATACGAGCAGGGCACAGCCTGCAGCCTGGCACCTGGCTGGCAGCATGTTCCCACCGGAGCTCTGTCTGGGAAGCTGTGTCAGTCGTGGTGGGTGCAGACCTTAGAGAGGCCATGGCTTTCTGCTGGGTGGATACCATCGCTCCCTGGTCGAGCTGGCAGAGCTTCAGGGCCCCTCCTGCACACCCTTCCATGCAAACTGCCGTGCCACACCCTTGCTGATGTGCCACACCCTGTTTGCCCGCCCTGTTGGCGGCACTCCTGGTCGCCAGCGCTCCCTAAGGGCTTCTTTTACACGTGGGGCGGGGCTTGGCCGCCATTGCTCCTGGCCCTGCCCAGGTCTTGGCAGCTGCTGTGGTGTGAGCTGCGGGCTCCTGGCGGCTCTCTCGGCTCCCCCTGAGGTTTCCTCGGTTCGGGAAACCCCCCTGTGCACCGTGGTAGGGTGCTCCGCTGCGGATCCTGCCCACACCGGAGCTGCTCACTCATTGTGATGGATAATGATTCCAAGAAAGATTTTAGCTTTCTGGCCATTTGTTTTGTTTAACTCAACTGTTGATACTCAGGTGGCCTAATAGGCACACAGTTCCTGCTGGAAGCTGTACTTACAGAACCTCTTACTTGTATGGTGTATTTAGCTGTTTTGGGGATTTTCTTCACCCTTATAATCTCTTTTTTTACACTTGATATGATGAAGTTTGTTTTTCCCTATTGGCTTCTCATGGCTTAGTTTTTTTTGTGCTTTATTATTTAGCTGTACTATTTTGTTCTTGACTTTTTACTTCCTTTATTTTTGTTTTGGGTTATATAAGCCTGCTGTGACTCTAATAAGGTATTTTTTAGTAGATTTCCATGGATTTTAATATCCTAACTCTCCCCTTTAGGCTTTATGACTAATTTCCTCATTTAGAAAAAAAAGCCCCTCTTCTGCTTCAAGTTTAATGTCATAGCGCTGCCTCTTGATATGATGACCCTGAGAGGGGATCCAATTTAATTACACTGTGACCACTGCTACATAATGGCTGAATTTCACTTACTTCCTGAAGCGGTTCCACTCTGTTACAAGAAACACATATTTTGTGACTTTTGTGTGCTCCACAGTGAGTTTCCATAGAAAGAAATAAGTTTATGGTATTGAGAGTGTTTTTCTTCACTCTCTAACCTAATGTGACAGTCAGCCAGTTGGCAGTCGGGTAGCTGAGGATGTCCATTCTGTCTATTGTAATTCATACTGTTTGTGGGCACACAGGGCTGCCAAACACATTTGCATTCAAGTTCTGGCTTCTCCTCCCAGTCGAAGGGGAGTGCTGGGGCAAGATTTTCCAACATCAAGCCAATGGTGGCTTTGTTGTTCTTGTCGCTTACATGGGGAGGACAAGATGTGAAGTTGGTGTCACAGCACTCTTGCTCTTTATTTCAAGCCGATTTTCTTTGCCTCTTGTGCTTTAGAAAAGAGAGAAGGTCTGGTGCTCAAAACTCATATGCCAAGTCTTCTGCTCTGCATCAGGGCAGGCTTCTGTCAAGGTGGGGCTCTTGCGCAGGTAAAACAGGATTGTTATTTCCAAAACCTGGTATAAAAATTTACAAAGGGATCTCAAATATCTGGACGATGCTCTTAGTTATATGGTTTAGTTTTAGGTAGTCCTGCAAGGAGCAGGGAGTTGATCCTTATGGGTCCCTTCCAACTTGAGATATTCTCTGATTCTATTAAATATAGATCCCAATTTCAGATTTCTTCGTTTCCTGTCACTACCCTGGCGGCCTCCTAAATAAGAAGGTACTCTTGAATCCACAAAACAAAATTCTGTATTTCCATAGAGTGTTTCACCCAGCCTGTGTATATTTTGTCCATACCTGAGAAGACAGTGGGGCCCTTTCTTTCTGAAAAGCTTCATTACTTGCCTCGATCTCTCAAAGTGTAATCACTGCGATAAAATGCATCGCTTTTTACAGTAGCTGTTACATTGTGATGAACTCTTGATTGTTGCAGTAGTTGCTGATGCTTACTTGGGTTTCTGATCTTCTGATACAGTAAGACTAGGAAAGCCGATGGTCTATAGGTCAGTTGGGCAGTGTGAGCCTTTAGTGGAAAAACAGTACAGTGTATCAGCAGATGAATTTCATAATTCTACTCCTTTCCTTGCCCCTTTTTCCTAAACCTCGGTGCTATACAATGGTATTTATTAGGTCAGATCATAGAATCATAGAATCATAGAATCATTGAGGTTGGAAAAGACCTCTAAGATCATCGAGTCCAACCGTCAACCCAACACCACCAGGCCCACTAAACCATGTCCCTAAGCGCCTCATCTACACGTCTTTTAAAAACCTCCAGGGATGGGGACTCCACCACTTCCCTGGGCAGCCTGTTCCAGATGTACTTTGCTCCAAAACATTCATATGGAAAAAAAAGAGCAATTGTGATTAAAATTGATTTTTTCCCTTTGGGAAGTTAGAATCAAAAATGATTACCTGCTCATTTATGAAACAGATTTATTCTGTTGACATGGAGGCTTGTTTGAAATGTAATTGAATTTCTGTTACCTAATGGAAAGTGACAGTTAACAGTATTTATTTTCCATTTGTGTCTCAGTAGATAACATAACACAATTTTGATTTGTAGTTAGCTTTGGAATCTGAGATTGTTCTATCTCTGTAATTGAAAAGATGGGAGCGCGATGGCCTAATACAATCCTGTTTTTGTTTTTTTTTTACACCAGTAAAGGCAACGTTAATACAGTAAACAGCATCTATTCTGGCTTAATAGTTACACTGAGATGTTATTTTTGCAACCTGCCTTTCTCATTAGAAACTGCCACATCATGATCTGGATTGATAATTCTTCCATTTAGACACTCTCTGCGGCAGCTCATTTCTCTGAGCAATGCCTCCCTTTCCTTGCCCACCGCAAAATAACTTTTTTACCTTGCAGCTAGAACACCTTTCTTAGTCACAAAATTACAGTTACATTTCTCATAATTTTTTTTCACAATGTATTTTCACAACATGTATTGTGCTCACTTTGTATGGAAAGCCATTACTTCATCATTAACGTTAAAAAAAATGGGTAACAACTCGGTTCTTACATAGTTACATGCCTTATGCTGCAATTCCCCTGCCACTTTTTAGAATTCTGCCTACTCCAAAATAATTATCTCTAGGCAGCCTCTTCCCGCAAAGGAAGTTACCTCTCTTCAAAGCCAAACTCTACCCATTCCTACTTGTACCCTTAAGTCTGGTGGCACTGAAGAAGAAACACTTTTTGGAGAGGCAATTGTCTGTTCTTTCCTTTGTCATGGTGAAACCTTTGCTGCGCTGTCTAAAGCCTCGTCACCAGTTACTTGCCTTGTAGCTAACTGCATCTATGAAAAAATACTTCGTGCTCATATTAACACGCTAAGGTGAGTATTAATGCATAGAATCATAGAATAGAATCATAGAATCGTTTAGGTTGGAAAAGACCTTTAAGATCATTGAGTCCAACTGTAAACGTAACACCAAGTCCACCACTAAACCATGTCCCTAATTGCATAAGAAGAATAATCAAGCAGATTAAGTGTTTAATCTTAGGTGATACAAGATGGTGCTTCTTCAGAGCAAGAAGGTGGCTGTCACAGTACAGCCTCCATTCACCCAACCTGCTTTCCAGATGGGCCAGAAACAGGCCACTAACCACCCATATTGGTTTACGAGATTCCACTGCCAGTTTTGCTACACCATTTTAAACTAGTAGTTTTTAAACCAGTAGTTGTGCACTGTCCTGTTACAGCGTTTGGGAAAGGGTATTATTCAAAACATATTTTTGGTATACTCAAGTGTTGTGTGCTCATGAAGTCAAGCTTTTTATAGTGTATCAGATATCACAACTGTTAATTATTCTACCACCAGATTTTTTTTCTTCATGGTGATGAATAAATTAAGAAGTCAGGTTTTCATGACCTACCTTGACTCTTAAGTTGATTCAGGAACAGAAAATAGAAACATGGTACTGTAGTTTCTAAAATGGAAGCTGAGAAGAGTTTTTGTACGTCAGTAGCATGCTATCATGAAGGATTGTTTCACTGGGATTATTTTAAGGGATTGTGTGTGCATGAAAACCACAGAAAATGGATACAGATTTTTGAGAATCCAGAAATAGTTCCTGAAACGTAGACAAGCAGTATGTTTTATAGCTTCTGCCTTTAGGTTTTTAGGTTTTAATTCACACAAAAATCTGTATATTTTCAAACTGCACTTTATTAAAACCTCAGTGATTTCTGATACGAGCTTTGTAGAAGTTGAATTTATCTATTCAATAAATAGATGAAATCATAAATAATAACAATGCATAAGATACCCGAAATTGACAAAACCCCAAACTAATCTGAGCAGGAGACTTGCTGCATTGAATATGAACAGAAAATATTACTTCTTATTAGAAGCATGAAATGTGTCGTATTTTCAAAGCAGCCTTGAGCTGCTCTGCAGTATTCACAAACCACAGATTTCATCCTTGTCCCTTGGTTGGCCTAAAATATTCATAATTTCAGACTTCCCCTAATTTAAGACCTACTAATGAACAATTATTTCATGAACCATTTTTAATCGTACTACTGAATGTGTAAATATGCAGTTTCAAGTGATGGATATCCAAGCCTGTAATGACTAAATATTTCAATACATTTTCATCAGACCTGGAGTGGAGATTTCAATGGGTATTTCCATTCATACTTCTTTACGTATGCAAAAATACATGTATGCATACAGAGGTACACACACGTGTGTGTGTATATGCATATAAACATATATATATATATAAAATGTGTCTGTGTGTGCATGCATAAATCAGGAAGTCTGTTATGACATTAGTTATCGAATATAGATGATAACCAATGCATGAGCACATATATTTTCAGTGGTATATAGTGGCTGCCATATGGGTGAGAGAGCTTTATCACAAACACAAAAGCTTAATGTCCTATACTGTTTTGTGCTGAAAACATTAAAGTTAATGTAAAATGTAATTTGTAAACTTTCAAGGTTTAGGGGACTCCCACTTTTTTTTTTCTCTCCAGATCCATAGATACTCAGCAGTCTCCGGCTGGCAGGGTGTCCATATTTCTTCTTCTTCTTAGGGTTAAAAACCCTTAATTATGGCTGTGTGCTGACCTTTATTGTAACCTCCTACATGCCCTATTCTGATTATTCAGTCTGGGAGAGAGTTTCTAGTAATTTCATTAATAGTTGGAACATAAAACAACATAATTAACACAGAATTTTGTGGAATAAGCAATCTTTTGCTGGAAGAGTGGTATTTGAGTAGGCTTATGTGGAAAACTTTGGGTACGAAATACACAGCAATACTGTGTGAGAAGGAACTACAGCGTATAGGTATGCTGTTTTATCAGTTGTTTATGTTTAGTTGGTATGTTCCTGCTGGAAGTGCACTAATCTCTGTTGATAACTGTGTAAAACAGCAGTTTTAGTCATAAATGTGTGCATCAAATTAGTCAGCTGTATAGCAGAAATGAAAAGATGTTTTAGAAGTAACTAGATCTGTGGATAGAGAGAAATTAAAAAGCTAGAATTATTTAGTTTTGAGCAAAGATTAATGGTAGAAGCCGTAGGAAATAACGGTGCAAGAAAAGCCTGATGACATTCCTTACTCACCTTTCTTCATCATGTAAGAACGGCAAGAGGAGGGAGGCATCCTACTTGAATTAACTTATTTATCTAGGTATTTATCCATCACTGTACAGTTTGACTTGGCAGTGTGTTAATGGTTTTATTTTTATATTACAGTTGTCAAGGAGGGAAGTGTAATTATTCCCGTTTTAAAGATAGAAACTGGGGCAATGACTTGTGCAGGACATCAGAAACAGAAGCCTGTTCTTGAATCCACGTGCTTACCGCTGGTATGGTTTTATTCCAAGACATAACCTTTTCAAGTAGAATTTATTAAATATAAAATTGCTAAAGTTAGCACATACAGTGTGTGTACTTTGTACCACAAGCAATGAAGGCATAGGTCTGAGTTTTCCTGATTATGATAATTGCTGCTTAACTGGAGAGGAGGGTATGTGATGTACCCAGGCATCTTTGAGGAGTTCTTGCAGTTGGGCGGGTAGCACTGAAAACCTATTATGGCTCAAGATCTTCCTGGAGGGTGCTGAGCTCCTGTTCTTGCATGCATCCACGGTTCTCTGCTGGGTGTTCTCTCGTGCACTGGGTTTTCAGGGAGTTAATTGTGGTGAAGGTTGCTCAATCAGTGACATGGGTTGAATTGCATTAATAAAGTATCGAATTATATCTGGATTACTTACTAAATTGAGAATATTATCTATACTGTATCCACCATAGATAGGAAAAAACCTGCATATAGATGAACTTAATCTGCTCATTTGTTTATGAACGTGTTGTCCCCAGAGAGTGTTACAAATCCACAGGATGTCCCTTAGTGCAGGATTTTGGACTTACGTCTGTGAGTAGGCTGTAAAATCAGAGGTGGAAAGACTCCTTTTGACTAAGCAATTGATGGGGCTTGTGCATATTATTCAGGTACTTGGAATCTGTTGTGTTTTGGACACATATACCTGATGCAGAGAAGCAAGAATGTGGCTCAGCAGTTAAAATATCAGTTCCTTTCACTTCTGTCCTGTTTACCGTAAACAGCTTTGTCAGTGATAACTTTTTGAGGAGTCAGATGAACTGGGCTGGGGATGAGCTCATTTGGAGATGATGCCAAGCCCCCCAGCCCAGGGATACATGACGGTCTGGCTGGCGGGAAGTGCAGCTCTCCTCGTCCTAAGGTGCTTTGTCATTTGTCTGCCTCCTACGTCATTTCCTCCTCCTGACCCACCTCACACATCGCTTAGGCAAACTGAAACGGAGGGCAATAAACTCAGAGGTTAGAATGGGTTTGCTCCCTCCTTCCCACTCTCCTCTTGTCTACAACAGAGGGCTGCTATCCTCCCAGCTTCCCTCATCTTCCCCGCAAAAGGTTAATACTACTTTTCAGAGCAGTGCAACTGTTAGATATTTTTGTTTAGTCCAGAGTTCAAGAGCTTGAGCCTTTCAGCAAAACACCCACAAAGCCCGTGTATATAAACATGCAGACATCCAAAAGTTGTCCTTTTGTGTTGTCCTAAAAGTGCCTCAGCATGCACGCTTGAAAAAATTGGCAATAGGGATTCCTGTCTGAGATCTTGCCTATTAAAACCTCGGCTCTTCTATTTGTAAACTATGTTTTGGATATGCATGAAATGAAGGAAAATTTCTGGAAAGGTTTACAAAAGACATTGTAAATAGTAAGTGCTTGTACACGTAAGTGCATTTTATTGCAGAGATTTCAGTGACTACTGTTTACAGGTAGGGCTTGTGGTGGTAAGCCATCTTCTGACACGGCCTGAAGTTTCTACATACATTACATCTGTTCTCTGAAATTTGTATTATAAGCTCAGCAACATAAAAGTAGTGGTGGATTCCAGCTCCAGCTTTGAAGTGCTGTGCTGAGCTGCAAAGAGGTTTGTAGAGGGAAACTTCATTTACCCGTGCTCAGACTGGAAAGCAAAACTGGTGCTCTCCAAGTGTTGAATCCACATCAGCGAGAGTTTTCAGAGGAGAAATGAGGAAGGCTCCTTCAAAAAAAACCACAACACAAACCCCAAACAAACAAAAAACCTGTTGTGGACATCACTGTGAGTACTCCAGCTAGACAGTTTTGAAAACTAGAGAATCTGTCCGGAGGAATGGAAATAAATGTGGGGAAGTATTAGGAGTATGTTGTGGTTTAACCTCAGCTGGCAACTAAGCACCACACAGCTCACTCCCCCCCCAGTGGGATGGGGGAGAGAATCAGAAGGGTAAAATTGAGAAAACTTGTGGGTTGAGATAAAGACAGTTTAATAGGTAAAGCAAAAGCCGCGCACGCAAGCAAAGCAAAACAAGGAATTAATTCACCACTTCCCATTGCCAGGCAGGTGTTCAGCCATCTCCAGGAAAGCAGGGCTCCATCACGCGTAACGGTTACTTGGGAAGACAAACGCCATCACTCCGAACGTCCCCCCCTTCCTTCTTCTTCCCCCAGCTTTATATGCTGAGCATGACGTCACATGGTGTGGAATATCCCTTTGGTCAGTTTGGGTCAGCTGTCCTGGCTGTGCCCCTCTCTCAGCCCCCCGTGCAGCTGCAGCCTTCCCAGTCGGAGAGCATGGGAAGCTGAAAAGTCCTTGACTAGTGTAAGCACTACCTAGCAACAGCTAAAACATTGGTGTGTTATCAACTTTGTTCTCACCCTAAATCCAAAACACAGCACTGTACCAGCTACTAGGAAGGAGATTAACTCTATCCCTGCCGAAACCAGGACAAGTAATAATATGATTGCAGGGAATTCTACGTAGCTGCATTCAAATTCTTTCCTTAGTGTCCCTCCTTTCAGTGAACTTTCTGATGGTTTTAAAACCAAATCATGTGTATTTGATCCCAGACAGCCCTATTTTACATGTCTGCAATGCTTCTGAAATATTTTCTTTACCAATTCTCATATCAACTATATGTGCTAAAATGTCCTTAATTTTCTACTGAAATCCAAAATGGTATATTTGGAGAGTGTTTCCTTAATAGCTATGGACTGTTAAAAAATGCATCTGGGATTGATAGACATTTCAGATTTTTTGTATTAAAGGTTTACTTACTATAAGTCTAACACTAGCTATGTGAGGCACAACATTGAATTTATTGGCCCAGCACAGAGTTTGGTAGAGCAGGGACAGTGGCTGAGTCTAATAATTTTTATATTTAAAAAATGATAGATTTATTTTTTAAGTTGCATGCCTGCATGTGTTGTGATTGCAGGAAGGACTCTGATAATTAAAGTACAGGGAAGTTAGTTTAATTATATAAAAATTTTGATTGTAACAGCATGTAATACTATTTGCCAGACCTCACTTATAGCTACAATGACACGTCTTGGTAGAACAAAAGCTGTAAGTATTGCCAGCAATCACTTTTCTTTCAGTTGAGAAAGCAAAGATTTGGTTGAAAGCATGTATTTTTGTTTGAGACCACTGGTGCCTCAAACTATGAAAATGGCAAAACATTTCTGATTGATAGCTATTTTTACTATATAATTGAATATAGTTATTTTTCAATACAGGAATAAGTGAAAAAAAGAATACTGGAAAAAATAAAAATTGTACTAGAATAATGTGATTTAAACTTTGACAGTGTACCATCATTTGCAGCTGATAATACTAACAAAAATTTTGGGGATACTATTCTGCCTACAGAGTAATAGAAAATGAGAATGAATATGTGCTTCTGGCTAATTGCGGTGCTCGTAATTCTGTGATTCCGTATAGCAGGAAAGGGTACACTGCATGTCGTTCACCAGCTGCTTTTAAAAGTGTGTAAGATCAATTTTCAGTCGCTTTTCTGTATGTGACAACAGAGTTTCAAAATTACAGGAGGTATGTCAGTTTGCCAACCTTTAAGCAAAGGGTAGCTTATATCAAAGAGTTGAGGACAAGTTCTTGGGTTACAAATGCAACTGTTATTTCAAAACACATCATGGCAAAACAAAATAGTGAAAAGGGACTTCGTTCATTAGTGTACACGAGGGAGCTCTCAAATACCTGTCTCACATTTTGATTCTGGCAGACAGAACTACCTTAACTTTATTCGGTAACTTTCTCTGAAAATACGTGAATTTTTCCTAAACATTATTAATAGTGAAATTTGACAGAAGTCTGCATTTGTTTGAATGAAAAAAAGCTTTGTACTGACAGATTCAGTAGTTGTGTTTGTACTTCAAGACTCAATATTAAGGAATGGTTAAATATTCAGTCTTCAGATCCTATGTCTCTCAAATTCTTACAATTTACGGAGATTATTGTGTCAGCAAAAACAGCAGTGAATAATATATATCCTGTGTGTAGGTAGACTTGAACAGATGGCAAAAGAATGGTAAATGCTCTTTCCAGTAAGAGCTACCTTCAGATTAAAATGTTTCTACCTATGAAGGGATTTATGAATCGACCAAAATAATGGAGATGCATTAAAATTTATAATAGTTGCCATTTAAAAGAATAAATTGAAGGTTATTAGAATTGAATTGTTCATTTGAAAGTAGTAGAGTGGACAGTAATCTCAAAGTGACCGTGTCCATCATTGTGGTTGGAGTGAAGCCTGGTAATGTGGGACGGGTGACGATGGCCACCGGGAAGCCCTGCATCTGCCTTGACATCCATGTGCCACAGGTGCAGGTGTCGCCTGTCCAATATTCCCAGCTGAAGCAACAATTTTAGTTGTGGTTGTTTGAGATTAATGCGAAACGGGTACTCGGTCATGTTGTTACTGGTTGGATATCAAATAATCTGTAAGAATGCTAAACCTGTAGTATTTTCTCACTGGGTAAAATTAAATTTGTATGACTATTAGAAATTAGTCTGTTGAGTGAGGGGTCAGCAGGCTAGGAGTTTCAGATTTGTCTGTTTGTTTTCTCTGGCTTCTGCATGCTGACAAATGGGACATGGCCTTTCCAGCTTTGTATTAACTACGGTACCTGAGTGTTATTTGCGATAACTGCTCTTTTTACCTAGGGAGGCAGGCAAAAAAAATGTCTGTTGATAGGCAGCCGAGCTACATTTCTACCAGCAATGTAATGTCTCTGCTCCTAGTCTGCCTTGGTCCTCTGTAGGTTGCACCTGCCAAACAGTTTTCATTGACTCCCTCATTTCATTTTTTGCTGCATCCCTCACCTTTCTGTAAGTGTGTAGGGAGCCAAAAGCCAGACCTGGGCTTGGAAGAGTCCCAGTGGAGGTCAGGCACCAGTGGGGTGCTTAGATGCTGCCTACAGTCTTTGGTCCTGTCTTTGGTTACTTGTGCACTCTTCAGGTAGTCCCACAGGTGCATAACCAGTAAGAATAGCTTATGAGAAACTGGTGTAACTGCTCTGGTGGTTGGGGGAAGGATCACTGGCTGACGTAAAATCTCTGACTTTCAGGAACTTCTGCTGTAAACCTGTCTCTTCTCATTCTCTTTATTGTACAGATTGCTAAGGTGTAGGTAGAGTGGCATTTTTAAAGCAGAAGTTACTGTTTGGCTTTTTTTCCCCCAAGTAAACAGTAAAGTCAAAACCAGAAACATATTTTTTACTAAAGGATATTATTTGCTAAAAAGTAAAGTGAAAACCAGAAATATTTTCTGCTTTCAGAACCCATATTAAAAAAAAAAAAAAAAAAAAAGCTGAGCTGTATCCAGGTTTGGTTGCACAAAAGAACTTTGGGGATTGCCTTTCAATTTTGACTTGCTCTACATGTGTATGAGTATGTGTTCCTGTACATATAGCAGTGTACAATATTACAGTGTTAAGTATTTGACTATGAAGAAGTGTGTCCCAGACTACAGTATAATGCTGTTTAATTTTTTTTGTAAAGTATTTGCAGCATTTAAAGTAATTGGTATGTTTGTTTAGAATTTTTAATTGAAACCCAGCACCACAAGGCTTTGTTAAGGCAGAAGCAGGAGTCTTTTCTGTAGCAAATCAGTGGTGCAAAAATAAGAAGTTTTTATAGAACAGGGCAGTTCAGTAACACTCAGGTGTCCACTTAATACAAAAGGCTGATCATGTAGTGGTCAGATGGTATCAGGCCATTTAAACATTCAAAGCTGACTTGCATTTTGGGATAGCAATATATTGTTAGTGCTCTGACAATGGATTTCTTCCCCCGAGAACATCAACCATTGGTCAATATGAGTATACCAGGATGTTTGTTTTAAATGGTATAGATATCCAAATTCAAAAAAGAAAAAAAAATGGACTAGGATCCTTACATAAAATATTTCTCTTTCTGAAAAGAGCCCACATTTGTTTTCCTTTAGGGAAAAAAACCCTTACTTTCTTATTTTAAGCAAACTGGATTTGCTCATTTGTATGTCTGTTCCAAAACTCTTGACCTGAGCTGTGCTGTCCTGAGATTCAGGACAGCCTACAGTATTAATGAAGGAACACCTTGGAAAATGTTCAAACAGTGAGAGCACATAAATTAAGCTTACTGTGAAGAGTTTAAAGGACACATTTTATGTGTGTAAACGTACTGATTGCTCATATATTAGGTGTCATTAAGGCTTCACGAGTCAGTACCATTCATTGAGCAGAACTTGTAATTTTAGTTTTATTTTGAACTTACATTGAGAAAGAAAGGGTAAATGATGTGCCGATTGGTTTACTTCCTATCCAGATGCACTTGATCTTGTGAGATACTTAGCACCTACCCATCCCATTGATCTCATAGGTGACACACATGCTTCATGAAATTGTCAGCAATTGACCGGATATGCTGTATTCTTGCAGTTACTTATACTGAAGTCAATGGGATCTTCCGGGTGCTCAGTACTTTTTGAAATCAGGTCACATCTTTAGATTTCTAAATAAGGATTTTCAAAAGGACCTTGGCTCCATGACTCTGTCAGGTCAGAGCCCAAATCTGTTATTGCTTTCTCAGCAGCTTTGAGGATCCTTTCATTTTTTTTTCATCATTTGCTTCCCTCAGTTTCTGGTGAGATCAGCCAACAGCAGCCAAACCATCACAGGACAAAAGGTGTAAGGATCCATCCACCCCTTGTACGACAGTGCCTCTCAGTTCTTTTATTTCCTTGCTCTTTCATTGCACTTTTCATATTTGTCCGTGTACAGCAATCTTACTTGTCACTGCACGTTCGTAAAACACTCAGTGCGCTGCTTAAATTGCCCTCTGTCAGGATCTAATTCTCAAATACTAAATATAATCATGCTTGAGACTGTTTTTAGGTGGGACGTTGTATAAACGGCAGTGCTGTTCATATAGCGGATGGATATAGATTGATTAAAATCTTCTCCTTACCATACATTGCTCCTACCTCTCTTGAAAGATTGGGTCATTTTTGCTTTGGCGAACTGCTTTGAACTCCAGCTGAATACCAGTATGTAGCTGAATAACATAAATTAACTTTTCCTTGCAATCAGGATGTAAAATTCTGCAAGTGAGGGTCGACTTTTGAAGATAAACCTGTGCCCCAGTATCATCAGAGTTGTGAAATACTAATTATTTGTGTATGCGTGTGTAGGTCAGATATCTGTGCATGCACATCTGGTATTTGCATGCGTAAGTTAGGCTTGCCCAATTGCACATGCCTGACTTGGAAAATTTGCCCTGTAGTTATTAGAAGATGTCATGTATTTTTCTGGCATGTTATGAAATGCAGGGGAATGAACTCTTCCCCCCCAGGACACAAGCACAGACACAGACATGCTCCAGACGTTTGTGTCCACCAAGGAGGGGTGCTTTATTTTCTTTGTAAGTGTTTGCCATTTGGGGAGGGAAGGGGGTTGAGAGCAGGTGTGAGAGATCAGGTAGGTTTTGGCTCCCTTTACCACAGACACAAGAAACAGATGGCTTAGGTCGGTGCGTGCTGAACATATGGAGCGAACACACTAGTTACCAAGCTAGAACCTCAGCTGCACTAGCCAGTGCTTTCTGCTTGCCATTTAGCTGTGAATGCTTATTACGTATTTAGAATATTGCATCCTTTCTTCATTTTGTGTTCTTCAATGCCCTTTTCCCTTTGGTTATCTTTCTTACACTCTTATCTATCTTACACTCTCTTCTTTGCTGCACTCCTCTTCATTATTTTACTCCTCATCTAAATGGGTGCTTAACTTTTGACTGTAGGGATCGTGTGGCCAAGTTGCTTACAGAAAGGAGCGTGCCTCTAGTTTGCATTCATGTCTGCTTCTAAGGCAGAAGGAGGAAAAAACCCTGAGAAATAAAAAGCGTAATAAGCATACCCGCTAATATTTGGAACTTAGATGCAGGTGTACCACAGTACAGTAGATAGGATCATAAATCTTCCTCTTAAAAATGATACAAACTTTTTAACTTACCAGCCATTGGGGGAGGAGAAAAGTAAAAGGAGTGAAAACATTCGTAAAGCCAGTAGAAAAGAAGTAAGTGATTTGAGCTGTGAACTCAAACTCATTGACTGAATTCTTTCATAAGTCCACATTTAAAAATCTAAAGATGTGATAGGATTTTGAGGCAATCCGTTAGCTTCAGCACCACTTACTGTAAATCAGTCTGATTGATTGGAGTCCGAACCATGAGTATAAGTGCTTGAGGCACCCATTGATGAAAAACCTGTACTCAGTTATTACTGGCTATTTCTCTGTTGAAATAATGCTGCGATTGGTATGTTGGTGCAAGGGATCGGGCAAGATGTTCTCCTGAGGTCCCTGCCTTTCTGCAATCTTTAAATATTTGAAAGAGATGAGAGAGAGTAGGAGTGAGTGGCCTCAGGCCACAGTGTAGCACTTCATGGGATGCATTTGGCCCTTTGGCCATATTCGCCTGTTTGTTTTTACTGAAAAGAAAAACCCTAGCAAATCTGGCTATTAATGAATGTCTTAAAAGGAAATGAGAAAAAGCTGGCAATGGGATGGTAAAGCAGTGAAGGTTTCGAGCACTACTCTCCTCCAGCAGCTCTAAATTCAGGAACATTTCCCATGGGGAAGGGTTGACGAGGGCACAGGAGCTGAGCTCATTGAGGGCTAGCTTTGTGGGTGCAGAACCACACGCCTTCAACTTGTATGCCACCGTTTGCTCCTCAGAGGGCTGACTCGCATGTACAGCTTTATCTTTCCGACTGTTAGAGTGGCCCTATGTACTGTGCACATATGCTGGAGACTTGATTCATAATTAAGAGCAGCTGGCCATGCTGCTGTCCAAAATAATTTCCCCTAGTGAAGGATCAGTGGAGAAAAATGCAGACAGTTTTTAGCCTTTTGATGAAAGAAGAAGAGGAGCCTTCATGCTGCGCACGGCCGGGGGAAGTTTATTGCTTACCTGAAGAACCAAGAGCTGGGGATCTTCTATTTTATAAGTCCCTCCTGTGCTGTACCTATGGTGAAAAAAAAAAGTTAAAGTTGCCTAAGGGCAGCTTATGGGGATTCCCCATATAGCTTATTTAATTTATGCTGGGGACTGCTTCTGCCCTGGTAGTCTTCAGAAATGCAAACAGCAGAAAGATGGTAAAGAAACCCAAAACAAACAAACAAAAAGGCTCCCCCCCCTCCATCTCTACCCCCATTTCCCCAGGTGTGCTTGGCACTTCTGTATGTTACTAGATACTAGTATGTCTAGTAACTTAATAACGTGAGGGTTATTTTTATAGTGCTCATGGAAAAAGATTTTACATCGAGTCTTGATATGGCTAACTGGACTCAAACGGAGTCCATGCATAATGCTGGTTTTTATAAGTATAAGGGAAGTTAATCTCATGATTTTTTTTCCCCTCAAATATGTATTTTTAGAATGAGTAAAGCAGATAAAATAGTGAGATGTCTAGAAACATTTTTGGGTAGTCCACTTGGAATGGCTCCTGTTGCAACATTACGTCCCTGAGGGATGGTGGACATGCAAAGCCCTACCTTATCAGTGCTCTGCTGCTTTCCTGGTTGTATTTAGACAAACTTTTCTTTTCTGCCTTGCTGTCTCCGAAGCAGTACAGGAGACAGGGGAAGAGGATGAGGCTGGCAGAGTCCAACTCTTCCAGGGGAAGAGTCCTTCTCCAGGGTAATTAGAGAAGAGCAGTGCTGGTGGCTGTGGCACTTCTTTTCACCCTTGCCCACACCTCCGTTGTGTGATTGCCGTGATCCTGGAGACCACGCTTTCTGGCCTCCCATTTCTTTTCTTAGCTAACGCAAAAGCTGCTGCAGGGTATGTGAAGACAGGAGTGGCAGAGAGGAGCTCCTACTGTCATGGGGCTGGTTACCTCGTGGCTTCAGGGAGGCAGCAGCACGGGGCCTGTGGCCTTTAGGGGCTGGGGGAGGATGTGAGGGAACATCACAGGAGGGCAAATACTTGACAAGCCTTTGACCTCCTGAAGGAAGATAATGATAAGCTAGTTTCTAAGAGAAACCTTAGGGACATATTCGTAGGCAGTAGGAGGCAGCGTGTCTCTAATCAGCAATTCTGTGGAGTGTGCGTTTCTGTATAAGGAACTGCAGGTTTTTGGAGAAAATGGAGGAGGAATTACTTGATTGTCACTCTGTGACTTGTCTCGGACAGCAGCTTTCATCTTCTTTTAGGAGTTTTTACAGTGAGTAAATACTATTGCAAGTGAGGTGCGATTGTTAAACTCAACCAGGCATATCCTGTGCCCTCAAACACCGTGACACCATCAAGGGTAGCAGAGCTGACTAGCTTCTGCCTTTGTGGCCTGGACTGCCAAACGGGAGTTTCACCCACTCTGTAACTGGGTGCACCTAAGCACATACTGAAACAAATCAGCTGAACGAGGTAATTACATTTTCATAGCAGCCTCAGTACAACTTTTCACCCAGAGTGAATTATGTGTCTAAGTGAAGGAATTTGACTACTCAACAGGATTAAAACAATATATAGGTTTTTTTATACATACTTTTTTTTTAATAGTTGTTATTGTGTGTGCCATTGATCCTACTTATGTGACCTCTGGCAGTTGCCAGAGCATGGTGGTCAGTGGCTGTCTCTGGTCTGCTGAATGTCAGGTGGAGCCTGGAAGCTTGGACTGCAGCACAGCTCAAGTCAAGCAATAAGGTTCTGCATTTACTGTAACGTGATTTATGCAGGCCTCTACGGTGGGTATTAAGTTGGCTAAAAACAGATGCTGTCCTTTTTCTGGGCATTCAATTCTGCCATATAAATATGCTATTCAAGTCTACTAAGTTTTTATAAAATGCTGTTTCTGCCAGACTAGCTAACAGGGCTTATCCAGCAGTGACACTTCAATAGCAAAATGTTTTGTGAATGATTTTAGCCTATTTGTTTTTCTCTCCTGCTGCGATCCTAAATATTTTTACAAAAGTATGTTTGAGGGATGTATTCACTTGGAAGGGCTTAGAAAAGGCAAATTAAGAGATAAATTTGATATTCACTGACTTAGTCTGTTTTCATTAACGTGAAAGTTATGATGCATGTATGACTGTTTATATTGAAAGCACATGTTCACAAATACAGCTATAAAGCTCAATTCTTCAATCCAGTTAAAGAAAGGAGTTGTTAAAGGTGGCTGACGAGGCAGCAGTTTGTCCACCAGTTATATGCTGCTGTACTGTGGAGCTAATAGCATTAATAGAAGGAGTATTTTCAGCTTGCAGATCTGATGTAAAATACTAGATTTGTCAATAATTGAATTCTGAAACAAACATTCCAATTACTAAGGCACTGTAGCTTTTGTTCATGTGATGAGCAGGCAACAGTTCTTGCTTGTACCTGTCCCTACCGATTATTATTATGCATACTTAAAGTTCTTTATTTTTCCCATTTTCATAACAACTGCATTATGATGTGACATATCTTTTCCAGATATTTTGCTTGAATAAATAAGTAGGATATTAAATTCAACTGGGGTATTAGATTATAAATTAGTTCTGTAACAGGCGTCATAATGTTATTTAGAATTTCAGTGTACACAGACCTTGTAGCAACTCCCAAGAGCTATGCTACAGAATTAGGGGAAGATGTGAGTTGATGTAAGAAAATTGGTTTTGGTAATATGCTGATGTCAGTAGAGTTTTGCTGTGTGGAAAGATATTTAAATTAATGTTTTTACTTACTCCATTGTACAAACTAAAGATTGGTAATGATTTCAAATTACTGATGTGTTGGCGTTTGGACTATGCAAACATGACCATAAATGTCTTCTCCCTAGTAGGGTGATATTTATATCGTGAGTTTGTGTACGGGTTTTATTTTTTAACAAACAGAGTAACGTATTCCAATCTTCCCTGTAACATAAGCATTTCATTTCATGTCAGGAGAACAAAAAAATTTAAGAGCATTTTTAGATGAAGAAACCCAGGCTGGCTAACAGGTACAGAGCTCTCTGTGTGAAGGAAGAAAGCACAGGCTTACAGTCCCGGTCTTGAATAATTGTATCATGATTAGCAAGCACAGTGACACCATATTGGTGAGAGAGATGTGAAAACATGCACGTTTATAAGTACATTTATTAGTCAGATGGATGGTAATGGTAACCTGAAGAGAGAGCTTCTAAGTAAAAAGATTTATAGCTGCTTACAAAGGTATTCTGTAAACATGGGAATCCATACCTACTGTGATGTTTTATATATTCAGCGCAAGAGTAAAGGTGAAAAATAACTGCGAAAGGAAGTAGATGTCCTCCTGAGCCATTTTCTGAGATGATGGACAGCAATATTGGTAGGGGTCTTAATTAAAATCAAACCAAACAAAAACCACCCCGGTTGCTTTTAATAATGAGGAGTAGTGGAGTAAGGGAACAGATTATCTCCTTCTCCAGAGCAAATTGGCAGATGGAGAAAATGTATGTGCAGGTATCAGCAAGATTGCCTTGAAACCCCCTCTGCTGCCTGTCACTGAGGTGCTATTTCTTCCATCAGGGCTGCGGTGAAGCAATTCAGTACCCAGGGCTGAAGGTGGATTTTGTGCCCCTTCTCCCCTTCTCTTTTGCCTCCTCCCAACCCCTGCTGCAACAGCCCAAAGTGGAAGTCCATGCTGAGTGGGACGTTTTTCAGGAAACCTCTCCCCTTCACCTGTTTGAACAGCAGATAATAATAGCCAAGTTTTTGTTTCCTGCAAAATATTGTGGTCTTCGCCAGGAAGAGGAGATGGTAATGGAGCTACGCATCTTTTTTTGTCCCCAGCTGTAGTTGCGCATATACCTCCCATAGCCTTGGGAGCTATCAGCCCCATCTTACTGCATTCCCAAACTGGGCATGTGGTGCCAAACAACAAAATTGGTCTAAATTGCGAGTAATTCTGGTGTGAAAGGACTTAGGGGGTTTTGAAGTAAGAATGAGAGCAGGCTCAGGCTTGACATTTTACTGTACAAGTCCTTCGCATTTCATCTGCCCACTGCCCAGAAATATGGATGTCTTATGTTGTGGGCTCTTACAGGTATCCCAGGCTGTGAGGGCCTTTTCCTTCAGCTCTTACCTTGCCTTTTGGGGTCGATCTTCCTTCACCAGGAAGGGATTCCCCTCTTGTTGGCTGACCACCATGATTTTATAGATGAATGCAAAAGCTTAGCTCCTGCTCACATATGGTACATGTGGTCTTTCTTTGCTTTGGTACCTGCTAAAATTCACTCTATACGCATACACAAATAGTAAGGTTAATGGGTGCTGCCACCTACATGACCTTTAATGACTGGGCCACTTATTTAAGTGTCTTAAATCTGAATTTAGGAGCCAAGAATAAGTTTGTGGGGTTTTTTTTGTTTTTGTTTTTTTTTTAAATGTCAGAGGCATATCCTAATGCTGCACATCAGTTGATAATGCAGGCTTGCTCCTATCTAGTGTTTCTGTGCAAGTTCATGAGTCTGGGCATGCTTTTATATGCAAAACATGTCTGGAGCCCATATTCCTCGTCGCATCATGGACATGTGATGTACATCCACTATTTGGAATGTGATTTGTCATCTAAATGTAGCTGGTGTTAGAGTCTGAATGTCTCGTTACTGTGAAACATTTTGCTGCTTTTAAAACAACTTGAGCAAAGAGAGCACTTCATACTGCACTTTGATGTGTGTCTTTATTGAAAAAGCTCCTCTCCATTGCTGAGGCACTGAAGCATTTGCATTAAGTGATACAGGAGATGCCATAGCAATTTCATGAGAATCACCCTTTGCAATGAATGTTAGATTAAACATCTAAGTAAAATCCCTTGAAAGTGGCCAGAAGATAAATTAGAGCAGAGCTGTACCTAGGTACAATTAAATTATGCACCTTCTTTTAAAGATTGTTTTTAATTGATTTGGTGCATACTCTTTAGTTAGTTAATAATGAGCGTTGTACCTGTAGCTATATGATCACTCGTGAGTTAGATTTACAGCACTAAGAAACTCCCTTTATCAAACAAAACAATTTCATAAAGGGGCTGTCCTCTCTCACTGCTCTGTTGCTGATAATGTGTCTGGACTGTTTTCTGATTAGTGCTCCAGTCTTACACTAATATTGAAGATGTTCTTTAGCAGATAAATGTAGGGTTATCACATCATTTTAGCAACCTAATTTGTTCCTTGCTTGCACACTACAGCAACTTTCATGTCTCAAACCCCTCCTCTCCATTAGGGCTTCTACAGCACTGCAAAAATGAAGCTAGGAGGGAGATGAGCATTGGAAGAGAAGAGGACAAAGACACAGGATACAAAAATGTGGAGGAAGGAGTTACAAGTAACTTGAAATTTTGCCAGGACAGAAGTTCCTCCTATTTTACTTCTGAGGAATCTTAAATCTACATGGTCCTTATAACTCCCAATGTAGCTGATAGGAATTACAGATCTTCAGTACCCACCAGTATTGGACATTGACGTCATCATTTGAAGGTTGTGCTAGATGTTAATTTTTAACTTTGGTGCAACTTCTATATGTTCCCTTCCCGTTCTCACTTGTTAACATTTTACCAAACCTACATCTAAACTGAAATCTAAGATAAAATTTTTCAAAGCCCCGTGAAGTTAGACCACCTGTATTTGGAAATGTTGTGATGATCAATAGAGAGAAAGAGGTCTTCCCTTAGCAAGGGACACATATACCACAGATCAAGAGCAAAAGAGGTGCAGAACCTGGGAAGAGAGGAAGGGTCTGAGGTGGACACCCATCATTGCTCACCCAAGTCCTGCCACAGGAAAAGGAGAAGACAGGCCCACAGGAAGCCAGCTACAGCCTGAGGCAGACATTGCGGAGCCCCTTCCAAGTAGTTTTCTCCACAAAAGTCCTAAGAGGTCACAGTGGCAAGAAGGTGTCTTTGAGGTTGTTGTGGTTACTGATTGTGATGACTAATTCTGGTTACAAGCTTCTGAGCTATAAGGGTAATGGCCTATCCTGCAGACTGGGCGAGGAGAGGATTCCTTTTTGTTTGGGGAAATCTTCTTAAAGGTTTTCTCTTCATAGCCCTGCTTGGATAGCTGTATATATGATAGCTGTGTATATGAGCATTGCCTAAAATCCCCATTTGGGCTCAATGGGGACACGTTTCTTGTCTTGGATTTAAAAAAAAACCTTCGAGTTACACATTGAAAAAAATTTTCGGATAATGTTCTCAACCTCTAAAAGGAGAATCTAAATGAAAAAAAAAATCCACCTAACAATTAGATAGCTAATGTTTGCATAATTTTAATTATCACACATCGCAATTATTTCTAATTCATTTCAATATACAAATCACTATTTTATATATGGCATGTTGTTAATGTTTACCACTATAATTACTAATTTGCAATATAAGGCAGCAATTTTATAGTTATTCAGTTATGTATATAGTTATTATGTCAAATAGGAGACGGCAATTAACACTGAAATGTATTAGAAATGATTGTACTAAAATTAGTCTAAGAATATTTGACACGTATTTGTCATGTAGTGGAAGATGGGCTGCATTTTCCTACTCTTTTCCTCCTAACTATGCTTTTAGAAAATGTATTTATTTGAGATCCCAAAGGATTTAATCCTGCAGAAATTCCTATTTCACGATTACATTGACCGAAGAGTTAGAGCTAGAACTAATGAGCAAAATCCAGGGAGTCTTCTGTAGCTAAATCTCGTGTGAGGTTTCAGAGTTTAGGTGCCTTGTTCTACATAAGCATTTCAGAAAGTTCCTGCTTCAGTGGCTGCTTAAAAAGGAGATGTTCTGCTGCCTGTAGCTCCAAGTCTTTTAAAAGAGATGTTCAGAGGGACTTTTGAGCTGTAATGCTGGCGCAGTGCCTTAGCAGGAAGGTGCCAAACGAGCCGTGAGCCTGCAGCTGGCATCCCCAGGTGCTGCGCGGAGCTGAGCAACCAGGGAGTTGCCCCTGTGTGATGGCAGAAAGAGTCAGGGTGAAGAAGATGGTACCAAAGCTGCTCATGGTGACCCACAACACGACTCATGCATTCCTCTGAGACCACCCAAAGCACAAAGTACTATGCATTGTATCTTCATATCTATAGTGGTACTGTTGTGTGAAAACTTGACCAGAAGGTAGGAAGGCTGAGGTCTGAGTTCTCTTCCAGAAGGAGGGAATCAGAGTGGTATCTCCTGTCCCAGGGGAATAAACCCTAGTGCAGGCTCTAGTTAGAAGTTACCTTAACTTCCTTTGCTGAAGCTGGGCCGCCGTGCTGTCGAGTGCAAGAGTTGGGAGCCAGGAGGAAGTAGGTATCTGAGGGGTTGTGGCACTTCTGGTGTGGGAGAGTCTTGACCTGGGGTGGGTTTGGGAGCTCTGCACTCCACAGATAGGCCCACTGCAGTGCAAAAGGTGGAACAAAGCTCTTAATATATAAAAAATTACAGCCTTAAATCATCTAGGGAATCCTTAAAGAGGGGAAAAATCCTGATTCATAGAGAATCTAAATTAGCACTATCAGTTAAACAAACTTTCTTTGTGGCAAAATATTTCTCTGTGACAATTCCTTTTTTGCCAGGGATTTTAAATCTGGGCAGCTCTAAGCCCTGCTAAACAAAATGCATGGCTGTACATCTTAATAAAGCAAAGAAGAGTGCACAGCGTGTCAAACAAATTCACCTCTTTCCTTGGTTTAAGTGTAAGGCTGCTATAATGGCACATGGCAGGGGGAGGTCCAAATAGGGCCCTTGGTGTGTTAACAGAGCATATTGACTTATATCAGTCCTTTTGCCTGGTTTAAAATTGATCCCCTTAGAAAAGTTAAATATCACCTATGTTTGTAGATTGCTAGACAGCTATTAAGATAATGCTTTTATAAATACAGATGGTGCCCTTATCAAAATTACATGGCAGTAAATAGATGCCAGTAGAAATAATATGACACTTTGATTAGCTAATAAAATGAAGCACAAATAGAATGGGGATGCTAAGTTGCTCTGACAGTTTTCATACTGTCTTTTTTATTGCTTATTTAGCTTTGATAAGTTTCTATTACAGTTTTTGCTTCTTAAGCAATTCCCTTGAACTTTTAATTTTTAAACAGTAATCTGTATTTTCTTGACGTGGGTGGAAAATCCTCATTGTCAATAAGCTCTTCATCATGATAGTAAATGTTACCATTCTTTTTAAGGTAAATTGATAGGCCAAATTGCATGCTGTAAGTTGTGGAGATAAAAGTGGCAAAGGGTGCCAATTAATATGTTACATGAAAATTATTGATTAGAGCAAATTACTGCTGGAAGTTTGGCAAGCAATATTGGTTCACTGATGTGGGGCTTTTTATGCCATGGGAGATACAGTGAAAGTCTTGTATCAGTACATCAAATGACAACAGGAAAATTGTACAGGACTATTACGCTTTGGGGATGGACTTATACTATAGTCTAAATACTCAGGGCGAGCGTCTCAGTTGTTCAAAACTGGTGTAACTTCAGCGGCTTCAGTGGGATTGAGACATGGTCTGGTCACTTTTAAATCTGCTGATAATAGATATGAGGGAAATACTGCCTGACGTTTGAGGCGTATTGGAAAAACGTGCTCATTGATGCAATTGTTCTTGGGATTGTTAATGGCAGTGATAATCAAGAAGCAGAGACGGCAGGTGAGAAGAGTACAAATAGTATGTGGGTCATTAACATGGTCTCACCGGCATAATGCTGACCAATATTTCTGCCTTTTTAGTAGCTAACAAAACTTGACTTAGTAACTTGAAAGCAGAAAATGATTATAACCTGCCACAGGTTTTAAAACCTTCTCAGAAACTTTTGGTTGCCCCTGCTTTCTCAGAGAGTACAAAGTTCAGTTTTGGACTTTTGGTGCAACCTGTCACTAATAATAAGCCTGGGGTGTAGCAGTGCTCCCAGTAAATGTGGTGAGCTAGATGTCCTCTTCCACTTTTACAGAGAAAGAAAGGTCTCCATGCCCGTGTTCCTATGCGCAATGTTTTCCTCTGTGCCTTGTGAAGCAGCAGTGCTGTGGCTAAACATGACACCCAGTTCTCCTCAGTCTTACTCAGTAATTACTGCTCTGACATGATCACTCTGCCTGTAGCCAGCAGTTTGGCACAACCTCCAGGGGACCAACCATCGGCCAGATGGAGAGAAGGGAGCAAGCATCCCAGCTGCCACGCTCTTCTGGAGCCACACTGAGCATCTGAGTTCAGATTTCTATAGCCCAACTATGGCTCCACTGCCCTTAAGCACAATAGTATTTTCTTTCTGTCTTTATAGGACCTGCCTACTGCCAGGGCTGGGCTTGGGGGACAAAAATTTATCTTCTCACATTTAGACGGTTGGTGTGAGGACACACAACTTGTGTAAAGACTGTGGGCTGCATGGGAAGTTCCCACCTGTTGCATCATCACTGGGAAATGCCAGTGGAAAAGGCAAAGGCGTCTGTTAGATTATTTCTCTTAGGCCCCCTGCCATCAAGGTTCCTTGTGAAGGAGGTTGGTTGGGGGCTATGAGAACTTTTTACCCCTGATTAATCCTGTAGATTTAGCCCAAATGTTGCAAATAGCTCATTGTCAGAGAGCATGTGGGACACGTACCTTAGTTGCTAGATGGAAAAATCCTTTTAGGTGTCCAGGCCCCGGCTGTGTGGGCTTAATGGAATCATGTTGCTGTTTGTGCTTTCACCTTTTGTTATAAAAATTTAAAAACCTATTTTCCAAATAAATAAATATAAGAAATCCCAAACCATAACAACCCCCCCCTTCAGATTTCACATCTTTATGGCTGTATTGTCAACTTGATGCATGAGGTTTTAGCTGTGCAAATCCCTTTAATGCAAGTGGGAATTGTACAGCTAAAGATTTACACATTGACTTCAGAATAATACTCCTTCATCTCTCTTTCTCTCTCTCTCTCTTTTTTTTTTTTTTTACTTTTCCCCCTATTGATTCCCTCCCCAGATTTTCCCCTTTGCTCTTTAATGAAAACCACAGGCTAATTCAGTGCTTCTCTTTCTGTAGTGAGAGGCAGGCATGATGATCCTACTCACTGAATAGGCGTAAGTCCAAGGGAGTGATATGTGAAGGTAATGATAATATGTGATTATTAAGGTGATAGTGAAAATCCTTTATCTCATCGGTGATTCCCACCCAAAAAAAAAGTGTGAAACAGTCAATACTGCAGAACCCTATCCCAGTGAAAAAACTTTTTTTTTAAAAACAGGTTTTTTTCAGGATGACTGTGCCAGTCTTTCTGGCTAAAATTTCCTTCACTACTTATAAGTAGTGTGGGTGACACAAACAGATGTACATAAATCTAACATTTCGAGGAAGATCATGCCATATCCTATCTATATGACAAGGCAGAATTTGAACAGTCTTGTGCTAGCCTGTGGGCATGATGCAAATTCCCTGGGCTGGAGAGACTTGCTTTTGCTCCAGAATTTCAATTGGTTGTCACCTCATTTTAAAAAAAAGGGCTTACTCTACACAGCTCGGTTATAGAGGTTTCCTTCCTTGTATTAGAAGGGGGAAAATTGACCTAAACGTTGAATCCTTTGGGACTGTGAACAATAAAAACCCGTTTGTCCCCAATTTATATTAGAAAGTGCATTCTTTCCATCTTTTGTCCAGAGAATTTGCGTTGCTTCCTGGTATACAACTTGGGAACAGTTTATTGTCCATGTAGCAGGATATGCAGTTAGGTGTTTTCTTTTTAAATCCAAGGGAAAAGGCAGGAATTGTCACCCTTGTGGGTGGAGTGATAATCCTACACAGCCCCAATCCCTGTCAAAATGAGAGCGCAGCCCAGGTGGAATTCAGAATACCGTAAGGAAGGCATTTTGCCAAAATGTTTGTCTACAGAATGGCAGAGATTAAAGCGCTTCTAGCTCTGATTGGATTACCATGGACCAGAAGCACTTTAATCTCTACCACTGTGGCTTTGGGGGAAGCCAGTGATTGAGACGTGTGGTGGGACCATGCTGAAGAAGCGGATGACTGCACTTAGCTCTTTAATCTTCTAGTCCTGTGGCTGTAGTAGAAAAATATTTAACTGTTGCAGCAGAGAGAGAGAGAGAGGTAGTGAGTAGTTATTTTACCTTTTAACATGCGAAGAAAGTACAAATAGCACTTTCTCCCCTCCTGAGTTGTGGAAGCAGCCAGTGTGCGATAGCCCAACTCACAGCAGCCTGAGCCCCTTCTCAAAACACAGTATTTGGTAAGCTGGTGGCTGAGGTTAATGTAAGCACGTAATAGCCAATACTGCAAATCAAAGGTCTCTGTAACCTAGTACCATGTCTCAGACCAGCAGCAGATGCCAGTGGAAGGGTATTAAGACAGAGTATATTTAAAGTGACTTTTTTTTCCCCAAGGCTGACAATAGTCAGTATTTTCTGGACGCTTCTTGAATAATTTATGTTTAAATGCTTTATTTTGTGCATAAGAGTGGCGGCAAACAGAGCTATTCAAGAATGATTCCAAGTATAGGAATGCCCTTTTGGAGAAGGGAGGAACACAGAAGCATGAAATACTAAAACCCGACTTTGGATGATATGCAGGGCAGTAAAGAGATAGGAATAACAGTGGATAATAAATGGGGATGTGAGCAATTTCTCTTGCTCAAGTCTCAGTCAAGGAAGGACACATTTAATAAAGAAAACAAGATATGGGTGAGGTGGTGAAAACTGTCATGAGAGATGTGAAATGTCCATTTAGTGCCTGACCTAGAGCATGCTGTCTGACCAGTGGGATGCAGGATACTGTGGGAGCCAAAAGGTGTCCTTCTCACTTACGTAAGGGTCCCCAACACACCTTCATCTTTGTGCACCTGCCTAAGTTATTTTGGTGTTTCTACAACAGACTACCCCCAGTCCCCCAATAAAAGAAGCTAGGGGATGCTGTGAGACTGACGTAGTCTCCAAAACCTGCCAATAAGTTTGGGTATTTATTAATCATCAAGTTGCTCCACATAAAGAAAGAACGATCCTGGCTGCAATTTCTTGAGCTTCAGCAAGAGAGAAAGTCTCACCTCTCTTGTCCAGCGTGTGCTGGGGTAGCAGGGCTGGAGGGGAAGCAGGGGGATTCACCCATATTGGTAATGGGGATGAAATTCTCTCTGCAAGGCTGAGACAGGCTGTGCTCAAACAGGCAGGAAAGTCATGGGGCTGTTAGATTCAGTGGAGCTTAGGTCACCAGAAAAACACAAACTCCCAAAACCGGAAGAAGTCTTAATTCCCATTTTCATTTAGCATTAGGAGTCTGGTCCTTCAGTGAACTGGCTGCACGTTCAGCCTTTGTAAAAATATGGACAACTTCAACTGGAAACGTGTCTAATGCCATGTAGATGTCTAATTTTTGAATGATCTTTCAGACTAGGAGGGTAAAGCTGTGTAATCCTTATGTTTTATACGCTATTGTGCCAGCCTTTCATGGTGAGAAGCTAAATATTTTTGTCATTTTAGTTAGTTTATATACGCTGTTCTTGGTTTGCTGGCAAAGTGAAATGTCTGATGTGTCCCACCCCTGATGTCTGCATTTGGATGCAGGATGAAGTGAAATGAACCCTATAAGCCAAACATTGAGTTCCTTTCCGTGCTTTTATTAGCTTTTACTTGGCAAATTATAGTGGCTTTTGTATAGAGAACATAACATTGTAAAAACCATGGATGTTTATGGAAGGCACAGCATAACTTAATACAGTATACATGTTAGGAGAATGGATGCTCTTTCGCTAAGTACAGAAGCTACATATGGTGCTGATAGCAAGTGCCATATGTTTGTAGAAGAGGCTACATTTGTACAGTGCCTTTTTCGGAGACCTACTAATCTGTGAAAAATAACAATTCTGTTTAATGCTGCTGTTTGTGGCCCTTTGGTTTTGTCTTTTAACTTCTATGAAATGTACCCAATCGGAATGGACTTGGACACGTAGGTCTGCAGTCCTCGTCAAGACCACTTAATCCTAACAGTGCCCATCTGGAAGATCCAACATGCCCCTTACCCTAATCATAGTGCTACAAAATTAGACTGTTGCTTATATTACTCTTCCTGGCACTCCAAATCCTGAGTGCCTAGCTCCCCAGTGACACAGCTTCCAAAGGAAAGTACTCATCACCAGTGTCGCCTATGGCCGGCAGGCAGTGATACTCTCATAGGATACTGTCCTGGTTTCGGCAGGGATAGAGTTAATTTTCTTCCTAGTAGCTGGTATAGCGCTGTGTTTTGGATTTAGGATGAGAATAATGTTGATAACACACTGATGTTTTAGTTGTTGCTAAGTTGTGCTTACACTAGTCAAGGACTTTTCAGCTTCCCATGCTCTACCGACTGAGAAGGCTGGAGGTGCACAAGAAGCTGGGAGGGGGCACAGCCAGGACAGCTGACCCAAACTGGCCAAAGGGATATTCCATACCATGTGACATCATGCTCAGTATATAAATTGGGGGAAGAAGAAGGAAGGGGGGGGACGTTTGGAGTGATGGCATTTGTCTTCCCAAGTAACCGTTACGTGTGATGAAGCCCTGTTTTCCTGGAGATGGCTGAACACCTGCCTGCCAATGGGAAGTAGTGAATGAATTCCTTGTTTTGCTTTGCTTGCGTGCGCGGCTTTTGCTTTACCTATTAAACTGTCTTTATCTCAACCCACGAGTTTTTCTCACTTTTACCCTTCCGATTCTCTCCCCCATCCCACTGGGGGGGAGTGAGCGAGTGGCTGCATGGTGCTCAGTTGCCGACTGAGGTTAAACCACGACAGTCACATATGCTTAAATCTGGGCTTTCAGGCTGAGAAGAGATGGGAATCCAGGTGTCCCACCTTTCTGTTGCCCTAACCCAGTGTATGGCATAACAGATTCTGACAACATCTCTTCTGCTAGATGATGCTGTAGGGAGCTGCTGCGGCTGCTTTCAAAGAACAGAAGTAGACGTTTATGTTCAGGGGAGGGTTCTGGGCTGTGGATGGGGACAACCACCCGATGCCTTGTCTCAGGGAATTTTGGAAGGGGGTAAGACTTTGAATATACTTAGTGGTTAAGCATTCCTCTTTGACTACGTGGCCATGTGCTCAATGAGTCTTCTGAGGTTTCTCACCCTCCATTGCACTCCTGAGGTTGGCTTCTGTATGCCCTTGGGGCCTATGTGTCTACCTCTACGTTTCAGATTCCCTTTTGGGACCAACTTTCTAAAAATGTATGCCTTCAAAATGCCTAACTTCGAGGTGCCCAAGCCCTTTATGGGATCCAACCTGCAGCCTAAACCTGCTTAGTTAGAGACTCGATTAGATAGCAACCATTCCTCGTATGGTCACCACTTCCAGGAATGTCCCTGGCTTTTTAATCTAAAGATGTTTGGATTAACTAGATCTCTCTCTGAATGTACCATGCATAAATAATACACAGCTGCTAGCAATTTTTGGCATTTTTAAATTAGTATTTTTATTTGTTCATTGAAGAAAAGCATTTGGAAACAGTTGTGTAAGTAATTTGGTTGGGCAGGCTTTTTAGCAATAGGCAATTAGAGAGTTAATTCTGGGTGTTGTCAGCTGCTTTCAGTTTTGAACACGTTTCGGATTCAGAAGACAGCCATATAGAAAAGAATGTTATGTTAATGTGACAGCAATCACAGACACAGCTATTGAAAACTCACTGTTGCTCTCCCCTCCAAAATTAACATCATAACCTTATGTCAGTGACTCACTATTATCCTAATACCTGTTTTTGGATTCTGTCCAGTCCCATTAGATATCCCCGTGTTGATTGCTCTGTTACTGGTGAATGTTAATTGCCTCCAAATCTCAGTGGAGTTCAAAAGCTTGGGGAAAAAGTACTGACTGGTAAAGCTGCTAGTTTTATTAACAGGCAAGTAAATAATAAATCTGTTCAGAGATTTGAGTGAAGTGCCTGAGACATGAGATATAAACAGCTGATCTCACATCTTTCTCTGCATGTCTATCATATGTTAGTAATGAGATAGCAGAGTAAGCCATACTGACTTTGAACATTTAAATAGTATCAGTACTGCCTGTCCATGATCAGCGTACTTTAAGAGGTAGTCAGGCTCCATGTCCTTCCCGTTTGGATTCTCATCTGCTTGACATTAAACGATGCCCTTTATTACCTTTTAAGATGCTTTTTAGAGTTAGTGAAACGATGATGTCAAAATATGGTTATAGCAAGGCTTGTCACGTCATTTAATATTTTTCTTCCTCCTGGTAATGCATATTTATGATTTTTTATAGATAAACTGCTCTTTTGCTTTGCTTTAAGGGAGAACTGAGATGTTTATTACTTGTTTGCTTTTTTTCTGTTTGTTTTAATCACAGAGTTTTAAACAAAATCCCTCCCCCTTTTCCACACCAGAAATCTCTAGATGGAAAATCCCCAGTATAATCCCATTGTGGGTTTGCTTCTTGTAACATATTTTCTGGTTTAGGTACCTCTTTTAGTAGTTTTTAGTTTGTAAAAACGTTGGTAGCACTTACAGAGCTGAAATAAGTGATGTGAAGAATATATTGTAATCACATACTGCAGAATAATTACATATTTTATATCACTGGTTTTCAGTTGGTAGATAATATTTAATCTCCTACTAGAGATCTGTAATGACTCATTTTAGACACTGACCCTCTAACTTCATTTCAGGAATGAAATATTTCCTAATCCAGTAATGTCTGTCTATACCATCATGTCATGTAGATAAAGAAAAGCAACTCCAGGCACCTACTGCTAGATTGCTTAACAAAAATAAATGTCAGCAGGTGAATTGCTTGCTGAATGCTAGGCTGAAGTCAAACGTGAGCTGAACGTGTGTTATGGCTGTATAAAATCTGTATTAGAGCAGGTAAAGTGAAGTTGCTGGTTTTGTTATTTTAAGTGATTGTTAGGCTGATACAATGCAAAGCATACCCAGTCTTAACTTGAATTACATTGCTCTGATAGGCATAGCATGTCCAGATTAACATGAATTTTTTAAGTAGTGTAAAAGTGATTCAATAATCGTGCTGGTGGTGCAAATGTGAACAGAAGCCAAGAATTTCATTGTGAGACTCCAGAGAAACCAAACCAGAACAAAGAAGGTGAGAGAGAGCAGCAGAATAATTAAGAGCATTTTTTGTTTTTGTGGAAACAAGTTTGGTAGGTAAGTAGTGTTTATTATTAAAATACTTGTGAGCATTTGAACCTTGTCCATGTTTTCACCAGATGTAGTAAAAAATACATATAGAAAATGAGCACAGTGCCAAACACTGTGTGTTTGGGAGGTCTCTAAAGTAAAGATGGTGGGCGATTGAAATAAGCTTCTTTAGCCACACCGGAGCACATAAGTAGCTGCCAGGATTTCACAGTTTCTAAGCATTAAGAATGTCCCATTCATTTCCATGCTGAAAATGTTGGTCACGATCTTCTCTAGCTGGTCAGTGTCTCTCACTGAAGATATGCTTTTCCTATCAAGCCCTGTTTCACTGCCTCCCTCCACTTCTGTTCACATTTACGCAGCAAAAGGAAGAACTCTGCATCTTATATTTTATAAACAATTTTACATTTAATTTTTCATTTTTAGAGTCCACAATAACACAGACTGTATGCCAAAGCACAAAAAAGAGAATGAATAAAAGATTATTTACTGTTTATTTAGTTTTACCAAGTTAGTATTTTGCTTTGTATATGTATAAATGTATTCATGTTTATTATTAAATCGTATTTCTGTAGTTGTCCTGTAGCCCTGAAGAATGTGCTTGTCCCTGAAGTCAGAGGAATTTTATTTCTGTAAGTGGCGTAGAGTGGGGCTGCGTATGTTTTCTGTAGGTTCTGCGTCGCAGTTTTAGTTCCCATTTTCCCTCCTGGATTCAAACAGCTCGAACATCTCTGTCTTTCCCTGCGCCCTGCTACTGAAAGGTTCCTGGCTGAAATGAATTTCCCATTTCTGCCATGGCTGTGCTGGCCAGAGGAGAAAGCGGTGTGTCTCTGTGTGTGCAGCAGGTAAGGGAACAAGGAGTTACTGCCCCTCTCTGCCTGCATTCCCTTGTCATCTCTGCTGGTAGGTGTTAGCACAAGTCAGGGAGTGGAAAAGCTTGCCCCAGGCTGAAAGAGAGGAAAGTGGCATGTGCTACTTGACTGCCATTAGGGCATGGAGATGTAATACGAGTTTGTTCAGTAAGAGTACACAGTTTGTCTTTGATGCTTAGAAATTTTATACTTTCTGCTGAGTGCAAGCACTCTGCAGTGCTGTGAACACTTGACTCAGCTCTAAGAATGAAACAAAACCCCAGGTGCGGTAGTTCGGTGCGGGTCAAATTCATCTTAGATGTAAACATCACCCTGTATTTGCATAAATTATAAGAGTTTATGCTAGGGATTAATTTGGCCCAGTGACTCTGTTAAGATGAAATTCTTTGTGTGCTTGTGGATTATGGTGTCAAGAGAGGGGATCACTGCTGCTGGAGAGTGTCTACAAGAAATAGGCCAAAACCAGAATAATTTCCATAGCTCAGAAAAAAACCCCATAGAATCATAAAACGTAATCAGCTGTTGGAAAGAATGAATTTTGTGCTCCTAATTTGCAGAAATCCCAGCAGTTGCTACTGTGCCCAACCACTCACTAATACAATAAAATATAATTACATAATTAAATACAATATAGGATTTCCATAATAGGGAACTTTATTTCCTTGTCACAATATGCGTGTTGCTGCAGTTGAAGCTCATAGTTCAGCACTGTAACTATTATTAGATGCTAACATATCATGTACTAGGCAAGATTCTCCTACAGTGGTACTTCCCAATCTGAGTGAAAATTGTTTGCTGTAGACAGTGGAACCTAAGATGCACCTTTTGGATGGAGAAGTATCTTATTAACCATGTTTTGCTTTGTTAACTGTCTCCCATTGCTGTTTGTTCGAGCTGATGGAATCTGTCTGTTGCTAAGCCCGGGACTTGCTGGAAGCTTAAATTCAAGCAAATGAGTGACTTGCTGGGGTAGAAATTTTCTTAGAACCTGATTCCCCATTGCTGATGCCAGCGGAAACCTTAATAATTAGAATTGCAGAAACAGACACTTAAAACTTAGGTACAATAGAGTCTCTGTTTAGGTGAGTACTGTCCGTTGTGATACAGAAGCATTAATTCTAGTTTTATTGTCGTATTTCCATTTGGACAGTCATTTGTGTGAAACTCTGCAGTACATGAGATTGGTTTGTAGCTAGCAGAACCAGTAGAAAAACATCTGGATCCAGTGCTGAGCACCGTTAGCAGGAAAGGTAATCATGGAGGTGCGATCCTTGAAGCTTCTAGAACTTTAATGGGTGATGCATTTTTGGTGTTTATATATTTGAGGTCAGACAGAAGGAATTACCTGGCCTTTAGGATGGTTTTTTTTGTACAAGATACATTCATAAGGGAAAAGAAAGAGACCGGGAATTAGATTTCAGAGGAAAGAAATGAAGCCATGTGAGCTGTAATATAGTGTCCAAATAATCAGGTACGTAGCATCATCATGAAAATACGGGTCTTTTTGTGTTCAACCAGATTCACATAAAGGCAAACGTGAAGTGCTAAGTCGAGATAAAAGACCCATTTTGGTTATCTGCAGCTCAGCCATTGGGGGCAGTAATGGTCGCTTCTGATTTTACTCTCAATTTCTCTTCCAGTCCCTTTGTTTCTACCAAGCTTCTGCCCTTGCCCCCTTTCCACTCTGATCTGCTTGCCTTCATTTATTGCAGTTCATCAGTGGCCTAGTCCTCATCTCATTAAAATCAATGGCAAAGCTATTACTGACCTCAGTGAGGCAGGAAAAATCCCTGGTCTACAATTCCTTGCTTATCCTCATCAGTCAGATCATCATCATTAATTTAATGTTTCTTAAAATCCATCAAAACACAGCATACTTTTAGTTTACCTGCCAACACATGAAGTGCATAACCCTGAGCCTTCAAGCAGAAGCTTGTGTGATGAGTTTCTCCTTAGCTGAGCAGTTGCCTTGCTTGTATTTTAGCTTTTCTGAACATAAGAGTTTGAAGAGTTTGAAGAACTGTAAAGACTTTGGGGTTGGCATGTTCTGTTTGTATGCTACAGAATCTACTGACTTTTGAGTAATCTGTGTAGATGTGCGTGTAGAGTACTTTCACAGTCATAATCTTGAATAGTTCAAATTTAATTATGAGGAGAGATCCTATATTTCATTTATATGTAAAATTAAAAGAAAATATGCAGAAGCTAATCCTATTCCGAGACTGACTCCAAATATTTCTGAGCTAAAGTGTTTGTAACATAGAAATCTTATTAAAATTTCTATTTCTACACATTTTAGTAGTAATTTGGTTTAAAAATTGCAAGACTGTAGTTTCATTTGACTGAGAGAAGAATTATGAGACTGTAGACAGACTAACTGCAGTTTTAACAATGCTAAAATCCATTATAAATCAGAAAAGGAGGGAAAAAGTACACATGCCATAATAATAATTTATTTGACGGTGCTATTGAATATACATCCAGCTCACAGATTACGTGCTTCTAGTATACTAAAAATAAGTAGGCTAAGCACAGGAATATTATTTTTAATATGAGGATGCAATGCTTAAGAGGAGAGAAGTTTTTGGAATGATAATCAGGCTGCTGGAGCACCATGTTATACTGGCTCCTGGTTACGCAGCCTCCTGCACCAGCTGCAAAAAAAAAACCAACCAAAACAAACCCACCAAAAAATCAACCAAACAAACCAACCCAAAAAAATCAAAGGCGGCAATACAATTGTCATCTCCATATATTTTTCTTTTTCTCATATTCTTATTAGGGAGATTCCCCCAAATTTCAGAAGCGTTTATTGAGCTGTAGCTTTCCAGAGTCCAGTGGCAGAAATGCTAAGCTCCAGTGTGGATTAGAAAATGTGTGGTGGCTTGGCTGTGTCCTGCTGGTATGCTTTGGTGGGGCTGGGGAGTGAGTGATTGTATGATTGCCGCTTGTCAAATCTGAAGAGTGAAAATCTAGCTATTATCCTGTCCTCTGTATTCCCCAAAGGTCACTTAAATTCCAGTGGTCACCACTGGGATTTATTTTGGGAAGCAGACTGCATCAGGGCTTAGAAATACAGCTGTGATGCTCAGACAGTCTGTATAGGTAAGGCCATATGGATTTCAGTTGTACGGGAACATGAGTTTGGCCTTTTTGCTGTCCTTATGAAGTGGATTTACAAGATTTGTTTGAGCTTTCCTTTTGGCTGTCAATGATAGTGTATATCTACCAATAATATGCTTCTTGTAGTCCTTTTTTCAGGCAAAACTCTCATTCTGAAATATTAATCTTAGTAATATTGCAGTAATGGATAAGGGTATGATGGGGTTTTCTCCGAATGAGTTGCTCAGGGTGAGGCACAAAGTCTGGTCAAGGTACAGGTTTAGCTGGCTGCTTTATCTGTATTTACAAATTCTGTTTAATAGGAGCAATAATAAGTAGCAGCCAAAAGATAATTGTGCTCATAGTTCAGTTGAAATTGGTTGTCCTGGAGGACCGTGCTTTGTAATACTGGTGTGTGCTCTAACTGCTCAGAAACGCATTGTTGTGTGTTATTGCCTAATTGGTGAACTGTAATTGCCTATATTGAGAACTGATCTTAAAAGTTAATCTATGCTGGAATCAGGAAGATTAATTGGGGCAATCAACATCCCATAGATTTCTAGTAAAGTGACACCCCCTTAAAATGGTTTGCTGTGAGTGCAGTGTGGTCCAAAATGAAAGACGGACAACACATGCCTTCTGAGTGTGCTCGCTCTTGTCCGAAAGCTCGTCTGTAACTCAGCACACCTTCACTGAGTACTCTGGACACAAGATTTTAGAGGGATTGTGGCTGAGAAAAGGCACAGAAGATTTGAATTACACTGTTTTAGGCAAAATCCGTGATTGCATTGATGGGGGGCTGTGGCTCGTGTCCCTTTCAGATTTGCTTTAAACATGCATTTTGATTTGAGGGTGGTTCTGTCAGCTGGTTTATAGCGCGTAGGACTGAGACCCAGCCACGCTTCCACCTAGCTGTGTGCCTGGAGTGTCTCGGTGGCGAACTGGTGACCACCTGGGGCCAGCTGGCCAGACAGCGCCTGGCGTAGCTCAAGTTCACAAGCAGTGACCCTAAAACGCCTCTTTCTGTGTTCGGTCAAGTACCTTTTGATGCTCTGCAGTTGGCTGAGTAGGTTTCTCCAGATGCCTCAAGGCTTGCCTGCATGAGCTGAGTAGTGCAAGTGGTGTGGGCAGCAGTGCACCCTCCCTTTCACACTGTGCCGTGACCAGCTACTGTTAGCACCACTAGAATAGGAAGGTCACAGTTAAAACTTGGATGTAAAACAGAGCTTCTGAAGATGCACTGAAAATTTTACACAGATGGGAGGCCACCTTTACATAATTTGAAATCCAGCCCTACTACGTGCTTCTACTACAGCAGCTGAACCACGGAGATGGAAAGCTAAAAGATGTTGGATCATGTGGTGTCGGGAGGAGATGGACTCAGTGTACTGTAGTGAAATGTCACATTCCAGAAGGTCCTGAAATTAATAGTCTCCGTGTCACACCACACTACAGTCTGTTCACATGATGCAAGTCCTGTTTATGTGATCTATCCTGAAGTAAGCAAGCCGTTTGCTTTATTTATGAGGATTGTGCCGCCATTGCAGCGTAGAGTGGAACATCATTTGATCGCCTTGGTGTGCATTCAGTACCTGCTCCTCAGTGGAGTAAAAACCTTTACCCGACACACTGAGCTGACCACGGGAAGACTTGGAGCAGCCTCTTGTGCTGGCTTGGGGGCTGCTTAACACGTAATGTGATCTAGCTGCTGAACTTTATAAGGTTTCTATTTCTAACTTTAACTGTTTTTCATTCTTTAGAAGAACTTTGGCCTCACTCCAGAGGCGACAGGATGTAACTGAGTATCAGGAAGTGAGGCGCAGTCTGGGCCTGGCTGTGGAAAGTTAGAGATGTGGGGATGGCTGGCAGAGATGCCACTGGGCGTTACAGCAGCAGTTAGTATTCCCGGTGCTGTATCTTAGTGCACGAGGCCCATCGTCAGACCTGTCGTCAGGCAGACATTTCACCTCCAGTGCGCATCCACGGGAATGTCTGCTTGTTACAGGAATTCAGCGAAGGATAAGGGCAAAATCCATGTTTGATAAAATGCTACAGGTTTCTGGTGCTGCCTTCTCCTTGTTGAAGGTCTGGTTCTTGCTCTCTTTGAAGTGCATGAGCGATTGGGAGTTATGGCAGAGGAAAGTTTGCATGTAGATCCATGATGGTAATGCCTGGAAGGACCACTGTGGCCCTCTGGTTTGATCCATAACATAAACACACTGCTTGAGCTCACCAGAACCAGTTCATCATTGCACTAGAGCCTCACTCTTAGGGAAAATGTCTGATACTGAAACTGCTCATGACAGGCAGTGTACCGCAGCCCGTGGTAATTGCTCCAGCAGCTGATTACCCACAAAATCTAGTCTGATTTTGTGTGGCTTCAACCTCCTGCCATTAGATCTTCCTTTTATTTTACTTGCAAAGATAGATTTTACTTGCATCCCAGCTACAGATGACCGCTGGACAAAGCCACAATGTGTGCCGTGGGCCTTGGGAGGGAGAGGGAGCGCAGTGTGGATAGCCATGGTGTGGGTGGAAACAAGCCTGGCCTGAACCCAGGAGACAAAAACCTTTGAATTTTGTGTTGCCTCTGTGCAAACTTTGAATTTTGTGTTACATTATCTCTACAGATTTCTGGCTTAGGTCTATCTTCAGCTGTTGAAAGAGACATCTTGGAATACAGTGCTGTTGGCACATGTGCAAATACCTTCAGCTTTAACTTAAACTCTCGGTTAAGTGTACATTTTATTATAGGGTCAGAAACAATATTTCTCAATTACCATTTATTTGTTCTTATGAAGGAATTGAATTTCATTTCAGTGGAAAAAGAAGACAGTTAGTTTTCCAGGTTTACATTAGACCTAAATCAAAAATCCAATACTGTTCTTGGTGCAAAGAGTAAAAATTATATGGGAGCAGCCTGTGTTTGGAGCTCTGCTCTTCTGCTTCACAGGAACAGCAGGGGCTGCAGACCACAACTCCACAGCTCAGTGTCTGGCCTCTTAGTTGTCACACAGCTTGTTCTAGGCAGGGACATGTTGGCTGGGAACTGTACCTGGGCTCTCCAAAAGCAAATGTTGGGGTTTGCCCATCCTGACTAGTCCGTGTGGGTTCCTGACCCCCATGCAGTGATGTTACAACCACAGCTCACCACTGCCGGGTGCATCCTCAGGGGTTCCACCAGCCAGTGGAGCTGTGAGAAGGGGCAGCCCAGAGCGAACGAGAGCAAACCACCGACTTCTGCAAATAAGCCAGTAAGTGAGCAAAAAGAAAGGAGAATGGTGTAGTCCTTGCAGCCCGTTGCAGTCTGAGGCACGAAAAGGTAATGGAGATTCTCCTGTGCAACAATTCTGTGACTTACTAAGCAGCCATCACTGCTCCAAGTTTTGGTGCACTTCATTCAGCTCTTAAAAAAATAAGGACCAGTGAGCAGACTGCAACCTCCCTGCCAGATTTCAGTCTGATAGAGAAATGCTTCTGTCCAGAGTAGAAAGGAAAATGAAATAATTAAGTAACTGTGGAAAGGCTGAGCCGTAGGTTACAGACCAATTCAGTAAGAAAATTTCATGGTCAAGGGTCTACACTCAAGAAGCCTTCCCTCGGTCCAATTCATTTTGCTCATCCAAGAGAAAACAAGGGCACCCCGACTGCTCTCAATTGCTATATGGAATATAGGGTGAAAGACAATCTCGAGAGTGGCTCGCTGTTAGGTTATTAAGGATATTGTATCTAATGAGACCTTGTACTTGCAAGACCTTGAAATGCACCAGTGCCTTGCTTGCTGACTGCCAGCGCGAGGTGGGGAGGTCTGCATTATCCAGGTTTTCATTTTTCACTTTGATTCTTGTTATAAAGGCACTGAAAGGAGAGCTGTGTGTATCTGTAGCTCATTTTTTAGGCCAAGTGAGCTTAATCAGTTCCATGGGCTTCCATAAATGCGTAAGGTTGTGGTACAAGTTGTGTAATCAGCCATGACAAGATTATCACTTGTCTTGAGGTGTATTTAGATTGACTTTTTAGGCAACCCGGATGTTAAGTATTGAGTTTTTTCTGAGTTGTATTGTCAAGAGAAAAATTTATCTTGAACAGCTGGTTAAAATGAAACTGTATCATCCATTAAAATTAAAATGATCATTTCTGAATAAAAGTGACTTTTAAGCTTGCTCCTGGCACCGTAGTAAGAGATCCGATTATTTCTCTCATGAACAGCACTTTTCTATTAGGAGACCATGTAATATAATGTATGTTTAACCCTTTATAGACCCTTCCGGGTGTCTCATGACTCATATAATTCCAATATTATGACTCTGGCATAAAATGTTTTCATCCAGATACATAAAGGACTGCTTATTTCTTGCTCCTAGTTTCCTACACTGACAGATTTTTTAGAATGGCAGTGTTATGCTACTGGCTTTCTATAAAAGCAAGAGAGCTTGCTGGTGTCCTAAAACTGATGGACCACTATCAGTTTGGAGTCTTTAAATGATGAGTACAGAGTTGTGTTTTTTACCAGGTTTTGATGATACTAGCAAATATATGTAAATAGAGTATAAAATTAATCAGCTGCTGTTCAATAAAAAAGCATCATGTTTACCTCAGCCTTGTAGCTACTTCGCCCTCCTACAGGGGCTATTTTAATTAGCAGCATGAATTTTGGATAGTTTAATTTATTTTGTGATTGTGTAAAAATACGCTGTTGGAAGGGTTTATTTATAAACTGCCCAGGTACTTAGCAATAACATTTCAGCAGCATCTGTAAAAGCAGGGTGTCTCATAAAACACAACTTTTTGCTCTTTTTGCTCTTCTTTAGCCTTGCCAACAGGATAGTTACTGGCGTGTCTTATTTTCTTGCTGCTCTTCGCTGGTGACAACAGAGTGAAGCAAAGTGAGGATCAGATAATTAAATGAAAAAATAAACATTTACTCAGTTGTCTCCTCTGAGGGATTCCTCTGTGTAAAACGCTAATAATCATGCCATATGTTTCAATGGTGACTTCCATTCCAGCAGACCACGGTAGACTTTACAGACTTTAGGATCTGTTTATCTGCTCATTAGATTCATTCATCTGCTGATTGCAATCATGGCAGAGTTTCTGTAGACTTCAGTATTTGTAGCACTGAGTGATAAATGCCACGCGGCTGCAGTTCTGGACCTTTTTGTGTTATGCTGCTGTTCTACGGAGCTGATAACATGTAATGTATTACAGAGTCAAGCCTAGGTAAACTCAGTCCTTACATGCTTGCATAACCTGCATACTTCCAGCGAGATTCTTGTATGAGAAATGCGAGCGAGGGTTTGAATATTTAGAGCAAGGGTTTGAGTATTTAGGCTGACACAGACATTATTTTGTCTATAATTGAACAAAGTCCCTTACTGTGTTTGAAATACCGTAAGTGCCATTCCGTTAGTAACTGGGTTTAAACTTTGTAATTAAACTAGGAAATTCATGAAAAATTTCCCTGGGATCTAGTTATACCATGCACAAATACATTTAACTCATAAAGTTTATTTAGCTTTGTTTGTACAGTGAGTAGGCAGAACATCATATATGGATGGTACTATCTTCAAAGTGTTTGCAGAGAGTCATGAATGCAAGAAGCTGATGAATTAGGTACTTAGGCTCATATAACACATGTAAGACTGTATTCCAGAGATCTTGCTTACGCAAAGCTCTCACTGATTTGTAGGAAACTTTGTCTGAGGAAAGACTAGATAAATGTGTTGAAACACTTCAGGAAATGGAGCCACCTACGAAGTTCAGATCTCTGTCTAGTGAATGCCAGCATTCCTGCTGCAGAAAGACACTTCCAACAGGGACCATTTGGTAGATGTCTGGAAAACAAGATTTTGGGTTTGAGAATGTTCTCTGCAAGACTCCAAGTGGAAAGTTTTGCAAACTGATACAGCCATTAAGCAATTAGACTAATCAAGTGTTCCATCACCATAGTTTTCTGACAGAACGTTCCATATATACGGTGACCCTTTCAAGAGGACAAATCAAAAAGTTACAAAGAATAAGAAACTACCTTTGAATTTCCTAGTTTTCAAAATTGCATTTAAAAATGTGTCCTACAAAGACATAATCTCCAAATGAATGTGATGTCAGTATATAAACAATGTTTTCTGGATGGGGTCTTGTAGTCAATACACTGTAATGGACAAATTATGTCACTTATCCTCAGTTTCTATCTGCCTTGCTCTTCCTACGAGTTAGGACTATGGTTTATTAATAAATGAGATATTTGGATGTTTATTTAAACATTGAAGTCTCTTTTAAAAAACAGACTATTTTTCTCATAAAAATGACATAGCATGGACAATACTGTGGTTCCTGCTGTTAGAAAAGAGTAATTACTTACAGCCACTCTTATAATATGCTTGCTTGCTAAATGCATAAATCTAATAATGCAACAATACAATGCTACAATGAGCTTCATGAACTGGACAAAGATAGAATTTAAATGCTTTTGGCACCTGACATACATTTCTCACAGAAGGTCTGTAATTTCCTGTATTAGAGCTAGCTGTATCCTTTAATGAATGCAGCTGGAAAGAAGAGTAAAGGATGTTTTGAGATTCATGTATTTAGTACTTAGTCTACTAGGTACCATTTTGCTTGTTACTTTTGATTTTAAAGCTATCAGCCTTATTTGGGCATTTTATCTTTTTTGTGGGGAGAAAATGGAAGCAAAGGATGGCAAATTATGTTTGGAAATTAAGACTCAATAACGCAAGGTTAAAATCAGTGTCCCTGTCCATTGTTGTTGGAAGTTATTTCAAATGCCTCAGTATCACATGCATTTTGAGTCTGTGTTTGTAAATGTTAATGTGTGCTTGCCTGGCTCACTCTGCATTTACGAAAAAGCAGTAGCTTACATTGTAGCTCGCTGTGGTTTCTTTGACCTAAGCATCAGCCATGAAAGTTCAATGTAATCTTCTCTAGCGTACCCAGAGTCATACAGGTGTAAGCACGAGTCATCGTTCCCACAAGGATCCGTTCAGCACTGATGCGGGACTTTCTTATTCCAGACATATGTTTGGTTTACAGAAGCAGCATCAATGATAAAATCAGGAGCGCTATTTCCTCACCAACACCACTGAAACAATTTTAGAGAGCACTGGAAGAATGCAGTGTTTTAAAGCTAAATCTGATGCTAAAGCTGGCCGTACAATGAAAGTCAGAGTATGTGGTTCTGGGGATGGGGTTAAGATACTTGGAGAACAAATTCAGCCATTTTGGAAATGCATTTTGCTGGATTGGTCTTTTCTAAGGCTATGCTTGTGATAAGAGGAAGCTATCTAGTTCTCTGCTAGATAACACTGTGATCTGTACAAGAGAGCAAGCTTCTTGCTCCCCAGAGGATGTCCAGCACGTGGGCTGCTCCCCTCTGACCTGAGCCGAACATGCTGCTGTCTGAAATGGTGCTCTTGCTTATTCCACATTTGCTGTTGCCAAAGGGAAGATAGTGGAGAGCAAGTAAGAGGAGCTGGCTGCTGACGGAGCTGAGGCTTCACAAGGCAGAAATGTTTAGTGCAGATGTATCAAAGCAATGCACATCATCTCTTTCTGAGAAAACTGCTGTGTTTCACATATCTGTATTATTTCACAGCCTTCTCCAGTTTGAATCGTCCCTAAATCATTCTGAACCTGTGTTCCTGAAGTGTTGAAAATCTGAGTCCTGTGGAAAAGCTTTTCAGGGAAGTCGTAATAATCTTAAGAGTAAAACCTTCTCCTTTCCTTGTGACATTGGCTGTCCTTCAGGTGTAGAGGTCATGGCAATCCTCTGGCCCAATCAAGAGAAATTACTTACATATTTCACGAGCTGAGTACCCTTTTGTGTTGACCAATTCCATGCAAGCTATCAAATGATTCTGCCTCACTTTTGCCCTTAGTCTGATTTAATTAGATACAAGTCTACATACAATTCAGTCCAACTAGTCTCTCACTGTAAGTTGTGGTTTCTCTTTTTGGCTTACTCTCTACTTCTTCTGTGATTGAAGCTGTGGAATCTTGTAATTCATTTTGTTCCACCATTATTGATTTGGTGGCAACAGTCCAAATGTTGAAAAATATTTTTCAGGTTGTTGCCCTTGATTTCCAAAGACATTGCATACAATGAAGCGTGTGGATCAGGAATTGACGTATCCATAGTGTCACCAGGGTTTGAGGCTGCATTTTCAATTGTAAAAGCAGTTTATTGTTAATTAGAGAGACTTCCAAGGGCATCATGATCTCCTGATAGTCTGTGAAGAGTACCTTCGGTAGACTCGACTATGGGAGGGGTTGCCAAGACCATCACTTGCGTAAATCCTGAATTGATTCCCTGCTGAAGAAGAGTTGTTAGGGTATCCAAGTTACGGTTATGAATAAGATTAATATTAAATTTTAAATTCTGCTCTTCTATAAGTGGATTTTGCTTTTTGATTCTTGTAAAAGAAAAAATCCAAACCCAAGTACTTCACCGAATCTTAACAGACCCATATGCCAGTCCTTTGTAGCCACTGTCTGTGCAATGAAAGTAGCTGTGTTTCAGTGGCAACCCACAATTTAAGCATATTTCCTTAGTTAATTTGACTGTTAGAGTCATGTTAGCCTTCCTCTGAGATATTTTTGGATGGCATGCAGTATGACTTCGTAGTGAAAGGTTATGGAATTGGATCCCGTTGTGTATTTTCTCCTACTTTAATACCTGCTGTCTTATTAACATGTTAAAAGATTGTAGCTAGAAAACCCAGTGACTTACCTTTACAGCCAAATACTTCATCTGTCACTCTACTGTTAGATGTCTGCGGAAGTCCCAGAGAACGACTTTCTGGGGACCCTCTACGGGGTTACATGAGAATACAGTGGCGTGGGGAAGAGTCCATCTTCTTCAGTGTCTGGACTGTAGTTCCACAGTGCACGCTTTGATGACTAGTTTGAATTAGTGTAAAATTACACAATTCTCCATTTTAGATGTCTGATCTTTCTTTAATTTGTAGCACCTCCTTCCTTTATTAAAAAAATGTGTTTGTATTTGCCTGTCTATGCTTGTATGTAAAAAATGATCTTTATGAAGATGAAGTCTTCTTCTTGTGTCTCTGCCAGTGCTGCTTTGTTATAATGGATTGACAAACTGTAAATAGAATTGACTTAGAGGCTGAATCAGTTGTTGGTATTTTGTTGATAATAACAGGAGCTGCCCCCCATCAGGTAGTGTGAATATAAATTCTGAGTTGTTATGAATGCCAGATAACTTTGTGAAGATTACTATCTCAATTCATCATATCTGTTTTGTCATACATCAGTCATTTTGACCTGCTGTATGATGAGATGTATTTTTATTAACTAACCTTGCTGTCTGTTGCAGAGACATGAATGTCTTTTTAAAATCAAGACAAGCTCTGGAGAGCTTGTCCTGCATTGTGCCTGCAGATGCTTGTCCTGTTTATGTCGTAAACTAGTGAACACCCTCTATAGTTCTCCTGTGTTTTATTTTTGATAAATCTCTTAGAGTATGAATAGCTTAGCAGAGAATTACACAGCTAAGGTGCTAACCTGTGCTAGCTTTGTGCAGAACATACTCCTCTGCTTCTTCTGCCGTTACATTGCCTTTTAGTTATGTGCTGGACTGAATTTTAAATCTTGATCTTGACATTCATTGGATTATATGGATCAGCTCTTTCCTGTCTTTCTGAATTACCAAACTATTAAACTCTGAACCTCCATCATTCCTATGTCAGGCCAGATTTTGGTCTGTCATGAGAATCTAGGTTAGATCTGTTTGAATTCTACTCCTGATTGTATCCCCTCAATTTTGAAATGCTCTCCCTGTTGAGCTGTTTGATTAAAAAAAAGAAAATAAAAAAATTGGGATTATGACTCCCTTTCTTTTGGGGGGAGTTAGGGGTTATTTGGTTTGTTTTGTTTTGCCAGGAGGGAATTGGAAGGGAAAGTTTACAGATATGAGCAGGGGCTGAAACATTTTTGCTCTGAAGACATTTTATCTGTTCATCAGAGCAGGCCTTTCTCTCCAAAGTGGTGAAATAAGGTGTCGTATTGTCTTTTCCACTCATTGCAGCTGGCACACTTTGCTCCCCACAGTCCTCCACACGGTCCTGGCAAGCTTGGGCAGGGGTGGTGGGACATGCTTGGGTGTGGGCAGCTTGTAACTCTTCATGCCAAGAGACAGGTACGAACAGCCTCTGCAGAGGTGTGCACCTAGTCTGGGAAGAGCTTGGTGCCGAAGGGCGTGAGCCACCGCTAGCCCCCATTCAGGGCAGGAACATTGCGAGGATGTGGTAGACGCTATGAGAGGCTGAGTAAGTCATTGGATGATTGTTCAGGCTTTTCATCATAGCTTGGTGAAGATGCTCTGAAGTGGTGGATCCTTATGGCTCTGTAAAAAAACTGTGCTTTGGGAAAGAGAAAATGAGTAGCGTGATGGACAGCATGAGGAGGAAAGTCTGATCTCTTTTATAGTCATACATATTCATTAATTCCTTTCCATGGTGGTTTAAATGGGAACTGTCAGGTCTTTGTGGGTAACTTAGTTTTTAAGTACACAGGGAACCGACAGTTAACCTTCTCCATGTCTCCTCAGTTTCTCTTTCCATATCTTGGTGGCTCACAAGACCCCATATTACAACTTAAAAGGCTGATCTGTTGTCTCCCTTCTGGCTGTAAACGAAAAGGCTAAGGATTTGTTGGGAGCATTAAACAATAGTGTACTTAAGCTTTGTTTGTTACCATCTACGCTGAAAGGAGCAGCAGGGCTTTAAAGCAAAAGCTGGTCTTGAGACCATGCATGGACTGACTTCGGTTGGTCTGGTTGGCTGTGAAAGCACATTTTTCATTAAAACTAAAATGCTGTCAGACTTAAGACCACCAACTGGTAGTAAGTGGGGGTTTTGTTTGTTTAAAAGACATGAGACATACTATTTTTACCCAGATTGGATCAAGATGTTAACATGAAGTAGTAACATGTGACTGTCATTTTGCATCTGTCTTAAGAAATAATGCTTCCTTCTCTTAATTAATGAAAGTGGATTTGCTGAATGGCCTGCTTATTGATTACAGCAGTTACTGAATTTTTATGTGCTATATCTGCATGTTCTTATTTGGGTTATGAAATATTCAAAGACCATTTGATCTTTTTTTTTTTTTCCAAAAGGCAAAGTATTTCTGGCTCTCATTAGACTGACTGACACTGTTTTAAGATAAGTCACTGTGGGCCTAAGGGAAACGCTAGGTATGTATTTTTAATGAGGTCATGGAATTACAGGTGTACTAGGTTACAGTACAGGAATGGGAGTAGTCTCTGCTTGGTTCGTTGTGAGCTCTACTGAGATAATTTTGGCATATGGACGAACGCAGGTACCGTAATTCCAGTTGGTCAATAAACTTGTGAGCACTTAGGACCATTGTAAGCTTTTTTCTTCAGTTTTGCAGGCCAGTTAAAAGGTAGCAGTGACCATGCCAGAACTGGGGGCCCTGGAAGGGTGCAGTCAGTGTTTTTCTGTAGCGTACGGTTTTGGTGTGAATTTTATTCTAAAAGGAAGAATCAGAATGGTGGAGATGGCGAGAATGGAGCTAATGGTGGGAGGCAGGCTTTAGCTGACACTTCACAAATTTAGGAAAATCTGTTTTGCTGTATTTCAGGTACTGGCTGAAACCTCCGGCCTGTGGCTCGGAGTAAGGATTGTCTTTGCTCTCCCATGTTGTACATGAAATGCCTAATGGGGTGGTGGAGTCTGATTGATGTCATGATACCTTATTGCTCCCTTTGCAGAGTCCACAGAAGTTCTGGACTATTTTTCCAGACTATATATTTATGATTTCTTAGTTATTGCAATCATATGGTGGAAACAACTGTTTTTTATCTTCAGCAGTGTTTGTCTTACTCTGTCTTTTACTGGTGAACACTGGCTGTCACAAGTCTTTGTAGCACTTTACAGATACACCAACTTGGAACATTTTCTTTGCCTTTTGTGTTGTACTGTAGAGCAGAATATGAAACTTTTAAATAATCATGTCCCTGTTCTTAAGGTTGATTACATTGTTTTATGGCTATAATGTCTCAAAATAACCAATAACAGCATTCCCTTTAAAAGAAATCCAAATAACTGAGTGCTGATATATCCAAGAAACGGAGGCCTTATTTTCAGCATTTTGGCATCATTCTTTTGTGCTTTTCAGTTTGTTTTAATTCTGTCATGCTTCCTTTCTAATGTTATATACTAATTTAAATAATAGAACTTGTACATAAATATACAGTCATGCAAGAATGACTAAAGATGATAAAATTGGAACAGTGATGCTAAGTGCAGCATTGCAATCAATAGGACTGCAATGGTAATAACACCAATATGTCTAGTTAAAGAGATGTAAATTGCTCTTAATCTGAAAGAAGGTTAGAACCACAGTGGAGCAAGGAAATGCGTAAGCTGCAGTGCAAGAGCTAGCAAAGATGTCTGTGCCCACTCAGAATATGTCTTGCTTCATAAAGAGCAACCTCAGGGGGCCTTCAAGGGATTGCTATAAGGTGAGCAGAAACTCTAGAGAACAGAGGAGATGTCCTATGCAGCAGAAAAGCCCTGCTACTAGCAAAGAAATATTAGAGAAGATTAGTAGGAGGATTTTTCAGGACTGATTCGAGTTAAGCTTGGAAACGATGTACCTCTTTCCGCCACCTGAACTACTCCTGTGAGCTCAGTGTGGCAAATCACAAAGCACAACGGTGCTTCTTGCAAGCAAAAGGTGTGGAAACGGGCGCAAGATGGATCAGCCAAGGGAGACTGGACAATCTGCCGTCCTCTGAACTCCTTCTAAGGCCTGTACCCCATGATGTTCTCACAGCAGACCATTACATTCCCATGCAAAATTAACCCTGCACAAGAAAGGGATCTCAAAGACAAATGTTCAGTGGACAAACCCCTGAGTGCTCTGAGCTCAAGCTGCCCTTGCAGCTTTAATTTGCCTTATTGCGTCCACTCAAGGTATTTCAGTTCACTTGATATGCAGAAGCACTCATTGTTCAAAGATCCCTGCAGATGACTAGGCACCGTGAAGGTGCATTAAGGTTAGAGCATTTATCTTAGCTCTGAATTCCTCTGCTGGGCTGGTGTCAGAACTCCAGTGTTGTTCTCACATTTCTTCCAATTTCTTGTGCTTGTTTATTTTTAGTGATGCTTTAGAAATAGTAAGAAAATAGGGCCACCCTTTCCTTGCTCTTCATTGCCCATTTAGGTTGAAAATTTTAATTAGAATTTGGAAAGTTGGGTTGCTTGAGAACCGTATTTAGATTATGAAATGACCTGCTTCCTATGAATAAATACATCTGAAAAAGGATCACCATGTTTGTATGAAATTTTGACTCCCTAGGAAGGTGTTTTCCTAACGGTTGTGCTCCTCTGGATAGGAGAAAGAAGGTCAAGAATTGGTCCCTGGCATGCAGTGCTGTTTAATGCCTCAGTGCAGCACTAAGTAGAGGATAAGTGAGGATGTAATACGCAGTAAAGTTCATTTAGGATGAGAGAATAGAAGGTTGTGGTGCACAATAGTTGGAAAAACATATTTAATGCAAGAAATAGAGATATCGCTGAGGTTGCTGATTCTCATGTAATGAGCTGAAGATTTCATATGTAAGTGGGACATAAGCTGTGATTTAGACTTCTGCACAGAGGTCTTTATCTTACAAATGTTATTATCCAGCAGTCCGTGCTCAAAGCCTACAGCTTCAGTCTCAGCAGTATGTGAAAAACAGTTCATGGGCCAGATATTAATTGATGTCTACTGACATAAGCCCTTGAAAACAATGAAGATCTAACTCCTTGCTGTTTTATTCTATAGAGTGCAATGCAGTCCCAAAAAACAGCCAAATTTTATATGCTATAATGAACACATACTCTAAATACCCTTTTTTGCTAAAGAAAAAAAATCTTTACTGCATGTTCTTTGCAGATGGTAACTTTTGAGCCATTTATTCACTGCTCTGGCAAAAATTTTGCTTTAGCCGACATTCACAGAAACCTGCTAGCTACAGAGAGGCTACGTGATTTGTTAAGAGACAATTGGGTTTTGTCCTGAAGGTGTTTATCATACTATTGGAAGAACATATCCTTCTATGAAGAAAATCAAATGCTTATAGTTTGTAAGTATATCTGTAAAATAATGTAAAAATTTGAAAGGTTTGGATGGAGATTCATGCCAATTTTGCAGGCTATTTTATAAGTTTAATGAAATATTAAAAGCAGAGGTTATGAATCATACACAAAGTTCCAGTTCATTCTGAATGGACTGGTGCAGGTAGAATACCATTTTATTACAGTTACTATGAAGTGTCTGCTGTTGGAGTTAAGTATGTGTAACTCTTAAGAAAAGGTTCATCATGCACAAAAGTAGTAGTTAGTTTAGTAGTAGCTGTTCAGCCTTGATGATAGGTGACAACTCTGTTGCTCACTTGAACAGCAATGAGAAGGAAGAGAAACTATTTTAGTTGCTGAGTTTTACCAGCTGAGTTGTTTGTCTGCCGCTTGGATTCTTGAGTGGATTTCTGTTCAAGGACTTCAATTTTTTAAAGAACATAAACTCTTATTACTATGAACTGTTATTTAATAAAGTTACATCTGGGTCCTTGAATAGTGTACAGCCAAAGGAACATAAAATAGGTCCATATTTCTGAAGTCAAAAAGCAGGATTTTTGCTTGAGGAGCTGGTTCTACGCATACTGAAGCAATATACAGAAGTTATCACTCTGAAGAAATTAATTTAATTTTTCTCCCCAAACAATGTACTTTCTTTTTGCTTTTAACCTTGATCGTTGCATTAATAGATGATGGAGGCAGTGATGGGAAAAGCGTAAGAAAAGTGCTGAGATGCTGGAATACAGTGATCTGAGGACACTTATATCACAGAGCAGATAACCTGTTTGCTTTTATTTGTGAGCTTTCAACCATGAATGTAGAAATGGCACTCCACGATTATCGATCAGCTTACCCCACTGTCTGCCATTAGACAGTGCTTTACTTAGACCTACTGCCAAACAAAGGACATTGCAAACAGATGCGATGGAAAACATGGCTTACATATTGCTTGCTCACTGAGCTAGAATATTGTATTAACTTTGCAAGGCTTCTAATATTTCAAGAATTACAAGTTAAGTGATTTTAAAAATCTCTCGCTCAACAGCATTATCATGGAAGGGCTATTTATGGTATCTGCATGAGTAAACTGATAGCAGCCTGGTTGCTTATTGTGGTCCTCCAAATTCATTTCCCTAATAGCTTATTGGAAACTTCGCTGGGGACAGTGCTTTTGTGTGGTGTCTCATCATTCCTCATACAACCAGCTTTCAAATAATTAAAGCTACTTCATTCTATCAGAAGGTGCAGCTCAACACGATATTTTACGGTCATTATGCAGCCTTCAGTTTTGCAACAACACAAGTATGTAACTGGGATTCGGAGGAGTAAATACTGCACTGGCCTTGTATGATAGATCTCAGATTGGACATCATAAGATGACATCCGCTCCTGGGTTGTGTAAACTTACGCTGGGGTACCCAGGGCTAAGAATCCGTAGCTGAAGAAAGGAAGCAATGAGATAGAAGCCAGTAGTAAGGAGTACAAGCTGTGCAAAAGTGGCAAAAGTACTGTAGAAGGGAAAGAGATCAAGGACAGAGAGGCTGAAGTAGCCTAGATGAAAACAAGATGCCAAGGCAGAGAGAGCAAAGTCCTGAAAGAACTTGGATTGTACGGATCTATGAGAAAAGAACTCACAAATGGGGGTGCATCTTACAGTGCAAATTTCCTGCTGCTGAAGACCAGTCATCTGTCCACATACCTGCAAATTCATGGTGGATGTAGCTAGAACCAATGTTTTTAAGCTGAACATAGACCTTTCATTGCCCTGTTCCCAGCTTTGGCTGTGACTGATATTTCCCGACCCTTAGGAAAATAATTTGAAATAATGCTGTTGTTTTCAGACAAGCATGTCATTTGTTTTACCGGTCTGTAGTTGATTAATTTGCAAATGATATTCCCAATAAAGTGCTTAGAAGTAGATAATTACAACTATATTAACAGTTACCGAGGAAGCAGATGGTATTCTGAGGAGCTGCCATGTAGAATTAGTGCTGATGCTCTACTGTAATGTACCATATACCCCAGCAACCCACAAACAACAAACTAAAATCCTGCTGATATTCCAGATTGTAAGTAAATTGTGCTATTGCTTCTCATTTGGTTCTTCTCTGAATTTTTATGTGTGTTTTCTAGATAGCTACAGTGCTCAGTGAGCTGCTCCTTTTTATGTTCAGTCACATAACTCTCCACGTCCGTATTTTGTATTTTCTTGGTATTGAACCCACTAAAATGAAGTTTTTAGGCTGTATATCAGTGTTTTCTCTACCCTGCTACTAGATGCTCTGAAGCACAGGTTAACTCTGTACAAAGAGGGACTTTTAATTCACTAAATTATTCAAACCAAATTCCCCGTGAGGTGCTAAGTTAAGGAAGCTTGGAAGCAAACCGGCAGCATTTCACATGCCTGCCCACGCCCATGCTCTCCCTCTCCCCTGCATCTTTCGTTAACCTCCCGACTTCATCGCACTGCCTGATAAAATGTGACCCTTTTTATGCTTCTAGCTATCAAGAAAAAGGCCATAATGTCACTGCAGTTCCTCCTGCACCTCTAACCTTTTGTTTTAAGCAGGCTGGAGTTATGCAAGCAATGACAAAACACACTGGGGCTGGAGGTTGCAACGAAGTTGAGGTTCCTGCCCAGGGCCGGCTGAGTGCCGCCAGCGTCCAAAGACAGTTCACTGCAGCCAAATGGCCGGGAGCCTGTTTAGAGCACGGTTTTATTTCTCTATTTAATGTATTTGTCATCTACATGTTTAAATAGGACCGAGTGCTCTGCTTTAAAAAAAAAAAAAAAAAAAAAAGACTGTTTAAAAACACTGGAAATAGTTACTAAACAGATTTTGTTAATATTTTTTTTCCCCTGAGTGCATTTCTTTGGTGTAACTGTCTCTAAAACAAGCACATAGCAGCGTGCCTATGGTATAAGTGCACGTATGTGCAACATAGGCACCTTTTTGGGTAGAGGATCAACCAAGAAACTCGTGACATTTCAGGTGAGTCACGTTGCTTGTTGCCTGGTTGGAAATACCTGGGTTCTGTATGGCTGAACAGGGCCCAGACTGACATTATTTATCCCAGGCTTGTGATGAAACCTGGAGGGAGCTGGTGGATGTGCTGCCTCCTTTTTTCAGCCAAAGAAAAGAAATTTTTCAGAATCGCATTTTAGGATAGTCTGAGTCAGAACCTCCTTAAAAATACATAATGTTTTGCAGCCAAGTGCAGATCCAAATGGCTGTGTGTTGTTTTGCTGGTCTAGCATGACAGAAGTGTGCACACGTTTGTGTGCTCACAAGTGCATGAGTCGACATGAGCAGAAGCAGCTCAGGCATAACGAAAGACAGTGGTGGAAAAGCAGGGCAGCCAGAGCAGTGTTTGAAACGTAATTCTGAGGGAAAGCTTAAAAAACCTGAGCCCACAGAAACAAAACACTTTTTAGTATGATCGAAGGCCCAAAGGAAGGTCTCAGGCTACAGAAGTAGGAAAATGTTTCATTCATGTTCATTGTTATTAGGGAGTATCTTGTACGCTACCTTTGATAAAACAGGATTGCTTTCAAGCTGTACCTGATTCCCCAAGCAATATATTTTTGAATGGAAACTGCAGCTGGATCCTGAATATTAGTTAATTGATTCAGTGAAAACAGCAAATGCTGCTGCTTGCCATCCTGCGTCAGTAGGTAAAATGAGCGGAATTAGGATTGCTGACTTTCGGGACATCTTCAGGAAAATGGGAGAAAGAGGACTTTGTCCAATAAGGTCTCCTGACCCTGGAATACTCTTTCCCCAATATGCATCAAAGTATATCTCTGGCTTCTTTCATGGCTTTGCTTCTCTTGGTTGAAATGAGAAGTTACTGGATTTATTATAAGGAGGGCGAGGATGTGACACGACGGGTTGTTTTCAAGGCTGTGTAGCATGTCCTTCTAAAGGATCCCCTTTTCCCCTGCTTAAAACTTCAACCATCTTACCAGAAGACTTCCCGGCAGAATTTCCTTGCAAATACCATATAAAGTGAGCAACTTTCTGAAAATGAAGTGCTGAAAAACATGCTGTTCTGCTCTTTTTAAGAAACGCTTCAGACTTCTCGAACAGCTTGTGCTTCAGAGCAGTGGTTTGATAACTGGCAGGGAGGTAGTCTCCTTTGTCAAGGATGCTCCTTTTGCAGTCATGAAAACAAGCCCCATTTTTGAGCAGTCCATGAATCTTAAAGGAGAAAAAGACTGGGATGTGTCCTTTAAAGATTTTATTAGGTTTTTTTTATGTTACAGTTGAGTCTCTCTGCCTATGCTTGGGCTCGGTAGAAGCCATAGTATCTGCATGAGGAGTTAACAAGTAAGTAACTGGTGGAAGGCAAGTGAGTCTCAGATGGACCTTATCTGTTCGGGCTGCACCAAGCCTGGCTGGCCCTGGGTTTCAGAGCTGAGAAGAGACAAGTTGGCTATGTGAGGTAGTGCAGAAAATAAAACTGATGGAAGTGCAGAAAGAGGGAAAAGGTAGACCTCAGTAAATGGGTGGAGGAAGAGGTGGCAAAATGGGATAATTGCCCAGAGACTTTGGCAGAGTGGGACTGGAATGAAAGAGAGAGAAACGTAACAGGGAGTTGGAGGATGATGCTGGGACTGACTTGATGAAGAGTCTGAAAAAAACTGGAGGGGTAAGACTAGTAGTTGGGGATGTTGGGCGAGAAAGGGGAATCCAGTATCCAAAGAAAGAGTTACACATGAGCCTGGAATTGGGAGCCCAGTAGGGTTGTGCAGATGAATGGGCAACTAGCTTTTCTCTAAGATGAACGTGGGGGACTGGTAACACTGGAACTGGCTGGGAAAGGAAAATGGAGAAGAGGAAGAGATCGTTTTGACAAGGGCCTGGTGCGAGGGGGGGACGTTCTCTGAACATGTTGAAAAGCGCTGGAGAGGGATGTGTGGGAGGCTGGAACAGCGAGATTCTGGGACTGGGGACAGTGTTAAAGGGGAGAGAGGAGAGAGATCACACAGTGGCTTGGGAGGACATAACAGGGTCTGGTCAGGTAAAACAGATGAGTCTGGGAATGGAGAAGGGAGAAGACGGATAACTGGATGTGAAAAGATTGGGGGTTGGAGTGCGAGGACAAAGAGTTAGTCCTAGCAAGGAGACTGGGATTGCTTTGAGAATCGTAAGGAATCTAAACTGGGAAGGTCATACTCATCTGTCTTCCGCTGTTCCCAAATACCTCTAAATTCTCCCGGTAAGAGTATTTGTCATCCAGTTTCAAGTGTTTGTCCACATCAGTGAGGATAATACATTATTGCTGTCACTCTACAAGCTGCAGAAGGCTACATGGTATAACTTAACACTTAAAACTCTTGTTGACTAAGTGGGAGGATAGCCACATGATGCTGCAGTTCTTGTGTTTTCTGCTTTTTTTAGGAAAAAAAAGGAAAACGCATGTAAAAATCTGCAATAAAATGATAAGCTTTTGCATTATTAGTAAATAGGGGAATTGAGGCTATTCATGCAATACTAATTTGCTCCTTACACATCGTAATAGTCTTGCACCCATGATGCCACATTGTTCCCCTGGGATTTAAGCCTCACTGATTGTACAGGGCAGATGATGGTAGGTGGGCAAACTGGGATTGTTGTCAACGGGACTGTGTTGTCCCTTGGAAGAGGTGGAAGAGGTTGGTGGTGAATGGCAGCGATGGTAGGGAGCTGGCCAGCCTTCTGGTTAGTTACTGGGCCCCTGAAATCGGGTTCTGTCTCTCATTCTGTCACAGATTTCTCCGTGACGCTAAGCCCCTTAAATCAGACTTTTTAAAGACGATCACTAATTGCATGTTTCACATTTTTCTGGAAGCCCAACCTCAGCCCTAGGGCCTGTTTTGCAGAAGAGCATAGCTGTGACTGAAATCAGTGAGACTCACGCTTTGAAGATACAAAGCACTGCATAATGTTAAAGATTCTGAAAAATCATGGTCTGGACATCTTAAGGCAGGCTTTCCTAAATTAGTGGGTACTTTTCGCTTTAATTTATCTGTGCCTAAGCTCCCCATGTATAAAACAGAATAATAGTTCCCTCAACTCACAGGGATTTGGTGAAGATTAGTGAAGTGTCTGTGAAGCCCTCACTTATTTTAGTGATGAGTGCTATAGAAAAGCCCATAAGGGAATTAATAATTTTGTCTTCAGAGCACTATTTGAAGAGTTAGCAGGAATCAAGCCGTAAGGCCGTACCCTGAACAATGATAAGACAAAATATTGAATAGTTGCTTTATTAATTCAACGCCATCCATCCTGTGCTGTGAAGGAGAACTGCACTTAAAAAAATGTTAAAAAAATTAGACTATATGATAATGTATACACAAAGGATACCAAATTAAGTTTGCATCAGCAACCATAATTCTTTCATTGCCTAATGTTGGAGGCTTGATTTTATAGCCTGAAGAGTGTTCTTTTTAACAGAGAGCGATTTTTGCCTGTGTGATGCAGTATTTTAATGGGAATGTGACTTTTAGATGTTTTTAAGAATTGTTTTACTCAATGCATAATTCAATTTTTAAATATTTCTCACTTCTTTAAGATGTGGGGAGTTTCTAGCATTGACATTTAGTATCCTTTTTTCCCTCTGCTAAAGGTCCTACCTTGTAGCATTTATTCATGGCCGGTAGCATTTACTAACACAGCTGAAAGCTCTGGGGATGCTTGAATGAGGGAGGATGGCAGAATCGTGCCCTCCATTTTTCATGCAATTATAAGGAGATATCTTACAACCCATATTGACTTTTCCAAAGATCAGAAAGCTCTTTGCAGGGGAGGGAGGGAAAAGCACAGAGGATGAATTCAGCCACAACAAGGTTAATGTACTTGCACAAAATTATACATGAAGCCATGAGAGAGCCAAGAATAGTAGCACCCACAAATCCTGCCGAGGAGGTTGATCTTGTGAAGTGATGCCCTTCTTGCAAGGTGCCGATCCTCTGGAAGTTGTTAAGTTTAGAGGGCACTTAGCCCCCAGCGGGATCAGTCTCTTGTTTCCTGCTGTATCTATCCGAGTCTTGATCTTACTCGGTTTTACATTGGTAAAGTTGTCCTAGCGCCATTCTAGGAGCCAACCTCACAATTTCCTGGGGATTTTGCCCGACCCCGTGTCCCTTTTTTAATGCTTACCAGTTCCAGACAGCAAACGTCCGTGGGGGTCTGTCTGGGAGGCGAGCAGAAGCCCCGGTGCCACGGCTGCTCTGCGGCAGTGCCGTTCGGACCCAGAAGGGGAACAGCTCACTGCTGCTGGGGCAGCGTTTTGCAGTGGTTTAGCTGCTGCCTTTTGTTAGCTGCACAATACTGTCAGGTTAAAAAATTGCTGGTTTTTGTTACACAAGAAATACTTGAAATTTGTAACTGTGGTATTAGTGTCTGTGTAGGTGCTGCCGTCTTTGTCTGAATTTTCAGTGGTTATCATTAGCAAGATTCATAAAAATTCGAAGGGAGGTGTTGGCCTGCCCTTCTTTCCATTTCTGTCTCAAAATACTCATTTTTCTGTAGATGAACATGTCTCACTTGCTGAGAAAAATTCTCCATAAAGACCACAGAAGTTAAAGGACATGGAATAACGTATCTATTTACTTTGTTTCATGGGTGCAGGAAGCTAAATTTGCAACCTCTCTGTTCAGAAATATTTTTTTAATATCCGGATCAGGAGGTTTTGATCTAGTCTGTATTTGGAAAATCCTGATATAAGCAAGGCTGTAGTCTGTTGCTGAAGTGCTTAGCCACAAATTGTTCCAGCTGTTCCGTGATGATAGCAGACTTCTGATGGATCATACAATATGAAGATCACGGCTAATTTTATCTTCATGTGGTTCGTTGCGGTTGGACTGTAGGGCTGTATGAGGCAGATGACAGGGGTGAGGCTGCATGGGAAAGGGTGTTGGACATACTGTACTTCCACCTGTCGAACGCAGCTTTTTAGATCTGTGGAGTTGCTATTAGTAAAGCTTGCAGTACAGCACATATCTAGAATGCATTTTGAAAAAAAAAATCTCACAATATATAGGCAAATGGGAACAGTTACAGTGGAATAGCCTCTTGCCTTCTCTGCGATGGCAGATTTTAACCAGCGATGGTCAAGGCCAGCTGCTTCGTCATTCCTCTAGTCTTTCTTCCTTTCAGCCGCAAAACAACTCTTTGCAATTTTGATGTGCCCCTCTGTGATTCTCCTCAAATCGATCTCTACTGAAACACATCAGTTCCCCATCTTACTAATTTTTTTTTTCCTGAGCAATATCCTGCACCATCCAGTTCCATGGATGAATTAAATGTCGTACAGATGCTTTTTGCTCTCTCTCTGTGTCAGACAATGCCTGAAATCCTGATCCATATGTCTGCGCAGCCATACGGCCTCTCTCGTATGACCTGTCTCTGCCAGAAACATCAGAAAATGGCTGGGAAGCTGGCTCCCTTGCATTACTGGGTCCGGGAATAGAAGGAGGTGAAGCGGCAAGCCAGCTGCCCTCCATTCGGCCGTTTTCCATGTGGAAAGCAGCCTTGGAGCTCTGTCTCCAGTAGGAACAGGCTGCTGATGCAGCTATACCCACACACTGCAACAGCAAAGCAGTCCTGGGTGGACTGCTGGAAATAGCTTGTCCTGGCAAAACCGCACTTTTTGACAAGATAGCTTATTACAGCAGCCCCCACCCTTCCCCTGCAGAAGAAGCAACACTAACAAAAGCACAGCTCTGGCAGCGCGGCTGCCTTCGCGCCGCTGCCCTTACCTGCACGGCTGTGCTGGTTGGGGATCATTCGCCTTGTAGACGCAGGGCGAGACCCCGTGTGCCTCAGGGGGAACCTTGTTCCCGGTTCATCCCCAGCACTGTGGGACCTTGGCCGGCAGCAAAGGCATGTTCAGAGCACGGTTTGAGCCACCTAACTTTATTACAAATTCACTCGGCTCCTTTCCTGTACATTGCCTCTTAATTTCTTGATTTTCCCCTCTTTCTTTTCCAGCTTGTACGGTGTTCTTTGTACATGCAGCTCTCCCCTTTATTTCCAAAGAAATGAGCACTCACCAGCAGAATCGCCCTCTTACTGCAGCGGGGGTACTGCATTGGACCTCATCACAAAGGTGTCGGCGCAGCAGCAAACAAAGGCTTGGCCCTGGTCCTTGCCTGGACGCTCTCCTCCCTCTTTCCAGCAGTCCTGATGCCTTTACCTAGGCGTGGTTTATTCCACTTGCTTAGTTCATCTTCTATTTTAATATGACTCTATTTTTTCTTTGACTGATATTTTATCTGAATGATTGCAGTGTAGGATCTCTCTGGCAAATGATTACATTTTGAAAATTAGGTTGCAGGCTGGAATATGTGACCACAAGATATTCCCACAGGTGTAGTGTTTGGCTTAGAAGACCGAATGGGAGTTTCCCTTGGGAGGTTTGCACTGTACAAGAAATGCTCTACAAGGTCAGACCTGTGGGCTGCCTAGCCTGGTAGTCTGCCTCTGACGGTGGCAAAAGGAGATGCTGGAAGGATTTGGATAGGAGCCTGGCCAGTCTCTGCCATCCATTCCCCTCATCTCCACCCCCCCTAGCTCCTGGGCATCCTTTGGATGAGGAGTGTTAGATAGGAGCCAGGAGCGTGCCTGGGAAGCACACAGGCTGCGGGATTCATTGGCAAATAAACAGAGGGCAGCATGTGTACTTGTGGGGAAAAGTTTTCTAACTGCTGTCTAAAATGTAAAATTTTCTGACCTGCCTTGCCTCCTTTGGGGTGTGAGAGGAGAGGAATTAGTTCAGATCAGTGGGTGTGTAAACAGCTGTATGATACATCACTGCGACAGCACATGGAGGAACAGGCCAACCGCAAGGACTTGTAAAACAGTATTTACAGGATTTTTTTTCCTCCCTCCCAGCATAACTCCTTATTCCTCTGCAGTAGCAGGAAAGGATTTTTTTTATGATGTTCTTTTTCCATGGATGGCAGGTCAGACTTCTCCCTTGATATGTTTGCTTGTCACAGAACTGGTATCCAGCTTTTTCTCTTTTTTCCAGATTCTGAGATTCAAAGATAATGTTTGTCAGTCCAGTGGGATAAAAGTAGCATACCTTTATCACCGTCATCATCACCAATTATAGGAATCACTAAGACATCTGTCACCATGGTAGAGAGGTACTACAATATGCCTGTAAAGCATCTGGTTCCTTCAAGAGAAGGAACTAGTTCTAATTCCCTCTGCTTCAGTTATACATCTTTTGCTTATGGGTACTTGAATTCGTGTAGTTTAATTCAGGATTACACTCCTGGGGCCATTCCACTGTTCAGCACTTAGTAATGTAGAAGATCCACTGCCAGCTTTGAATTGCAGTCTGATAGTTTTAGTATTTGTGCTCAACCTCATCTCCTCACTGAGAGTGAATTCCAGAGGGGGAGACCACTGGAAATGCAAGGTCTCTGGCCCAGTGAGTTCAGCTGTGGTCTCCATCGGGTTTTTATGGCCCTGTTGTATGTAGGTGCCCCTTCTCTGGTACAGAGAAATAGGTGGAGCTGTGCAGAGTTTCAGCTGGGTTTCGGGAGTTTGTCATGTATCCATTCTTGTCCCCATCTTTCAGATGCACACATGGTGCATGCTGCTTGCCTCACTGAATATCGTAAATACTGGAAGTTATAATAAAATTAGGAGCACAGATGTTCCTCTTACAAGCAGTGCACCCTGTATACAATAATAATAATGAAATATATCCATGGCTGTTCTCTGCGGTACTAAATTTTCTCCAGTGAGGCATCTTGCTTTAATAATAAAACCACATTTTCTTAAACAAGGGAGTATCAGATTTACATTGGCGGTAAGTCACTATTTTCAAATAGCATCGAGAGAGATATCCAAGATAACCGTAAGACTCTCTAGGACAGCTGACTGTGCATGGAAACTGCAGCCAGGTGGAGTGGTCCACCAGGTCCACCATTAGTCTTCATTTCTTTTCCTTCAACAAAGCAATTAATGGAAGAGGATTGTTGGTCTAAAGGCTCGCTCTCTGCTGCCAAAGAGGAACTGCCTTTGTTGGAAGGCCAGTCAAGGTTTAAAACGATCTATTGCAAACTGATGAAGTTTTTATTTTCCAGCCGTGGTTGTAGCCAGAGGTTCTGGCCAGGGACCTTTCCTCTATTAACCTGTAATGGAAAGCAGATTGCTCTGAAGAGGTTATAGCCCAAGCGCTGATGCTGCGTGTGAGTAAAGATAGGTGTGGGCTTATGAGATTGTCATCGGTGGGCGTAACTTTGCATACATTTTGTTTTCATGTTTTTCCTTGAGGAATACGGAAATAATACGGGTGTGGTGTGATAAAGCCCTACATAAGTATCTGCTGGCTTTACCCTGGCTTACCCTCTTGTGCTACATAAAAGTAGTCCTTTTGAGTCCTTTGGGCGAGTTTGCAGAATTGCGCCCCTGCTGCCCTGCACTCTTAATTATCCAGGAGGAGAAATGTGATTGCGGTGACCAGGGCATGGCTGCAGTAAATGTTATCCTTCCAGGTGGAAAAGAGGTCAGACTGTGGTGAAAGAGGAAGAAAAATACAGGAAAAGGATGACAAAAAACTGTAGGGGAAAAATAGAATGAAAAATATAGGGGCAAAAACTTCACCACTAATAATTCTTACCAATTCGACTTTTCCCTAGTAGCATACCATTCATTTACACTGTCTGCATTAAATTTATCATCTCCGTGCTAGCTGGAAAATGGAGGTCAAATTTCATTTTGGCCTGCAACTTGATAAAAATGACCTGCAAAAGGTAGATGACAAGCTGTTATTTTATGCACTGGAAAATAGCAAAGATCAGATTCTATCTCCTGCGCGTCCTCTTTTCCCTGCATGTCTGATGCTAGCTCCTATCTGTAATGTATCACCAGCGAGTACCCTGATTTGTTGGATGGCTGGTCAAGGTTTAAAACAAGAACGATCTGTTTGGAACTGGCAATCTCAATCAGCGTGGGTTGACGAGGCACCTTTTGCCATCTGAAATCTCCACTGAGTCACTAACAAGTCATAAAAATACCAAGTGCATCGATGTGACAGTCAAACAAACTACTTGTTATAGTTCATTTCATCTCCAAAGCTGTCTATTAATAGTAATTAATGATTCCTCAGCAGTTGCATTCACCGTGTCTCAACAACTTTCAGGAGGCAGGAAAAACCTTGTTAAAAGGACAGTGTGCCAACGGAGCTTGTGGATAGCAGGAGGGTGTAAAAGTTAAACTCTGTATGGGAGGAAAAAAACCCCAAACAAGCGTTTCTGTAGCACTTGGAGTATTTTGGGATCTACACCAAATAGAAACTGTAAAGGATTAGTCTGGGATTAAGAATCCTTTAAACTTATGAAGTGCTTAACCTTCACTATGTCTGCTTCTTACACTGTTTGCAATATTGCTCTGCCACTTTTGCAGGCGAACTAGTAGCAGAGCGGTAGTGCTGCAATGCAGCCTTCTCCACGTTGGGTCTTTTATGATTCAGTACTACTTTTGGTTTGCTTTGTAAAGATCATTGCAAGGGCTTATCTTGTGTAATTGTTTTACTGCCATCTGCATTACAGTATAATTACCTTTCAAAAATGGTAGATCTCTTTTGCTAATGTTTAAAGGCAAATAATAGGCAACTAAATTGCAAGGTCTTGGGATGTAGCAGCACATAGGCGGTAATAAAATATATGCTATATTTACAGTATATACTTCTGTCTCTCGCGTTCGTTCTGCTTGTCTTTTTTTTCTTTGTTTCCCCCCCCGCCCCGGAATGGTAGATGGTGATATGGTTTTCTCTTCCTTGTATTTTTTCCCCTTGCCTGTCCTCTTTTTACATAGAGTTAATCATAACTCGTGAGGGTTTTTTTTAGAATTTGTTCTGATCCTTATCTGATAGCTGTCCTACAGTTCAGGAAGGATGGATATTCTGGTATTTCCCTCAGCTATAATGACAAACAGAAATATGGCAAACAAATATAACACAGATTGAACTACATAAAAGAAATCGTCTTTTTTTTTAAAAGGAGGTGTAGCTATTCCTTATAAATAATCACTACTAGCTTTTTAAAGTTTCAAGATGTATAAGTACAATTGTAAATCTGTCTGTCTGTCTGTTATTTGCTTGTAGCCTATAAATGCCCTTAGGTTCATATGATAAACTACTTGTCCAATAATATCTTTAAGTTTTCTGTTCCCTGCAATTATGTACCAGGAATTACAGGAGGTGCCTTTAGTTACATGTGCATGCCTGTTCCCTGCCTGCTGCTGTAAATCCTGTATTACCTGAAAGGTTAAAATATGGAGGTGAGGACATTAAAAACGCGTCCAGAAAATGTAGATGACAGGAAAAAAAGAAAATACAGCGACAGAGGGGAAATACCATAGATAAAATGATAAGGCAGAGAAATAAACCATGACAAGACCATGATAGTTTGCATAAGTAATGAGAATTGAATCCGTGGTTTTTAAATTGCTGTTTAAATTCCTATTTGCATGTTTATCGGAAATCTCCTTTGCTTAAGTAAAACTGGCCTATATACATTTTTTAAATCCATGTGTAGCTCTGATTTTGTTAAAAGGAGAAATCCGATCCAGTTAGACAGATGCATGTGTATGATACTATTTTAATAGTGGCAGTGTGCATAGGTCAATGGCAGCTTTTAAGATGGGCTCCATGAAGGGCTGGTCCCTGCTTTCCTCGAAGTCAATGGGGAAACGTGTCATCTTTGTTAAGAGCAGGATTGAGTCCTGAGTGACTTGTAGAGAACCCCAGGAATAAGCCCACATGGTCTTGAGCCTTCTAGAGCTTTGTAGTCCTCTCATGTTTACAAACTGGTAGGGAAAGCCCCTTCTGCAGTACTCTGAGCACCTTTGTCAGGGTTTGGTGGCCTAGGCTCCCAAGTCAAAGGTGCTTAGAGGACTCAGTCCTGTTTTTGTGTCTTTCATGCTGCTGATCCTTCCTGGTTACCTGTGATAAATTGCACTGGCCACTGGGTGCCCCTGATTCCTCAGATAAATGCAAGTACAAGACCATAATTTTGGTACTTAAAAAATTGCACTTTTAATGATGGAATATTGGACTGCTTCACCTCTGCAATTCATACATGCGTGAATTTGGCTGCCTTTGTGTGTGTTCCCTGTATGCCTGTGGCTGCAAGGAAACCTATGTGCTTGGGTAATTGTACCTTCCACATGTGTCCCAGCCATCTCCTGCGGACTCCCAGCCTGCTTTCCTAACACCTGCCGGCTGGTGAATGAACCATGGTGGCTTCTCTGGGAGGTGACCCAGACACGGTGGAGTTGAGCATCGTGCCAAAAGACACTGAACACCTCACAGGGTCCTGATCACCTCATAGTCATCAGCAGCACTTCCAGGAGATGAGAACTCTCTGGTCAACAAGAAACAACAAACGTGCTTCTGAATAGGCTCTCCAGCACGTAGAAACCAGCAGGCAAGGGCAGCCCATTCCATATCTTCTGGAGCAGTACTGGGAAATGTCTACTGCTGGACTGTACAGTCCTTTGAAGGCTACAGTAGCTTGTGGGGAATGGAGCTACTGCAGATCCGAGTCATGTGCCTGCTCCTTATATGCATTCTTATGGCATCTCTGAAACAGATGCAAATTGAATTTCAAACAAAAGATATCACCACGGCTGCTACAGTGGTGAATGACCTAGTCTTTGAAAACTGACACTGCCATACACATTTGCAGGTGTACACCCTGCACTGATAGGCTTTGGGTACGATGTAGAATTCCTAGCAGAAAAATAATCATTGAAGAGCTGCTGTTAAAACATAAAAATCTTCTTTTTCTCTTCTCAAAATGCATATATACATTTTTTTGTCAATATGTATTTTTGGTTATAGAATCAAATGAAACATACTTGCCTTTTTCACATATGCAACCTCTTTAATTAATCTATATATCTCTCCTGAATTTCTGTTTTCTAATATACTGGTACTGTGGAAAAGTCGTATGTCTAATTTACATGTCCAAATTAGTTTCAACTTAGTTATATTGAATGATAATAGATTTCTTTTTCATATAATTAATGTTGTCTGCAAACGTAACGTGGATTAAATTTATCATTGTAAAGATCTTAAGATTTTAATATTTTTGCAGAGGCATAAATACAGTGTAGCTATAATTATTTCATTATGTATGTATAAAAATAGGATACGGGGAAAAGTGCATGCTTTCCTTCACTGATTACTCTTAATGTCTCCCAAATTTCCTGATTTACAATATTCTCCAAGGATGTAGATTTTTCTAATTGAAGTACAGTAATTTGCATATTTTTAGACCTTGTGACACAGTTAATTGATATGTCATTACTTATACGGCACTGAATATATTTTACACATTCACTGCAGAGCAGGTTTAACTTGAGATGCAGTGGCACTTTGCAAAGAGCTCGAAACTATTGCATTCCGTTTAATCTTTTACTTTCCTTCCTCACCCTTTCTTTATAAAGGCTAAGCAAAAATGGATGATGTAGTAATTGTTGTAGTTCCTGTTCAAATGTACTCGTTAAAATAATGTTACTGTGTAAATGACAGGACGAGAAAAGTAAGAACAAGTAAACAAAGAAGGGAAGAATAATGGGAGAGACAAGGACAAAGAAGATAAGGTTAAGGCTGGGGGGGAGCTAAATGTCAATAGTATCAGTGCTGGGTGTTTGAAAACCAAATTGTTCTGTTTTCTTTTACGCTATTCAGTATAAACTTGTTAAATGTTCACTGTGTCTAGGAATATTTTAAATGGGTCTTTCAAATTTAGGAGCACTGTATTTATCATGGATGCTACCAATGTGCCTAATAGTGCTCCAGTATTCAATAAGGGACAGAGGTTCTCTAGTGGCAACATATTTATTTCTCCTGGTGCATACCCCCGCAGAACCGAATGCTTTTGATCTTTATTTGCTACACCAGGAAGGTGGCTCAGTCATGTAAAAAGGACTGAAGGGATTATAAGTTTGTTTTTCCAGGGTTCTGGTTAGAGGTATGACTCATTGGCAATGGCATCCTCATCTCTGGTGGATTTATTATTAATATTGACCATTGCTTACACAGTGGTAAGGGTGAATGGGGGGCCTTACTGCAGGGTAAGAAGATAGGATTCTACTCCTTGCCGCGTAAAGAAGATGGGCTGTATTACAGCAGGTGAACGTGAACAGCAATGGAGACGTGGGAAGAACTGGGTTGTAATGGGTCGGGTCACAGGTGCAAATCAGGAGTGATGCTGATGTTTCTCTAGATCATCTCCTGGGAGTGAGGCTTACGCACTGTGTCTTCAGACAGTGTCTGAAGGTGCAGCAAGGAGCAGGATGGTGCAAGTTCATGTAGTGGATGTGGTGCATTCCTGCGCACTCGCCTGTCCCTCAGGTGAATTGCTTTTCTTCCTGGCCCTGTAATGTATGTGATGCCCAAAATGTATGACTTACGCCCATGTTTATGCCACCTGGATTTTGACCTATGGGACTTGCACTGTGAGTTGCTTATGAGCTTTGTTATTTAAGGAATGTCTTACGTGCTCTTTATCTCTTTTCTGTTTTGGGAGGATAAGGTTGGGTGTGAGAGCAGAAGATGTCACTGGAGTGAAAGTTTCTAAGGGAAGCTTTGCATTTTCTTAAAAAGTGTGATATCTTGGCAGGAGTTTCTTCTAAGGCAGCAATAAAAAATAAATATGAAACCACTGAGCACATCTTTTAAAACGCTTGTACACTAGAGGCTTCTCGCTTCAAGATACTTCCTGTTGAATCAAGCTCCAGAGACAAATACGAATTCTGAATCCTGGCTACAGAAGTAGAATTCACTCTCATATCAACTTGACCTTTTTTTTTTCTCTCCCAACAGAATGGGTGAGGAAAAGGGAAAAATGCCAAAAGTGAGTCTTGTCTTTCCCTCTGAATTTAGGGTTCCTACTCTCATCTCAGACCAGAACACTCAAGCAGCTGCAGAAGATGAAAATGATGATAGGGCAGCAGTGCAGAAACGTGTATGGGGGGCTCTGCCCAAGTTAGCATTTCATTTGGATCTGATTTTGCTGCAGCCCCAAACCTGCCTGAACCTCTCTCTCTACCCAAATAGGAAGTGGACCGTTCTCCTGTCATAAGGGCACATTTTACTGCTCCATGAGAAGAACACCTTTAGGGAACTGTGGAAACCAAAGTTGTTGAAGTTGAGGGAATTTTCATTTGCATATCGTGTGGTTTGTTTGGGCTTTTTAAATTTAAACAAGCTATGGTAGACTTCTCCAGGTAACAAACATTAAACAGTAAAAAGCCTTCATTCTTGCAGAATGATAGCATGGCAAGAGGGTTTAGTATTTTTAGGATAGCATTAACTTCACATGCCTTTAACCATCTATGAGACAGCTGTTTATGATAAGCCAACCGTTTAGGAACTATGTCATTGGGGAAGGAGATAGAGGGGCATCTCCAGGACGTATCTACCACCAGTCTTTAATGCCAGACTGAGGATGTGACAAATGATATTATGTGAGAAAATCAGCAAAAGAATTCAGGAGATTTTGCTGTGCTGCAAGAATAGCTTTCTCTGAAGATGCAGTTTCAGGATGGTCTGAACATAGGATAGTTAGAAGTGATTTCTATATTTTGTTAAAGATAAATTTAGCACCAAGAATAAAATAAAAATATGCAATATTTTCAATTTTTATTTCTGCCCCTTTTAAAATGGTCTCATGTTCTGCTTGAACTTTTTAGTAGCAGTCCAGCAAAGGAGTGTAGTGTTTATGAATATTAAAATATAATCTGCTTTGTATGATTAATAATCATTAATAAAGACATTCCTTGATGATTGTATTAAATGAGGTGATTGATTTTGCAATGGAGAGCATCTTTCCTTACAGGATACTTTTAACTACCCTGGGAAAAGATGTTTAAAATGAAAATATGCAGCACTTAAAGAAATATTTTATCAGTTCAAAACAGTTCTAAGCATCAATAAATTTATACTATAAACCACTAATTCTTAAAAAGTAACGCGAAGTCTTTGGATGTTTTTACATCGCTGTGTTTCTCACTTTGCTGGTCGTGCAACTCTCAGGTTTTACTGCCCTTGAAAAAGAACTGCACTTACGCATTGATTGTGTACATACAGAGTGCTGTAATTTCATAGATGAGTACATAAGGTGCTGCTGTGTTACAGCTGAGCAACGCGTGTGCGAGTGGTGCTAATCTCCTGTTCTTTGGGAAGATTTCTGAAGGTTACTGTGCAAATACTAACAACCTGTAGGCTTTTGCTTTGTTAATGGGAAGAGAAACCTGTTAACACTTGTCTTTCCAAGGAAAGAACTTATATTTTGCTTTTCCATAATTTGTTGTAATGTTCACAGATCTCTTGTTAACTTTATTGCAGTGTCCTTTGCAAGAGCATTGCTGCAGGTTCCTCTATCTCTGAGCTAACATTTCCTCCCTCTGAGACCAGAGTGCCTCGTAACCTGCTCACGGAGAGATCCTTTGTGCATCACTGAGGTGCTGCTGCTTCTGGGATAGTCCCTCATAGCTTCATATCTTTGCAGGTCCATCAGGAAGGGACGTGGAGGTTAACTTCTCCAAGTGAAACTTCAAAGGAATTTTAAGAGGGCAGAACATAATTACCTGAGATGAAAATTTGCCAAGACACAGGTTGAAATTCCCACTCTTGAGAAAAGGGTGGAATTATTAAAGTGGAATTATTAACTATTAAAACTACTAGCCTGGATAAATCCTGGCCCTTTAGAAGTCAGTGGTAGTTGTCCCCTGGATTTTGCCCCGTGAATCACCTTCAGCCTCATCTAAGTCACGCCTGGACTTGCAGTCCTTGACTGTGCAAAGCTGCTGGTGTCTTCAGGATGAGCTGTGTATAAATTCAAGGTATGTGCACATAATTGATCTCCAAGTAAGGATGAGGAACAGCTCGTGTATAGCTGGAAAAAGGATGGGGGAACATGCACTGGAAAGTAATGCTAGCTGGAAATCAGGGGTGGCAGCTTTTTGGTCTGGCTGGCAAAAGCACAAAGAAATCCAGTGGCTGGCATTTGAAGTTTGTCAGATTCAGGCTTGAAATAACACACATTTTTTGTGAGCGATGAGGGCAGTTGAACGCTATGTTTGCTATGAGGTGCAGGGTGGGACTTGTCATGGCTTGTGCTTTTTGAGATTAAGTTGAATGTCCTTTTGGAAGAAGTTACTTTCAGCTGTAGGAGAGTTTCTATGGCCCTTTGGAGTCATGGTGAGGTACGAATGTGTGTTTTCCTTCAGCTCTGTGCTCAGGGTACCTCTTACCCTTTTTCCTTTGCATGCTGTGGGCAGAACTGGGTTGCCTTCACTGCTTTCAGCACATCCATCACCCTTAAAGTCCCACCTCAGGAAAGTGATTATAGTAAAGTCTTGTGTGTCAGGACTCCAGCCAGTCACCTGCAAGGAGCAGGATTTTTTTTTCCCCCTCCCACAATTAACTGAATTTATTCTTTGTTTAAGAACTGTTTGCCTCTAAAGCCTGATGTATTCCACACTTGGAAGTGGGGCTCTGAAACAGAGGGGTACCAATGCTCGCTCCCGAGCCACGTTATTTGTGTTTGACTGACATGGACATAGTCTTGTTTATCATCTTGTGGAGATGGGAAGAAGTCTGTCAGGTCAGACAGATGTGAATGCGTGGTCACCTTTCCTGGGTTGTTCTTCTGCTGCCAGGATCTTACCCGATTTCCTCCTATTTGCAGGGTCTTTGGTATTTGATGGAGCTTTAGTTTCTGTTTATTGAGTGTTTAACTCCGGTCATCTGAGAGCTGAGCTATTGTAATTTAACTGAAATTTTGGATTGAATGTAGAGCAGCTGTGTGAAATGCGATAGCCTGTGGGGTAACGGAGATCGCGTGGCATAATCTCATGGTCTGTTCTGTCTAGAAACTGTGAAAACTATCTCCCTTCGCTTTTATTGGCCAGATATTTTGATGAACAGATTTCAGGCTAATCTCTTACAGAGAATTAGAATGGAAGTTAAATCTTCATGCTCTTCAGGCATTAAGTATGTGTGTTATTAACTGATCTAAAAGCATAAATGTCTTAAAGTACTTGCAGAGAGGCCATGACCCCAAAAAACTTTGTCTTGTGTATCATACACACACACACACATGCACACGAGCACACCACTTTGGCATGATCCTTGTTTAACAGAGGAGTAAGTGCAAAGACCAGGAGAGCTTCTCCAGTGAGTGCAGGAGACTACAGGAGAAGAAACTGGCAGTACCTGCTGGTACTGCGCTATATTTACAAATGTGAATGATCAGTGAAGACCCTTACTCCATGAAGGCAAACATTGCCTTCTTTTGAGCCCTCCAACTATGTCTTTAATGTTGTCTTTTGAAGGTTAAAAAATAAAGGTCAAACCTTAAAGACTAAGAGGAGAGTGTTTGCTACCAGGGTAGGTCTGCACTAGGTGCTTATCTATCTATCTTTTGAGTTGCTAACAGATGTTCTGTCTCTCCTACTGGATGAAATAATGAAGTCTTTGTTTATTCTCATACATATAAAAATTCTAATATAAATTAGTTATCCTGAAAGCCAATATTCCTGATGCTTATTTCCATACTATTAGAATTGCAGAAAATCTGAAAGTAATGTATGTCAATTAATATAAAATGTACAAACAGGTCTTTATTGAAAACCATATTTTTCTAATCTCTTGATTGTTTTTAAAAGCATTTATTTTTATTAACTAACAAACTTGCTTTGTTGGGCAGTTCATTAGCTGTAGAAAGATTTTATTATTTGCACCAAAAGTCTGTAATAAAATTCTAGCGGTGTCATTTGGAGCTGATTTTTTCATAAAGCATTATGCATCAGGTAAATAGTCTGAATGTAAATGTCTACTTTAGGCAGGGTTCATTAACAGGTAGAAAAGATGCAATTTTGACTAGGAATGAAAAACAAAACAATGAACTATTTAGTGACATAAAAATAATCTAGTATTTCAAACTGGCTTGTGCCAAAGCCTTAAGACTGTTAAATTTCAGATGTAGCTACTATTATTTTTACCCTACAGTGGACCAGTGTAAGCCGGAGTGTAGTTTACAATATTCAATATTATACAAGCATATAGTGCTGAACAGTATATCTTACTCAGCCATAAAACTAAAATGCTTGCTGATTTTAAGATCTGCACCGTGAAATGGCAGCAGATCAGGGCTCTTTCTCTAGTAAATATGTGTATAAACTGGGACTCAGTTAATTCACTATGTAGATTGGCTCGTAAGTTTTCATGGTAAAGATCAGGTACTGACGGGTACCAAGATGAGACCATTGATCCATTTCTCCCCAGTGCTCAAAGAATTGTTATTAATAGTAATTATATCTTACATTTACATGCAGCTATATAATCATAAGTTTCCTAAATTGTGTAGCAAGCAAAAGAAAAAATCCTGTCCTTACTACTCTCCAAGTAGATCCTTTGACTCAGGGGACATCTCATGTCCCTGACATATATGCAATAGATATTTATGCCGGTGTTTTTTTATGAGGAGCTGATCAGCCTTTATTTTAAACTCAGAGAAGTCTTCAATTCAGTATGAAATGCCTCTGTACCATCTAATATCATGCCAAAGGCTAGAGATGACATTTATATGAGATTTTCAGCACATGACTGCCAGAGTAAAATAGCTGGGGTAAGTATAAACTGACTAAAGGGTTTTTCCTCCATTTTCTGCTGCACAGGAATAGTTGGATATCCCAGAAGGTAGAATAATTTGTTCTGTGTTCTTAGTTTCCTTCTTTATGCAATTAAAGCTTAATCTCCTGTGTCGTACGTGGCAGACAGTTATCCTTGAAACTGGTAAGTAGTATTACCCTCCTTTTGCAGATGGGGAGTCTGGGGCACCTAAGATGGCTTTCTGAAAGCCATCAAGTGCTAGCAACACGTGAATCCTCGGACCAGGACAGACGAGGGAGGCATCTAGGAGTTCTGACCCTTACACCTCTGCTCACCTCTGGTGCTTCTTTCTCCATGAATTACATGTCTCTCTCTATAAAATACGAAATGCCCCAGTAGATGACTGAAAACCTTGCTGATACTCCCACTCAAAACCCGTTGAGACCAAGGACTTCAAAAGCTTCTTGCAAAATCTGCATTGTGCTGCAACCTGAGCATATGTTCAACTTGCCTGTTGGGAAACAACTTTCTCCAGAAATTCAGAAACTTTGATTACTTATTCTCTGAGTTGAAGAGTTGTCAAAGATAGAGAGAGGTGGACCAGATTTAGGATCTGTCCTCCATCCTGCAGTTTAAGCTTCTTCCTACACCCAGGTGGGTTTAAATCCCCATTCTCAGCATGTCACTGGTTCAGGTGAACTTGGCCTGCTGGCTATAATATATAACCAGGGAAAACAAGGAGGAAAATAACCTTTACAGCCTCCACTGTACAAATCCAGCAACTTTTATCACTGAGTGTGCTAACCCTTTTGTTAGGGTTGTCGTGCATGGAACAACATGGCTCCGAAGGAGATAGTCTGTTTTCTGGGTGAAAGAATACATTTCCCCTCTCCCCTCTTCTCATCATTACTTCACAGAGCAAAACAGATCCTTGGGATCCGCTCCAGTCTGTTGGGTAAAGGGTATGTTTCCTAATTTCGTTGCAGCTCAGTAGTGAAGCTTCTGAAATAATAATATATATACTGAAGGCTCTGTGGGGGACTGCAGTGAAGCAGTAGTTACTTCTCATAAAGTTTTTTAATAGGACGTGAGCTCCAGGATTCAAGGGAGAGAACATTAATGTCCTTTTCAGAACGTCGTGGAAAATAAATACTGTGCAGCACCAATCTCTTGGCAGTTTCAAAGAATGTCTGAAGAGGATCATTATGAGACCATTTATGATGGGAACATGACTCCATTGCAAGTCTTTGGAGTCTCTGCTGGGATGTTGTTCCTACTACTTGAGATTAGGAGAGGAAAGCAATTTCAATAGAAGTCTATGGGGACTGTGTGGCAATTACATTGCTGACAATATCAGTATGATTTTAGTGTGAGTCTCTGGAGACCGTAACTTCTCAGTGAAGTGAAATGCATCATGCCCATACAAATTATATTATTGTTTGAAATAAACCAGAATAAGTTAAGGCTAAACAAGTACTGGAACAATAGGAGCATTCAAATCGATAAGCCTTGTGGCAACTTAGGCAAGAAATGCTTCCCACAGCCTTGCTATGGCCCACTGCCATGGTCCTTCACCCCCTGCGTGCCTGGGGTGATATGTGGGTGATGATTTCTCTGGAAATCCCAAACGGAAAGACTGGCTTATTTAGGTGTCTGTATGGTTGATGGCCAGTTTAGAGAGAGAATTGTACAACTGGGTTGTTTTATTGAGCTGCTACTCTGCCAGTAGTGATTTGTGGGGTCTGGAAACTGCAGAAGGTGAAGCTGTTAGTGGCAGCAGTCTGTCAAAAAGAAACTAAGGAAGGAGCTGGGGTTAAAAATGTAGTGATGAATGAGTATGGCTTTTGGCACTGATGAAACAATGACTGGTTAAAACCATCTGGCTTGGACAGTGGTTGAAGTCTGCCGAGCTCAGAGAAGCAGTTTCCAGGCTTTGCTTTTCTGAAAGTACACCAAGACTGCCCTTGCTCTTGCTGGTGTTGTGCAAAGCCTGCTCCCTGGGAGGCTATCGCAGTGCACTGCCAGTTCCTGAAGCAGTAGAGTACCAGCAAAAAAAAGACACCCATGTGTGCGTTGCCACTGGCTGGGAGCTGACCAAGCCCCCCTGCTTTTCCTGCCTATCGGTCACCCAGGACCTTTCTTTCCTCTTCCCTTGAACTGCTTTATGTAGGCTGTGAAGGGAGAGCTGCAGCATTTCCAGGGCTGGAGGAAGGCAGTCTGAAGCAGCCAGGGTAAAGTGCAACGTTTGCATTTTATTGATTCTTACCTATTGATTCCAGCGGGATGAAGTGTCTGCAAAAGAGAAGTGAGACTGGCAGGCAGACAGGAGCTCTGGCATCAGAGGCAGGCTGGCCCTGCATGACAAGAGCAAAATTATATAAACAAACACCCCAGATATTTCCTAGGTCGACTCTAAGAAGAACCAAAGAAAAGGAGCACTGTTCCTAGGGCGGGGTGAGATTTACTGAAATAAGTTTAGTTTGCATTTGATCACCTCTGCAGATAAAATGGAGCAAGGCAAATATGTGAGCGTTTCGTGACAGCTTGCCTTGTGCCAGCTACATTTATGGTGCCATTTCGTGTAAGCTGGAGGGTGACAAAATGTAAATGTACATCTCCTCACACAGAAGGTGATTCTCGTTGGGTGACTCAGATGTGGGAATGAAGAGATATGCTGTAGCCTGACCTGCCAGGTAGGAGGAAGACATCTGAAGGGGTACTGAATATCCAAAATATGTATTGAGTGCAGAGAGTCCGTGCTTTGCTCAATATGCTTTATACGAATAATTTTATTGGAAAGGCTAAGCACATACTGAGGAAAATGTGCTCAATAAGAGTATTGATCTTATTAAGGGTTTCTCTGCAGATATATGTATATATAATCTCAAACAAAGCTGCTTTTCTGATTGTGGCCAGTTTATTACCAGCTCGTTAAAAAATGTTCCTTCTGCTCTCCATCTCTTGTATGTGGCTTGGAGAGGGAGGTGGCACTGAATCACCTCTTGGGCCCTCTGGATCCTGGGAGTCAAAAATACCCTGATGTAACTCACAGTCCTGAGGGGCTCGCTCGAATCCCGGCGGCCATCCCCATGCAGCATCTGTTGCGACTGCCAGGCTCGGTGTCCAGAGTGATGGGCATCTTCCTCTCTGGGCAGAGGCTGGGGACACAACTCTTCCCAAGCCTTCGGGGAAGGAAAGGGCTGAGCTGGCACGTCTCTGATGGGAAGCCCAAGACCAGTGTTAGCAGCTTGAAGAAGAACACGTGAAAGAAGCCACGTTGGGAAGCCTGTTGTGTCCGGTGCCCGTGCTGCACCTAGCACACAGAAACCTTGACAAATGATCTTCTCGCTTCATTTTGTGCCTCATAATTAATTGTTGAGCTCCCAGATAAAATCGATCAAGCGCCAGGACAGTGACTCTCTGTACAACCCTACAGAAAACATGTCCCCAGCCCGTGGGGATCCCCAGCAACAGCTGTCAGTGGTGCTCCCACTGTCAATTTGTACCAGGCTCCAGCTCTGTCCATCGCTTCATCCCTGGGAATAATAACCCAGCAGTGCCTCCAGAGCCTTTGTTTCCCCTTTCGCTCCTCATCTCCCAGCACAGATTTCCCCACAGCTCTTTTTCTGACTGCCATATACATCCTTGTGTGTAAGTTTTGCAGAAGCAGTGACAGAGCTGCCCCTCCTCCCTGCTCCCCATTTCTCCTCTCTAAATCAACCTCTTCTGCCTCTTAAATGACCTGCAATTTCAGACATGGTGGGATTTTGAACATGGAGTGGATCTGGTTGTAAACAAAGGGGTAGCTGACTTCATTGCATGAAAAAGAAATGCAAAATACTATAAAAAGCTAGAAGAGGGAAAAGAAAGATGGGCTTTTTTCTTCCAATTGAAGTGATGTTAATCAAAGGGCTATGAGTAACAGAAATTAATTAATTTGAATGGTATGTTCCTTCCATCCTGCAAAGTCTTCTATGCTTAAATTTAAGGATATATTAAATTTTATTAGATACTAACACAAACTCTGTGTGGCGAAACATGCTTGAACTTGTTTTTAATGTCTTAATTTATTTCTTTAAACTCTTAAATTCCACTTTTATTCCTGCTTATGGATTTCCCTTGCTTACTGGTTTGTAGGTTTACTGGAAGAGAAAATAATGTAAAATTTGCAAACCATGGCCTTGCTTCTGTTATTATCATAGAAGCAAAACGCAGAAAGAAAAAGTGAAATAATTTTATCCCGCTTCTTCCCTCTCTTCTTTCCACGAGCGGATGTTAGAGGAGACAACAATGAGGCAGCATGGTGGAGTGGTGGATTGCTCGGCCAGGAGAGGTCTGCGCTGCTCCCAACTGCTTGGGGTTGCTGACCTGGTCTGCTTGGACGTCACCTGGTAGGACACAACGTGTGACTAACAGCAGTGGTGGGCACCACTGGGCTGCCATGACTGCCAGCCTTGTTGCTGCGTGCTCCGGGGGTCCCTAACAGACAGGGCAGACTCTGGGGGTCTGCGTGCCTGCTTCGATTGTCCTGGGGTGTGTGGGGATTATCACGGGGCAGCTCCACCTCCTGCCTCTCCACACAGCTCTGTGTCCCCCTCTGCCCCCACTCAGGGGACACCCCATGGGTGTCCGCTTGCATCCAGTCTGTATGCATCCTAGAAATGCCAGTGAGCATCTGACCCAGCCTTGCCTCCCGCCCTGAGTGGTGGTGTCACTGAATGATGGCATTGCTTGTTTCCAGCTACCACCAAGAAATGGTATGAGTTGTGTCTTCCGTGTTGTATTGAAAGAAGCGTGCTTAGCGTGCTCCTCGGCTTTAACCAGCAGTGTGTTTCTCACAGAGTCACTGATCTGCTCGATTTTCAGCTATAAACCTAAGAGGTCCTGCTCTTTCTAAGACCATATGTGACCCAGCATCCAAGGGTGAGATCCTGCCTACACAGTAAGATGTTGGAGTTAAGGATATGCAACGCTGTTGCCTCTAATTTTGGCTTTCTTGTTATCCTGCATTCATTTTGAATGCTCTTAAATCATTGTGGCTTTTTGCTTAACCTATTGAAACAAAACAATAGGCCTATGCAAGATACAATTAAAAGCTCAGATCTCTGATGTGGCACTTTAAAAATCCCTCTGTAGATGGAAGGAGGTTTCTTTTCCATTGGGAACTCTGCATTATTTAGTAGATTTGCCTTGCAGGACAGATCGTTTCAAGGCTTTACAGTTATATAGAGGATCAAACATTTCTGTGGCCTGAATTAAAGGAAAATAATCACCAGCTCCATGAAACTTTGTGGTTTCCTGGACAGGCTTTTTTCTTTCCTTACCTTTTTGTCCCTGAGCAGATTCTTTTTCCTAAACCCCCTTTATTTGACACGTTTCTTCTTCCTGGAGTGCATCTTCAATTGGTTCCCTAGTGAAGCAGCTCAGCCAACTCAAAGAAAATGAGTTTCAGTTGGCTGTTCCATTACCTCCTGTTGTGAGCACCCAGGCGTCTACACCCCAAAACCCTGGCTCCCAGAAACCAGAGAACCTCTTTCTTTTATTCAAATAAGAAAACCAGTTAATTTCACCCTGTGTTGTTCGTATTCTTCCGCTGCTCATTAACATCTCTCCTTTGGGTCAAACTCTGTAAATTTAGAACTTCTTCACTTTTGTTGTTTATTTTTCTTTGGTTGGTTTTGTTGCTGGCCTCTGTCCCTCCAACTGAGCAGCACTTTTCTAATACTTCTTCAGTCTTCTTGAAAGGATCAAGCACTCCTCAGTGCTTGTACTGGTCCCTGGGGTGAAGAGGTATGCCTCAAACTGACATTCAAAAAATAAGTTATTTTGGGGGGGAGCAAAGCATTGTGCATTTTACATCTTTAATAGACAGAACATTTTGGCATATGCTGGACTGTTTGGTTTAAAAGAGAATATTCATACTGAACAAAAAGGTTTCGTTTCTGCAGTAACTGAGACTTTCCGAAAGTGGTGGTTCTTTATAAAATACTTCTCCCCCCAGTTTATTTCAGTGAAATTCTGAATTGTGGCTGCCAACTGCTGTTTCTGGTGGTGGGATGCTGCCTGAGCCAGGGCGGGCTTCTTGGCAGCCTCACATCCGCATGCCGTAAATGATGTATGAAATGCAAAATCCTCACTTGCCCCACGTGCGGGGAGGAGGGAGACGATGCTTTGCTGCTGCTGGTTCTCTGTTCTCTTAGCTGAAACTCCTCAGTGGAGAATCATTAAAAAATAAATACAACGATAAAGAAAAAGAAATGACAGCTGGAAGACACTGCAAAACTGCAGAACAAACAAATGGGAGAGCCAGTTAAGGCCACCTACCGCTGCCCGTGGCTGGCTACACGAAATGACTGCCAGGCACGCTCCCTTCTTCTCTGACCGGATTCTTTTTATTTTCCCGAGGAACTGTGCTTCGTATCAGCCATAGCACCTGGTTGAATCTGTCTATTTATCTTTTCTGTTAATTAAGAAATAATGTCAGTGAGATGAAAATAAAACCTGACAGGATCAAGATCTCCTACTGTATTATAAAAACAACATGAAGGTGAAACTGAGATGTTTATTCTTGAAAGCAAGAAATCATCTTCTAGTGGCAAGATCCTATTACTGGGAGCTTATTGTTGTTACATTAATGAATGAAAAATACGTAAGATGAAGTGAACAATGGGAGATCTGACCAGACAACCAGAAACTAAGTTCCTCACACAGGCGATGGTGCAACTGAGGCTAGAGGTTGACTGCTATTTTTGGACAGCTTGTCCCAGCTGGCTCAGAGAGGATTTTGTTCTGAGTTAACTGGCCTGAAGAATTGCCAGAGACCCCTGGTAAGTGATGGGTGTGTCAGGTCCTTAATGCTCTTAACTCCCACTGACTGCAGCGGAGCTGACGATGGATAAGAACGCAGCATGGACATCTCTAAGGCCTCTGGAGCTGAACCCAAAGATGTCTATCAGGCATGCAGGCTTCCTTGGTGTTGCCTGTGGAGGGCTGGTTGCTCGACAGTGGGAACCAAAACCTACCAACCTCCTGAGAAGAAACATGTCTGCATACTCAGCTGCTTAATGCAATAGGAGATGCAGAGGAAAAGAATTTTTTCCTTAATTTTGCCTTTCAGACTGTTAATTGATAGCTGCAGGGAAGGATCTCGATCCACTCAAGTTCTACAGCCCTTTGCTCTCTCCTCAAGGCGGGCACTTGCACCTTTCCTTGGACAAATTGACCTGGACTGGCTTTTTTCCTTTAGAGGACAGCTGAAAAAAACATCTCCCCTTCTGCAGCATAGCTGAGTGGTCGGAAGGTTTGACCATTGTGAGATGTTCGAGGGTTTGGGTTGTCTTTTTTTTTTTGTGGGGATTCCCACCAGTATGCCCACCCTCAGGAGCATGGCTGTGGCGGTGGGCTGCAGGCTAGTGTCGGGGGGCAGGTGGGCAGTGAGCAGGTGATCTTCTACACCCTTCGCATCCCCACCGAGCTGAAGGGCTGCCCAAAACTTCACCAGAGCTGGGCAGACAGCCAGTGGGGCATAAAGATGGGCAGCAATTAGAGCAGCCGGGTAGGGAACTGTGTGTTCCTGCTCCCAGGAATATGTCTGTATTTCTAATTTAAATCATTCTCAGATACAATGAAGAATAAAGCATTTGGATCAGAGTTAGCGATGACCTATTTAACATTTAAACTGGTTGGCACTTATTTCAGCTCGTTTATGAGTCCTTAATGAGTTTAATGAGTTCTCTTGGATGTCAGCATTTACTACTAGTGTGGCTTTATAGCCCTGGATTCAGGAGGTGTGAGTGGCTGGTTTTGTGACCTTGGGCAATTCCCTGAATGTAGTGCTGCCTCAGTTTCCCATAAATAGGATGATGCGAGATACCTTTCATGGCTGCTTGCACTGTGAACTATATGGGACAATTATTTTATTACATTTTGTTTGCGTAATACCCAGTATAATGGGCACCTGGCTTTCTGTAGGGCCTCTAAATGATGCTATTCTAAAAATGAAAGATGATTGTTAAGAAATGCAGCATAGCATGACAGGGACACACATATATATGTTGGGTCTTGTCTTAAAGAAGACAGAAAAATAGCAGTGTCTATTAGTCAAAGTGATGCAGCCCCAGGACACCACAGCAATTATTTCATTTGTATTACTCTCTGCCCATGTGAGAACCCATACCTGCTTTCCAGATTTTCAAACAGATAAGCAATTTTTTAATTGATGCTTAGTCTGAATATATCTAATGTCAGCCAACTGTTGTTAATAGGAGCTATTATAACATAAAAGTGCTGATATTTTAAATGTAGTTGGTCAATCCCAGCAGGACTATACATTCAGGCCTCTTCTACAAGGTTGTATTAGTCATTTGACACTGGTGCTGAATTTATGTTGTCAGATCCATGCCAGCTATTGAAACTTGACAACTAATTCTGGATAAGACTGATTGGAATTGATAAACCCTCTTTTATTTTGGGGCAAAAAATTGGAAGTGGCTGCTAGTACAAATAGAATCTCTTATCTAGTATGGCACGATGGCATTTAATGAAAAACGTTCAAACAAATCTACTCTTGGATTGCCCTGAAGATAGAGAGTTGCAGAGTTGGATGCAATTCAAATCAGTAGTTCTTTATTTTGCATAACTTTGGGGCATGCCGAGATGTTTCATCAGTACCTGATGTCATTAACTCTGGCGGCCACCACCTAAATGTCTTGCTCCTCACGTGTATGAAACATTATATTATTAGAGGAATGCTTGGAAGATAAGAAAATACGTTTGTTTCATATTCTTTGCATGTGCTAATAACGACACCTTAAGTTATTGGGGCTGAAACGTATTTTAAATTTGAATGTCATTTTGCCCTGTATAAAAAGCATTACCTTGGGCTTGCAGTATTACAGAGACTTTGTCGTTGAAAAATTGTTTACTTTTAAACACTGGCTGTAGCTCGGCTCCTTATTTTTTTCATTCAGTACCCCAAAACAAGCTGAAAAGCTGCACAGAAGGTGGTGTACACTGTCAGGCCAGCTCCTCCTGCTGCAGCTCTGCTTGTCGCCCTGGAGCTGCATTACCATTGGGTTGTGGCCACACGTGAAAATTAGTCTGGGCCTAACTCTGTGACAAGATGTCTAGATGGCAGTGGCACTGGGTTTAACCTGTGCCTTGCTGCCTTGTTGCACAGGTAGAGCTGGTGCCGGCATGTCTGTCCCTGCTGTGTGGACAGTTCCTGGGGAGCATGGGAGAACCAGAGATGAGAAGCCAACTCGAGCTCTGTTGGCAGTTTTAAAAATAGGAGGGATATCAGCAAGGCTTGGCAGTCTCACCTTCAGCCCCTTCATGACTGTGCGGCACTGCAGTACGTGTGATGCTGTGGGGATGCATTGTGTTTTCCAAGCAGCACTCCCATTTCGAGGACTGTCTGCCCAACTTTGCAGGGGGAACGGGCTTAAACAGGGTTGGCTTTTTTTGTTTTGGCTTTCCAGTGTAATTTCCATCATTCTTCAGTGCTGCAGCATATTCTAATATACTTGAGGCATTATTTCCTCTTGTAAATACAGGTAAGTAACGCATTGCCTCAGATGCTATCATGTGGTGAACGTTCAGTGGACTAACTTCCAGACAGTTGTGAGTCTGCTCTCCTGGCCATGCCTGTGTTGTTCCGGTAGCAGCAAACTTCAACTAATGTTATTTTAATTTGCACATAGAAACTAAGCTATGCAGAGAAACTAAGCTTTCATCAGGGAATAAAGCACAGACTCAACCTCATGCCTAGTGCTTCCAAGCAGGGTGTCTCTGAAGGCATCTCAGCAGGGATAGAGAGGACCACAGTGAGGTTCAAATGTGGGGGCAGCCAGTAGGAAACCATAGGAATAGGAATTGTAGGTGGGATTTAGGTAGGCTGAGTTTAAGCTTAGGGAGTAACTCAGCTTCTGGGATGGCCTTTGGATAGGGGAATCGCCTGGGGCTGAGCAGCATGTCACATCTTTCAGCCTGCCTCATCCTTCCCTCTTCGAGACCTCCCTCACAAATAGTGACAGTTTGGCCACTGTCCCATTTCCCCAGACCTTGGCAGTGAAGGTACGTCTCTCAGAAACTGCAGGTGAGCTATCGGCGTGTCCCTCCAGCCTGGCCCCACACCTCTCTTTTGTCTACCAGAGTGCAAGGGAGAAAAGTTTGACAAATTGTTGTCCACCCAAAGGTTCCCAAGTTCTTTTGCCTTCACTTCTATTTTTAGGCTGATTCCCTTTGCTTTTTTTCATTGTGCTACATTTTGCCAGATTTCTGCCTAGAGGAAATTTTTATAGCTCAATTTTAAAGCCCTTGCAATTGAGGATTTATCCTGGGAATGACACAATCCAACTGGAGTAGCACAAATGGCAGAGCACTGAAATAGAAGGTTATCAAGACTGTAATTTATTTGTTTAGGCCACTCAGAGTACAAAAATGCCTCTTATTTCTTCAGCTCCCTGAGTGGGTTGCAGCACGGTGGATGCTTTCAGACTGTCTTGCTCTCTCCGTCAGTCATTTTCTCTACAGCAGCATTTTTCAGGGAGTGCAATTAAAAAGCTGTTTCCCGATATGCCCTCCCCCTGCCTCCGTCCCTTCCCTTCCCCCTCAAAATCCCCGCTCGGGCGCAGGGTTGTTTCCTCCTTTCTCATCCAGGTGACTCAGGGGTGACAAAGGGTAATGAACTCTCTTCATGTCTTGTTATATGGCAGAAGACTGAAATAGCAAAGTGGCAGGCTTAATCTCCAGCAGTTAGGGTGAAAAAGAGAGGCAGGATGTGAAACCCACTTAAAATATGTTTCCGTGTTCTAATATACATTTTGAATTTATAGAGAATTGACTTGTGCCATTTGTTCAAAGCTGGAAAATGCACGTGGTCTGCAGTTGAACTTATCACACTATAATAATGTGCCAGGCAGTTTTCAGGAGTGATGGATACTGTTTTTCATGAGTCCTTTCTGCTGAGCTGATTCAAGGCCAGCCGCAATAAAACAGGTGATGGTCATTAGCAGTGGCCTCTGCAAAGCTATTCAGTTAGGAGCTCGCAGGTTGAGGTAAGCAGTGTTTTTGTGACCCTTCCTTGCTGGCAACTCATTGGACTTAACCACGGAAGAAGATGGCATGCCTCTGGGGCTGTAGGGAGTGAGAAAGAGCAGTGATAATTCCTTGCTAAGCGTAAGGAAATTATGGTGTGCTCCAGGTAAAGTCACACAAGAGAGGGAGATGACCCAGCTCCCCAGTGTGCATGGGGCACGCTGATGCCATTGAGGACCTCTGAGGAATACCTCATTTCCTCCCGGTAGGGAACAGCACGTGTTGGTCGGGCTGCCCTTGTCAGGAGGCAGAGATGCAGGCAGCGTGCAGCGGTGCCTGGTTGGGGGCAGACATGCTGCCTGCTCTGGCGTAGGAAGAGGAACCGGGGGAGAGGACCGGAGGTGGAGGTGTGGGGGAGAGTGGGTTTCTGGGGGGGCATGCTTTAGCAGGAAAGTTTTATCTCCCCTCGGCTTTATCTGCAGCAAATGAAAGTTTGCTAGCACTATCTTGCCACAAACTGGAAGCTCCAGCACCGTAAGTGCAAGTCTGGCCTAGTGCTGTACCTGCACAGCAGTGCAGTGGTTGGTAGGGAGCACAGGGTGCTAGGACATGCTGAGAAGTCACCTCCCGAATGCCAGTGGGTTTGTGATGGAGAGCCTTCCCTACTTAATTGCTGGGAGACCACTTGGAGAGTGGGGATGGGAAGGGACTTTGGAGGACAAGGAATCCAGGGTTTGCCTTGGACAAGGAGCATGGTGATTAATATGCCACTTTTTGACAAATGGGTATTTGGAAGAACTGGAAACAAGTGAGTCAGGGGCCCTTCACCTCTGCCAGTGTGGGGTGTCAGAGGCTGGGAGACCACCCAAAGGAAGATCTTCATCTTCTGCTTACAGCTCTCAGCCCATGCTACAGCTGGCTGAAGGAAGAAAATCTAGAACCCCAGTGTTTCTGTTTTTACCTAAAAAATAATGAGGCAATTTTAAATGATGTATGGCTCTCTGGACTTCTATTTTAGTCTTGTTGAATCGGTCTGGAAGAGTTGAGGGGACTCTCATGAACCAGGCAGCTCTGGTTGAGCCCTGTGGTCCAGGCTCCTGTGTTGAGAACCGTAAGCAGACACATGATGGATATATCTTTCTCCTATAAGCATCCATGAAAATTCTTTCCTGCTTTCTACCACTCCTGGAATAGACCTATTTCGTGTGCTATCTAGTATTTTTAAAATCTTTCCACATAGCCTCCTGGCATTTTTCTTTCCTCTGATGTAAATTTATAACCAAAAACCTAGTCCAATGCATCAAATATAGAAACAGATGAACTTTCTTTTCAGTTTGTCTGTTGTTCTGTTCATAGAATCATAGAATAGAATCATAGAATAGTTTGGGTTGGAAGGGACCTTTAAAGGTCATCTAGTCCAACCCCCCTGCCGTGGGCAGGGACATCTTCAACTAGATCAGGTTGCTCAGAGCCCCGTCCAACCTGACCTTGAATGTTTCCAGGAATGGGCCATCCACCACCTCTCTGGGCAACCTGTTCCAGTGTTTCACCACCCTCAGCGTAAAAAATTTCTTCCCTATATCTAATCTAAATCTACCCCCCTTTAGCTTAAAGCCATTCCCCCTTGTTCTGTTGCAACAGGCCCTGCTAAAAAGTTTGCCACCATCTTTTTTATAAGCCCCTTTAAATACTGATAGGTTGCAATAAGGTCTCCCCGAAGCCTTCTCTTCTCCAGGCTGAACAACCCCAACTCTTTCAGCCTTTCTTCATAGGAGGGGTGTTCCATCCCCCTGATCATTTTCGTGGCCCTCTTCTGGACCCGCTCCAACAGGTCTGTGTCCTTCTTATGCTGAGGGCTCCAGAGCTGGATGCAGTACTGCAGGTGGGGTCTCACCAGAACAGAGTAGAGGGGCAGAATCACCTCCCTCGACCTGCTGGCCACGCTTCTTTTGATGCAGCAGGATACGACTGGCCTTCTGGGCTGTGAGCGCACATTGCTGGCTCATGTCCAGTTTTCCATCCACCAGTACCCCCAAGTCCTTCTCGGCAGGGCTGCTCTCAATCCCTTCATCCCCCAGCCTGTACTGATACCGGGGGTTGCCCTGACCCAAGTGCAGGACCTTGCACTTGGCCTTGTTAAACCTCATGAGGTTCACACGGGCCCACTTCTTCAGCTTGTCCAGGTCCCTCTGGATGGCATCCTGTCCCTCTGGCGTGTTGACCGCACCATTCAGCTTGGTGTCATCTGCAAACTTGCTGAGGGTGCACTCGATCCCTCTGTCTATGTCATTGATGAAGATATTAAACAGTACCGGTCCCAATACGGACCCCTGTGGGACGCCACTCGTCAGCAATCTCCATCTGGACATTGAGCCGTTGACCACTACCCTCTGGATGCGACCATCCAACCAATTCCTTATCCACTGGACAGTCCACCCATCAAATCCATACCTCTCCAGTTTAGAGAGAAGGATGTTGTGGGGGACTGTGTCAAAGGCCTTACAGAGGTCTGGATAGATGACATCTGTAGCCCTTCCCATGTCCACTGATGTAGTCACTCCACCATAGAAGGTCACTAGGTTGGTCAGGCAGGACATGCCCTTGGTGAAGCCATGCTGGCTGTCTCGAATCACCTCCCTGTCCTCCATGTGCCTTAGCATAGCTTCCAGGAGGATCTGTTCCATGATTTTCCCAGGCACAGAGGTGAGACTGACTGGCCTGTCGTTCCCCGGGTCTTCCTTTTTGCCCTTTTTAAAAATGGGGGTTATGTTTCCCCTTTTCCAGTCAGTGGGAACTTCACTGGACTGCCACGACTTTTCAAATATGAGGGATAGTGGCTTATCAACTTCATCCGCCAGTTCCCTCAGGACCCGCGGATGGATCTCATCAGGTCCCATGGACTTGTGCACCTTCAGGTGCCTTAGATGGTCTCAAACCTGGTGTTCTCCCACAGTGGGTGGCTCTTCATTCTCCCAGTCCCCGCCTTTGCCTTCTGCGGCTTGGGTGGTGAGGCTCAAGCACCTGCCGGTGAAGACTGAGGCAAAAAAGTCATTGAGCACCCCTGCCTTCTCTGTGTCCTGGGTAACCAGGTCTCCTGTTTTGTTCCAGAGAGGGCCCACATTTTCCCTCACCTTCCTTTTATCCCCGACATACGTATAGAATCTTTTCTCGTTGCCCTTGATGTCCCTGGCCAGATTTAATTCTATCAGGGCTTTAGCTTTCCTAACCTGATCCCTGGCTGCTTGGACAATTGCTCTGTATTCCTCCCAGGCTACCTGTCCTTGCTTCCACCCTCTGTAGGCTTCCTTTTTGTGTTTGAGTTTGTCCAGGAGCCCCTTGTTCATCCATGCAGGCCTCCTGGCGTTTTTGCCTGACTTCCTCTTTGTTGGGATGCTTCGCTCCTGAGCTTGAAGGAGGTGATCCTTGAATATCACCCAGCTTTCTTGGGCCCCTCTTCCCTCCGGGGCTTTGTCCCATGGCACTCTGCCAAGCAGATCCCTGAAGAGGCCAAAGTCTGCTCTACTGAAGTCCAGGGGAGTGAGCTTACTGTGTGCCCTCCTCACTGCCCTAAGGATCTTGAACTCCACCGCTGCGTGGTCACTGCAGCCCAGGCTGCCCTTGAGCTTCACATTCCCCACCAGCCCCTCCTTGTTGGTGAGAACAAGGTCCAGCATAGCACCTCTCCTCGCTGGCTCCTCTTCCACTTGGAGAAGGAAGTTATCTTCGACGCATTCCAGGAACCTCCCAGATTGCTTATGCCCTGCCGTCTTGTCCCTCCAACAGATGCCGGGGTGGTTGAAGTCCCCCATGAGGACCAGGGCTTGTGAGCGTGAGGCTGCTCCTATCTGTCTGTAGAGGGCCTCTTCTGCTCTGTCTTCCTGGTCAGGTGGCCTGTAGCAGACCCCCACCGTAATGTCACCTGTCCCTTCCTTCCCTTTAATCCTGACCCATAAGCTCTTGGTCGGCTCCTCACTCATCCCCAGGCAGAGCTCCATGCACTCCGGCTGGTCATTGACATAGAGGGTGACACCCCCTCCTCGTCTCCCCTGCCTGCCCTTCCTAAACAGCCTGTATCTCTCCATCCCAACACTCCAGGCATAGGAGCCATCGCACCATGTTTCTGTGATGCCAATGAGGTCGTAGCCCTGCAGGCGTGCGCACATCTCTAACTCGTCTCGTTTATTCCCCATGGTATGTGCATTTGCATAGAGGCATTTAAGTTGGGCCCCCGATGAAGCTGTCTTACTGGCTGGAGTTCCTTTGTGCTGCTCTTCAGGTGCTCTCCTGCTGACGTGTGATCCTTCTCCAGGCTCTGGGCAGCTATTGCTGGCCCTGGCATCAAACTGGTAGGAGTGGGATGGACTGAGGTTCCCCTCCCCCGGCATCTCTAGTTTAAAGCCCTCTTCACCAGCTTGGCAAGCCTATGACCGAAGATGCTCTTCCCCTTCTCTGACAGATGGACCCCATCAGCCCCAAGTAGACCAGGTTTCTCAAAGCGAGTCCCATGGTCGAAGTAGCCGAACCCCTGGCTGTGGCATCAGTCCCATAACCATTTGTTGATTCGCCAGATTCAACTGGCCCTTTCAAACCCCTTCCCTTTGACCAGCAGGACTGATGAGAAAACTACCTGCACTCCTGAGTCCCTTACCGCCGCTCCCAGGACTCTGTAGTCCTTCTTGATAGTCCTCAGACTGCTCCTGGCTGTGTCACTGGTGCCCACGTGAAACAGCAGCAGCGGATAATAGTCAGTGGACTGTACGAGGCTTGGTAGCCTCTTGGTGACATCCCTGATGTGAGCCCTCAGTAGGTGGTGCACTTCTCTAGAGTGTGTCAGGTCAGCAAATGGATGCCTCCGTACCTCTCAGAAGAGAGTCACCTACTACTGTCACCCATTGCCTTTCCTTAGTGGCGCTGGTTGTTATACGGGGGGCAGATTGGGCTGCCTTACTCAGCTCCAGCACCTCTCCTGGTGTGACAGGACTTTCCTCTTCGGCCTGCAGAGCGGTGAAGCAGTTCTGCAGGGGCACCTCAGGCTTTGGGGGAAGTCTCTTCCTCCTGCTGGTCCTTGCCTTTGCAACCGTCCATTCTTCTCCATTATTGGCCCCGCCGCTCCCTTCTGCGTGTGCCGGTGGGGGAGTTATTGGTTGTTTGGCCATGAGCTGCAGGTCTGCTGCAGAACGCGCTTGGAACCAGCTATGTAGCTCCTTCTCTGCCTCCCTGATGTTACGCAGCCTTCTCACCACCTCCTGCAGCTCAGCCACCTGCTGCAGGAGGTCATCCACCTGGGCACACCTTTTGCAGGCAGGTCTGCTGCCTGTCCCTGCCCCAGGAGAGAGGTCTAGGCACTCCCTGCAGCCTGAGGTCTGCACCACAGCCTCTCCCTTCAGCAGTTCCGTCTGTGTGGAGGCATCGGCCGCCGCTGGGTAGATGGTGCAGACCCCCCAGCTGGAGCCGCAGCCTTTACCCTCAGACGAGTGCCCACCATTCTGCCTTGAGGGTCAGGCAGGATGAGTGCCCTTGACCTGTGCCCAGTTGCTGGGTTATGTGTACACCGAGTCCCCAACTCGGCCCGTGGAATGCCTCTCCTTCAAAGAGGTGCCTTCCCTGCGTGCCCTTCCGCACAAACTGCCGTGCCATGCCCTGTTGGCAGCGCTCCCTGGGGCTGCCTCGAGTGGGAGTGGGGGGTGGCAGCCGTTGCTCCTGGCCCCGCCCACGCCTCGTCAGCCGCCCTCGTGAGAGCTGCCGGCTCCCAGTGGGTCTCTGCACTCCCCTGTGGGTTCCCCGGCTCAGGAACCCCCCCTGTACGCTGCGATCCACTGCTGATGCGCCTGCACCAGAGCTGATCGCCTCTGCGATCATGTTAATGAATGACTATTCATGTTAATGAATAGTCCAAATCAGAACCTTCCGCTGAAAAATGCTTTATCCCACAAGTAGCCCCCTCCTCATCCCTCTGCCTGCTGCATGACTCGTTAGGAGGGAGGGTATCAAGAGTCTGTTTCAGCACGGTTGTAGGAAACCACCACCATGCTTGCATAGACTGCTTGTTTGCCCTGTGTCAGGTGAAGTGATGCTCCTCGCAGGCTGTCGCACCAGTGTCAGGCTTTTCCCACAGGAGCAGGTACCGCCACCACCGTCTGGGTAGGTCCTAACCATGTAGGATGAGTGCACAGAGGAACCAGAATATTGGAGGGAGATCTGTTCTGGGCGTCCCAGCAGGAATTCCCTTCTCTCTCTGCAGCTCACAAATCAGAGTTCACAGCTGCTGTGCTTATACAGGCATGCCCAGTAGCCAGCTATATAAGATACTTGGGAAACACCACATTTATCAGACTCGAGTTTGGCTCTTATGGCCACTGATCTTATTCCCTTAACAAGAGGCAGCGCACGAGTATAGACACTTAGAGACACAGCAAATAAATAATAAAAGGGCTCTTCAGCTATCCTGCATTCTTAAAGAGTGGCTGAAGTCTGTGAGAATATGATAAGTATCAAACACTTATTTTTCCAACAGAATGACAAATGCATCTGGTTAAAAAAGGGTAATTGGGTAATGTGGAGTACAGTAATATCTCAGCGGTCTCCCATTTCTTCTTAAAGAAAAGTACAAACTGTAATGCATGCAATCTAACATACAGAGGGAAAATGACTCTCAAAACATATGCTGGCTCCTAACTAGTGTCTGGTAGAAATATTTGGGCAACTAGAAAGCATATGTAAAATCTTGATTCAGTTCTTTTGATAAGCACATCAATCATCTTATATTGCTCCAATTTTTAAAGAGTTTGGGATTTTTCACTACTTTTAAGATGGTGTGCAGATTACAGATCTGTAGCCTGTATGTACCAATAGAGTAATTTGAAAAGAAGTACTAAAGACACAAATGCTGTCGTTGTTTCTGCCACTGGAATAGCTGGTCCATCTCCATCCCAGTGCTGGGAGACCTTCGCTTGCTGGGTCAGGGGGTTTCTAAGTCTCCGAATGTGTGTATTGCATGCTCCAGAAGGGTGATTTAAACGTTGCAGCAGAAAGAAGGTGGGATTTCCACGTGTAGTAAAGTAATGCTGTGTGGTGTTACAGAGTAGGACTATAAACGTGGTGTCCTGTGTCTGCCTGCTAAGGATTCCTACACTGTCCCTTCTGATCTGCAAACTACGCATGAATTTCTGTCTCTTCCCCTCAAACTTTTATTTTTATGTGGATACCACACAACAAAGCTTCTGAATTTTACTGCTATGGATTTAGCTACAAATAGGCTTTCCTTTTGTATATTTGTATTCGATGGGATAAGGACAGGGAGCTGGGTTTGCCCTAGTTTTGTGTATCATTTCTTAGATAGAGATATGGGTACAGGGGCTACACAGGTGGCCTGCACATGCTCCAAAACCCTTTGCTTGGGACTTCCTGACTTCCGCATCTGTGGCTGTAGAGATTTGTACATCCGAGGCATGTGGCCAAATTCCTCTTTCTTCACCTGGAAATAAACTTTCAGCTGGGACATACAGCAGCCCTAGATGAAGGTTAAATTGTATGATTTGAAAAAAAATCCTAATGCTTGCAGAAGTGCTACTTTAATCCCCACTGCATAAAAATCCGTCCATGTGCTTTTTGGAGGCAGGGGCGTGTGTGTGTGAATGCATGAAAACTGACATTTCACACCCATTCTGCACTTCATGTTTGCTATGACATTTCCCGTAGCCCATACACAGAAGGTTCTCCAAAAAAAGGCTATGTGTACTCGTCCGTTCGGTCAATGTTTCTGTGTGGGTCTGGGGTCTTACACAGCACTTTTATGCGTACACTTGAAAAATACTAACATTGAGATGGGAGAGAGGTACTGGTGATTACAGGTTAATAGTGTGACCCAGACCATCCGAAGGACCCTACCCTCCCAACTTGCTTTCCCTGCCTCTCTGTTCCCATGTATCCAATACCTGTAATGAATACAGAACAGAAAACTCAGGCTTGCTGCAGGTTTCTAGGGGCTCCATGTGGGCAAAAGTAACACTTCTGAGATCCTTCTGCAAATAATACCATACAAAAGCCAGGGGTTGTACGGTATTTGACAGTTTGGCAATGTCAAAGGCAATCAGAACTCGTGGAGTTCTGATATATAAATATTGGGGACAAAAATATTCTGTATGATTTCTCTGCAGTCACTCACCCTGTACCAATGCATATAGACAAAAAAAAAAGGATTTCTCCTTTCTATAAAATGCTTTCGGATACTGAAAAAATGAAGGCTGTGCAATTGCCTGAGTAATATTGTGTGTCAAGATTCATCCTCCTCTTGCTTTGCAAGTGGGAGATTTTTCCTTTTTCTGTGCAATGGCTAAAGTCTTTACTACACCTCTACATTTGCTTTCTATCACCTGAATCCAGCCCATTTTTGCTGACATTGTGGTTTGAAAATATTTTCCTAAGTTATTTTAAATGCAAAAGAGCATATTGATTTTTAAAGCATTATATTGTCATTTTTCTATTTTATTAAAAAACAAAACCAGCACCAGCTTAACATATTTCACAGCTTGCTTCCTGGGCTTGAAAGCTCTGCAGATACAAATGTGATCACAAAGGAGAAAAAAAAACCATATTGAAATGCAAAGGATCAGTATTACTAGATGAGTAGAAAATTAGCATGGTAACTATTTTACTGCTAAAACTACCTTGCCCAGTATATTTCTTACTTTCTGATTGAAGATGAAATAAAAGTCTCTCATCTTGTTTGTGTTGCTGATTTGTTGGATATTTATAGATTTATGGATCATAATGCACAATTTTTTTCCCATCTAAAGTAAGAATATTCTGTATCTGTCATGCTTTCTATGAGTAACTGATTTTCTATGATCTGTAAAACTGGTTTGTACCAATAGTTGCTAGTCATCAGCATTTCCAAGGGCTTTCTTGAAAGATATTCATTCATTCTGTTAGGAATCAATGAATTACAACTGAGCACTAATATTGTACCATCAGATTTTCTGTAAAACATGAAGAAATAGATTTAGATGCAGGTAAGTTTCTATTGAATACATGAACATCTTTTATATCTATTGTATGACTTAACTGTACTTCCTGGAAAAATAAAAATACCAGATCTTATGGGAAGAAAATGAGGTATTCATCATGCTGTTCAGCTCTTGTGCTGTTGAGAGCAATAACATCACTGGGGTCATTCCCACCCTCTGTTAGGAGCTTGAACAGTTCTTGATGGTCCAACTCAGTTCAAGAGGGATCAAAGTAGTATCTGGCAACACAATCTGTCCAGACAACAGAGTTTTGACACAGCAGGGCTATAGGTTGTGACTGCGGCTTCACTACTTAGTTTATCCATCCCTTAGTATGCAAAGAGAGGCAGCAACAAATGTGCCCCTAAGTCGTTTCTGATTTTCTTGTGATTTGGGTAGTTCCTGCAGTTGCCCAGAGTCTAAGCTCTTCAGATGATCTGAATTTTGCTTGAACCCTGACCTTAGGAGCTGTTGGTAGGAAGCGCATGGAGTAGAGCATCATCCTTACCTTCACGTACTTAATATGCTGGGGGAACAGAGGTGGTTGCAGTTATTTATTGCCTGAGAAATCTTGTTATGCAGGAAATATCCCTGAGGTTGAGGTCTGCTGTCTTTAAGCCTCTTTATGCTACAAGAGCAACAGAAAAGGCCTTAGGGCACCAGAGAAAATTTGATCCACTCTGTTTAGAAGAGTTGCTGTACAGCATCTTAGTAGCCATAGTTAAAGTCTTTGCCAAAGTCTGCTAATGCTCTTTTATCAACGATGCTATTGAGAGCTCAATTAAGTATTACACCGATCTGTTTCAGTTTATCTTCAAACAATACTAAATCTGTGGAAAAGCTGCTGACACTTACTGTGGCATAATTTGCAGCTAAAATTTTGATGATTTTTATGACCTGACAAGACTATGGTTTTTAATTTAGCTGAAGAAGACACCTATGGCTACGAGTGCAGGGTGTTCATCCTAAATGACTTTTCTTTAATAGGTTTTCTAATCGTGAGTGCAGAAATACAGCTTGCTTGTAGATGCTTGCAAGGTGCAGTAAACCAGCAAACTGAAATTAATGCCAGGTTCCAGCCTCTGCATTCATATGACTTCAGTTCCATGTCTCTTTAAAACTCTCCTAATAACAGCCAAATTTTTCTCTAAAGGAGTGAGTAAGAAGCATTATTAGCAAATGCCTTCTTGTAACAGTCTTCTGTCGGAATTTTTCATTCTGTACAACGGTCATTTCAGGAAAGTACTAAATGGAATCATTCATTTCTTTTTTGAAGTGTTTCAGATCTGGCTGGAGCATTTGCTTTTTTGTATATTGTTTTGGAAGATAGTGTACTGATTAATTAATAGTGAGACATTTGAATTCTTAAACCCCTCAGAGCTCAAAAATCCCTTTTCCCATCACCTAGCATGTGATGAGTTTCAGTTAAAGGACCTAATCCTGGCAGGCACTGAGCTCAATACCCCACAGCAGGAGGTCATGCTGTATCTTTACAAGGTGTTAGCTCATTAGATAAAGATTTGGTTTAAAGGTGGTTCAGGGTTTTTTTTCTGGATTTTTGTCTTTTTCTGGGATGTTATAAAAAAGCTTCGTGCTGTGTTTTGTTGAAGGGCTCTGAGGAGGAGCATGGCACACGAGGAGGGAGAGTGCGCTGCTCATGAAGGAGGGGAAGAAGGTGCAACGGGGAGACGCGAAGGGACGTTGATAGAGAATGTGGGCTATGCAAGGCAGTGGGAAGAAGTACCAGTAACCAGGACATCAACGCACAGGCAGGGTCAAAACTGCACAGCTTTCAAAGCAAAGATAAATTGCTTGAACTTAATGTGGAAGGAAAACGAGAGAAGATCTCAGTAAGAGAGGAGTGTCATGGATATTAGAAATGGGTTGTGTTTTGTTCCCCTAGGTGACTTCACTTCTTACCCCTTTTTCATTATTTTGGGTAATTGGCTATCAAATGATCTCCTTGGTTTTGGGACAGTCTAATTTGTTATGACAGCTATGAGGCCTGTGTGATTCACCTCCTCCATTTTAAGGCTTTGGAAATGTTCACATACTTCGGTTTTGCATTTGCTTGTAACTGGCTTTGAGAAGCTCAGCATTCAGATCTATCAGTCCATCTGCTCCTCTGTCATACCCATCTACCCATCAGATCTTTCCCTGGTGCTTTCTGGACAGCATCCATGCAACTTACCCCTCTACACAAGACTTGTATTCATTTTAAATATTTTGAAAGGAAATAGTCACCTTTTAAAGGCTGTCTTGCTGGTGTAATGTTGATGTAGCAGCCCACAAGAACAAGGGAAATACTTTCTGTCCAATTTTTCTGGTCCTGTAACATCTTTTCCCTCTTGAACTGTCTAACAGCTTCCTGGCTCAGCATCTTCTAGTGCCTGTAATGGCACATCCAAAGAAAAAACAATGGCCTATCTTGCTCTGGACAGATTATAGAAAGTAGTGTTAAGCAGCAGCAGCTTGCTTTCTTTCCAGAAGATTGCATTAGTCACCAGGTGATGCTTTCTTGTCACAGTCGTTCCAAGAATCAATGCATCAATGACCAGGGATGTGCAAATTCCATGGGTACTTTTTAATTCTCGATACTTGCATTACGTAAAATGGGTAAAATATACCATTAATCAGCCAGTTGTACAGAGTGTCCTGGCTTATGATGCAGCTTTTTGCTAGAGCCTGGTCCCGGCAATTTCTTCCGGAGTTTAAGGTCCTTTTTTGGGATTGTTAAGCTTCTCTATGGATATCTTCCCGATAGATCTCTGTCTCCTTTCCAATTCTTTTTAATTAAATAATACAGCTGAGAAAAGTAAAATTGCTAGAGTGCGGGCCGTGGGAGGGAAAGAATTGAACTACACTGTCTCACATGAATTTTATGTGGCTCCTCTTTGCCTGGGTTTCATAAGCAAGTCCAGGTTTCTCATCCCTTTTTAACCAAGAGGATGCTGTATTCTGCTCCCAGCATTCATGGACTGTTGTTGAGATGACACAAAGTATTGTCTCAGTAGTTCTAAAGTAATCCTGTTGAAGAAAATGAGTTAAATGTAAGGGAATAAGATAGGTGAAGGCAGAAGATGGTCTAAATGTTTTCATACCTAGTCTTTTGTGTTAATAAGGCTGAAAGATACCGGTGCCTATGAGCTTAATATGGCATATGGGTTACCTTTGGGTTTTGCTTTTTTTTCTTCAGAATTTTTCCTACTTTTCCTCTGATAATCAGGGTATTGGCAAAACGACCTGGAGTACCCGCCAGCTACAGAAACCATTTTGATTCCTTTCATCATACAGAGAATTAGGATGCAATAGTTAAAGTCTCCCCACTACCATGCATTTGCTAGGTTATGTTATCATTCATACAGTGTGTCTTTGGGTATTTTACATAACATAACTAATTGGTAATAAAACAGTATTGGAATGTAGCAATTGTCACAGAGTTCATTAGACAGTAAGACAGGGCAATAAAAAGAGAGCCTTGTAACCTACTGTAAAGAATGTACTGTTAGCCTGGTTTATCTTCTTTTTACTGTTACCTCCTGCTTTTCCAGGAGGACAGAATTCCTCCAAGGAAAAGCTGTTACTCCCTAACACTTGCCAGCGAAACTTAGGACAGATTTCCCTCAGCAGATTCAAGTGTACATCCAAGAACATAAAAAAAGTTAAGAGATGCTGGACAGAGGCCATGTAGTACCTTGTAGGTTAAAAGAGCAATTTTAAAATCAATACTTTTGTTTAACTGGCAACCAAGATAGTCGTTTCAGACTGGGTGAAATATGTGAGGAGCAAACCCTTTTCACAAGGAGCATTTTCAGGTTATCTGTACTGGAGTGCTATGCAAGGTTGTGTTGGACATGCACGATGCCTGGGAATTGCAAATAAACTCATCTTGATGTGACAAAATCACGCATAATTATTTTGAAACCCGAGGGAGGTTGAAATGGCCCCAACTTGGTGTTGTCCTGTCAGTGATAGACAGGCAGCTGCAGAATTTATAATGGCTCATTTTCCTAGAAGATGAGAAGGAAACTTAAAATAACCTCTTCTGCTGCAGCTCTCATACGTTTGCACTTCTAATTGAGAGACTTTGAATGGGACGGAGCAATGGCAAGCCCCTTGAACCAGCAGGCAGGCACTAACTCTGGCCCGTGCACAGCCAGGCTTTGCTCTTCCTTGGGTTGTATGTACCAGCCTCCTGTCTGGTAGAATCACAGCGAGCATCTGTGCAAGTGTGGGAGTTACCTGGAGGTAAATGGAAGCCTCCCATTAGGTTTGCAAGTCTTCATTGTCCTGCTATTATTTTTATTATTAAAATTCCTAGAAGAAACCACAAATCCATCAGGGCACAGTTGTCTAGAATTGCCATCAAACAAATAGTTGACAACCAGCTCTGAAATATTGTAATCGGTTGAAGAGGACTGTTTCCCACTCTAGCTCCCTGATCCTAGGAAGATCTCTTTCTCCTCTCAGTAGTTCTCTGAATTTTTACCACCTGGAAAAAGAAACCAGTTACACCCTGATAATGATATACAACACCCAAAAAAATAAATCAATGTATCGATCTAGTGTATACCAAATTCAAAGTGATCAATCAAAACACAGAAGATAAATCAGCCAGCTCGGTTACAATTCATTGGCTTTAGACAGAATTAGATATTTTGCAGTCTTATAATGGGAGACTTCGTTTTTATTGCGTGAGGCAACAAGTAGGAAAAATCTTCGTAACAATTCTCGTGTAAGAAAGTGAGAAAGCAAGAAATGTGACACATAAGGTCAGGAAGCAGCAAAAATAAAATAAATTCAAAGCAAAATTACTTGGGTTTAATCATATATACCAGGAAAGATTAACAACCAAGCAAGAAGGAAAAAAAAAAAAAAAAAAAAAAAAATCCTTGATTGTTATCTGATACTAAACATAAAACAAAAGGTTGCAGATCTTCTTCCTCTTCAGCCAAGGCAACTTCTGCTGCCTGGTGTGTGCCATCAGCCTGGTTATTGACTGGCGTGAACTGAATTTACTTCAGAGATCATCGAGGTTTTCACAACTGAGGCTGGCTGCTCTATTTGGCTGCTGAGGTTCAGGTACCCCTGCCTTTCCCCCTCGCACCTGGGTGCTGTGTTTGCATTTGTGTGCAATGCACCTGTTCCATTGCACGACTGGAAATCATTTCAGTGTCAGGTGAGTTGGACATTTAATGTGAGCAGGCAGGGGAAGAAAAAACATATTTTTTCTTGTTTGAAGTGGGAAAACTGTTGAGGAAGGGAGAGAGGAAAGGAAGGAAGGAAGCAAGCAAGCAAGCAAGCAAGCTAGGTAGGTGGATAGTTCCTGGCAATGGTAAAAATTTTCCTGTTTAAAGAATATCAGAGAAATAATAGCAAGTGTTTTAAAAGCTGTCACAGTTGTGGTGCTTGGTAGCCTAAGACAAAAAGTTCAATTTTCTGAAAATTGGCTTGGCTCAGCTCCCCAGGTCCCCAAAATCAGAACTCCTCAAACCACTCGCTGCTTTTGAAAACCTGACCCTCTTTATTTAGGTGGCATTAAAAGAAGTGAAATAGAGGAACATAAAAATGTACGGTAACACGCAGAAAAACATAAGACAAAAAAAAAAAGCTGAACAAAAAAATGTCAGCGTATCTGCTTGACATACTAAAATAGTTCTGTTTTCTTGAAAATGTTTATTGGAAAATGCATTACAAAACCTTGTAACAGCTGGAATATGGTGATCTAATTGCTGTTTCAATAGCGCTGTGAACATGCAAACATATTTCCTATGCAAAATGTCAAAAAGGCAGCAATCAAAGTGAGGCTTTAAGCTTCAAAACAAAGACACAATGAGCTGATTTGTAAACATTTATTTCTAAGGTTACATTTAAAACCAAAATAGAACAGCATAGGTTTGGAGACAGTGCAACAAATCTTTTTACAAAACACAAGATCTGGAGAGAAGAGAGATTTACTGGCTAAAAAATACTTGGGCTGCATCAAGATTTCATTCCCAGTGGTGCTGCAGCTCCCTGAAACCATGTATTTCTTCCCATTCAAACGAGGAGCAAATCTTTGAGTAAGGGAGCGGGATTTTTGCCAACTAGGAGGATGTAGAGAGACCCACAGATCCTTCCTGTGCAGAACAGAAGTCACCGTTTACCTTCATTTGCACTACTACACCCTTTCTGTAGACGTCGTTGGCTTGCCATGGGACTCGGGTCAACGACGATGTGACTTTTACTACAGGTGTTGAGTGAGGCAGGTTTGGAGTCAGCGCTGAGGGAGGTCGCAGGGTTTGGGGTGACCTGGCAGCCCTGTACCATTCCTGGGACAAATTGGTTCAGGGGCTGGTTTTTGCTCACTTTGGTTGTCTTCTGGCAGGACACAGTGTGAGTTGGTTATAGTTGTAGCAACCAAGTGCAGCGGGTGACTGCAGTATAACACAAATATTGAAGTCCAAGGATACTGTGCAGGATACTGCGTATGACCTGGGAAGCCATATGCAATGGTCCTTCTTTCCAAAAGAGCACTGCTGATTTTCCCGTGACTTACACCGGTGTGGTTAGCCTAACACCACGGGCACTGCTTGACTTACATGAGTGGGAAATCAGAACCAGTTAAAATGAACGAACCCGCTCTGCACCAAACTATGCCAGCAGCACACAATGAAAATCCTCTTAAATATATACTTGATAAAGAAGTAAATCAGTTTGAGGAGTAAATTTACTTTTCACCAAGGCCATCCATTTGTAAGATTCTTACTGTATTGTGCTTGCAAATAACATTTATTTCTGTAGTGTAAATATGCAAGAGTTCATTTTAATAAAAAGTAAGCCCTAAAATAAGATAAACCCCATGACTAGACTTGCATTGAAGATTTAAAGTGCATTCATCTGCTGTTTTTCTATATAAATATTCATTGGTTTAGTGCTCTCAGGTGTTGGAACTTTTAATCTGCATTCAGATGGAGGTACTTTAATCAGAGAGTTCATAAAAGTCTCTAACTTTTTTCATAAAAAATAGAGTAGTAGTTATAACAGAGGGTTGCAAAAGCTTAAAAAAGCTAAACTGCAGCTCTAGGAGGAAAAAAAAAGTAAACACCAAATGGCATTTTGTGCCATAATATCAATATTCTATTAAAAATAAATCTCTCACTGTTAGACCGAAGAGTCTCAAACAACCTGTCACTTTACTGCAGTCTTCAGAGATGACTGATAATGGGTAAAAAATCCCATAGCATCTGTTTACCATGTACTCACACAAACTGTTAGGAATGTTTTTAAATGTCAGCAGTAATGTATGCATGTATTAGCTATCACAGAGCAACAGCTCAACAAAGGCAGCATCACTGCCACACTGGGGGCTCGCGCTCTAAATTAGGGAGGTCAAGTGGCGGAGATAGAAGCCGAGTGCATTTGAAACCATATTGTGTGCCTTCTGAAAACTGGAAGAAATTGTGCAGTCAGCTGCAGTAACAGTGCCGACGTACAGAGTTTGTACACTTTGAAAATAGCTAAGTGGGATTATGGTAAATCTTTCAATTGCAAGAAGGTTAATCGTGAAAGGCACTGAATTTAAGGTCAGTTGGATGCGCGTTGGGGGGTAATGTGGTTTAGGCTGTCTTTTGCATTAGCAAGGTATCACGTTTAATTTGGGAACTTAAGCATTCATCAAGTGTGGAGTGTCATATAGGAGCAGTTGCTGACTAAACAGCGCCTGTGTGACAGCGTTGTTAGCAGCGCTGTATTACTTGACAATTCTGCACTACTTAACTATGGAGATATGCTACAGGGTATGTTGTCCTGGCAAAGTCATCGTGCTACAAGCCATTTTTCACGCTAAAAATTCATAAATCAGATTTTTTTCCCCCTGTTACTCCATAATTGAAATCTCTCTTTTGTTTTTAGCGTGCACAGGTTTTTTCTGGTTTGCCACCAAGAGCACACGTTGTTGAACATTGGTTCTGCAGTCAAAATGTGTGAAGAGGGCTTTGCTAAATCATAAAGTAAATACATTTTTGTGCCATAAGCTTGCATCCTCCCAAAATGCAGTAAGCCTGGGCCTGTCTTGAAAGTTGCGTGGGGTGCTGGGTATTAAACAAAGTGACAGTCAAAGCAGATTGCAGAGATAAATTAATTCATACAGCTGCCTTTTTCAGTCGCTCACCGACAAGTAGCCGGTTCCGCAGACACCAGTGTTGACACAGATGCACCGCAAATTCTGTGAGGATCTGTGGAGACCGTGGTAGGTCTGATTGTATGGTCAGGCCCCCACACGCGGCGTGTGAAGCCGGTGGGAGAGCGTACTGCAGATACAACGATGCACATGGTTAAGGTTAACCAGGGCGAGCGGGGCAGAGCGATGGGCTATGTGAATGCAGAGTGCACTTTCCGCTTTGCTACTCCCCTGTCCCATAGTGGGCATTTTGGAGCTGCCCATAAACGTATGCCCTATACGGCATATGGCCTTTCGTGAGTGAAGGGAACACTACTGAGCATTCATTAGAGAGTCTCCTGTCCTGACATTTCTTTTATGTAGGTATGGTCCATGATGGCTGATAGGCAGTTTCCATAGAGTTGTAGTGGCCTTTAAATGTAGCAGTTAAAAAAAAAAAAGCTAAAAAAGAGCAGAGTTAGATCAAGGACATAATGTTCTTGATGAAACAGACTGAAATCCCTGAACAACAAAGAGAGTTTTTTTTTCTTCTTTAATTATCTAGATCATTTGGCCAGCTGTGAGCCATGAACCCAGCTGGTCAGCTGTGGGTGTGAAAGGGAGGTCCGCCGGGTTGTTTTGTTAGTGTAACTCTTTAGACCGCATTAGAAACTAAACATAAATATTTCCTTCATTGCAAAAATTATTCCTTAGGCTTGGAGACCAAGGTATCTGAGATGCGCAGGAGGAAGAGTCCGTTAGTAGGTAGTCTCACTGCATGGATCAGCAAGGTTCTGATTCACCTTAGCGAGGGAAGCGGCTCTGGGGGCTGGCCAGCTTCTCGGTCGGGTGGTTTAGTTGGATCTTAGCAGAGCCGCGATCCAATTCTCTAACTTCCGCAGTGGGTAATTGCAGTTGAATTAGAGCCTCGAGAAAGTAATTATGAGAGGCATTGTGGAACACCCTGCTAACCCAGCAGTAAATTAAACCACAGACTAGGAACAACTGGAGATACTGAGATTAGAGCTTACTTTTGGAATTTTTTTTTCACTTCTGGTAAGTGTATGTCTTTCTTTTTTCCACTTCTAAGGCTGAATGTTGGCCCTTGGAGTGGCAGGCTAGAGTCGCTCCTGTGATCAGCTGGGAAGAGACACTCCGTGGTTGGAAAGAGGTTCTGAAACTAGACAGGAGAAAATGTGTTGGTTTTAGAGCTGGAGAAAAGTCGTGTAAAGCAGATAGGAGAGACCCAAAGTTGAACACACAGTGAAAGACTTGGTTTGAAAAGCTCTGCAAGTTTCCTTGCCTGCCTTATTTTATATATATGTATAAAATTGTTTCATAATACAGACACTTAAGAGTAAGGACTTAAAGTTAGAATATTGCAAGACAGAAGAACCGATTTCAGAAAAACTGCTTTAAATTAATTACTTGTGCACAAGCAAACCTTGAAGGAGAACTGTGAAACACTTAATAGTGGGAGTAAACAGCAATTTCAGAGGGCCAATTTCCGCAACTTTTGTTCATGTAGCTGGTTCAGAAAGTATTGACAGGCTTTTTCATTTTTTACTGTTAAATGTCTAATTCGCAACCAGCTCAAAGGTACTCTTTTTAGGCGTCAAAGAAGATACCACTGCAAAATTACGGCTGAGTTATTTCCCCAAATTATGCATCATTTTTTAATATTGTGCAAAATATATTCTAAGGAGCAGAGAGCTGTCTTTTGACCTTTCAGAAAACTATAATTCTTGTATGCCTTTCTTTATTAATGTCCTAATAAAATACAGAATATACTCTTTATTTTTATATGAATTTTAACCCATCCCATGCTTGGATCTTACACTGATGCACTGATTTTCCCCAGCTGAGGATCTGATCCAGCTCAGACTCAGCTTTTTTAGGCAATTGTGCCATTTGTGAAATCATTCCTAATTTGAATTCTGAGCTGTAATTTCGGAATAAGGAGATGTCCGCATTTGGCAGATAAAAAGCCCCTGATAAAACCCAAGTAGGAACATGGTGCATCAGTGAGCGAAGCAGAAAATGGGGCTCCTCCTTGCTTCTTGGGATTAGAATAGCATCCCTGAAACAGCAGAAGTCTGTTGGGATATCAGAGCAATTTACATGTCCTTTCAGCTTTACTGCAGGCTCTTCATGGCTGGCCAGTCCTTCATTGTGAGCCCCTTGAGTCTGGAAAGTCCCTCAGACCAAATCAGAAATAACTGCCGCTAATATAGATGTTCCTATATTTGGGTTTTCAGCACAGCTCTCTTCTCAGGGCATGTCTGCACAGCAGTGATAAATTGTAGACAGCCTCCTTTCCCACATCACACTCTTCTTTCTTGCTTGCATTAATGTATTTGCAGCTGAACAGAAGTCTGGAATGTGTAAGTAGTGATAACTCTTCATGTTACTTTAAAACATTTTCCTTGGCCTCTCATCTGGATATCTGAGATGGTCATAACTCTAATTCCAGAAAGAGATGAGAGCAGCCAAATGCTCAGAGGCAAAACGTATTTTGTGCTAGTTTCCCTAGTGCTTACCTGCTCTGTGAGAGTCTGTGTGAGAGGCAGCAGGGAAAGGGTGCCGTGTCCCATGCAAATTGTCGTCGGCTCATTTTTTTACTTACATAAACAGAGCACAAGACAGTATATGTAATTCATATACATGCACACCTATGTATGTATAAGTACCATATGAGCTTATGGAGTGGGAAGAGTATGTGACACAGTCTGGGATTGCAGATACTGTCATTGGGCTGGAATTTGGGACATACGTTAATCCCCACAGTGAGTGCTCGGTTTTGCCTTCCGATGTTTCGTAACAGCTCCTGATGTGTGTTTGACATGACTGTTGTCCCTTAACATTAGTTTTCAGGCAGTGAAACGAATGCATAAGCATCTCTGTTTCTTCACCTACCCCTTGCTTTATGAGGCTTCTGCGTAGTTCTCCAATGTCCTCTATCCAAGGTCCTTTTCAGGCAGGAATGAATTAAACATCTCGACAGCCATATAGTGGTATCCTGCTTTTGTAGAGGGATAGAAAGACTAGGGCAGAAGAAGCTAAGTCACACAGGTGATTGCAAAAGCTTTTCTCCATATTTTAGCCTAAAGGTAAACAAAACACGTGGTGAAAATTGGATGTGTTTTGGAAGCTGGAAATACATTCCTTGGGTGCTCCTGAAAACATTGTCTTGTATGAGTTTCCCACGGTCACTATAAATACCGAGTATTTTTTCTATGGAAAGTGTAGCACCTAGCACTGTATTATCTAGCTGCTGATAACACACTGAGAACCTCTGTTTCATGATTCTTGGTTGCATGTTTCAACCAAAAGACTGATTTCCTTATTCCTCTCCTATAGAGGCAGACACTTCGGAAGTATCTTGGATTTTATGTGCTGTCTGGATGGTTCCAAGAGGACCACTTAAATCGCCTCCAATATTTGGCCAAAGCTTTGTACAGCATGATATGATTTCACAAGAGCTGCCTGTAAGTGGTGTTTCTCAACATAAATTTTTAAAAGGAGGTGAAACCTACTTTGGAAAGTAGACATTCACAGAGGCACGTAAGAAGTGTAACAACGAAAATAATTGCAATCCTCTAGAATTAGGCATGGTAAGGGGCCTCCTTTGAATACGTGAGACATCATCATCTTGAAAATTAAATGTCTCAAAGTCAGTTATCTGTGTTTTACTTTTGGCCTAGTAACTGGCAAGTTGTGTAGCCCTATAGAGTTTGCCAATTTACACCTCTATACCACCATTTCCTGATCAGACATTGTTACCTACGTCTCCTTCGGGATGCCTGTAAGAGTGCATTGGATGGTGCAAAATTCTGGTCTCAATTAAGCTGATATAAATCCACGGTACTTTGCCTGACCTCTTGGGAGTTTGTCTGGATTTTGTATTTCGTTGTTGATATACTCCTAGTTTTTCTTAGAGAAGACTATAAGAAGCAGTCTGTTTTGGCTTAGACCTTGCTTTCTTCTCCTATCCTTTTACTTCAAATGTTGGACATTAACTTGGGTTCACTGGGAGTGCCATACTCAACTTTCTGGAGGCATGTTTCTTCGTCTCCAATCTATCTATGTTTCTATCTATTGCTGTGTAACGTATGGTGCTGATTCTTACTAAATAACAGTGATTTACAGTTTGTAAATGTCTAATTTAGTTCTACATTATTTAGAAATCGATACTTAATTTGAATTGATTCTATTTCTACACCTTTTTTTTTTTTTTTTTTTTTTTTAAAGAAAAAGGCTGACTCTGGCACTGGTAGATGACGATCAAATTTCTCCACTAAAAATCCTTGGAAGTCTTCCTCTGGTTGTCCACATACAATGATAGCCCCATTCTAAAATGTTCGTGTTTCCTCGTTATTAGAATAAAACATTGCGGTTTTGATATTGCTGGTGGTGATTTGACTGATGCAATGCTAATGACTCCAATGGGTATACTTCTGATTTGCATTGAGATTGCGGAAAAGCAGGACTGGTCCCCAGATGGAGGAAAATTAAAAGTCCGGAGCTCAGTTCTTTCCTGCTTTGCATAATGTATGGTCGCTTGCAGGATGGGTGCAAAACTTAAGATTCAAGAGAGTGGGCAGTCAGATTTTTCTGGTTTTGAAAGTGAGATGGTGGGTGGGTGAGGAGTAGGTACTCGAGCTTCATCGCCAGCTTTGCCTGTGGCGTCCTTGGAGGCTATGGCATTTTCATTTCCAGTCTGCAAAATAGGGTGAATAATACAACATGGCTTAAATCAAAGTGTTGTTGGAAAGATTAATTATTTCTAATTACACTGAAGCTAAATGCACGTACTAATAACTAGAATTTGTAAAATTTAGTTTTAGAGCCCTGTGGATGTGTAGTTGATTGATTGGCACTGAACAGACAAGTATTTAGAGATCTGGAAGTTTCTCCCTGTTAGATAACAACCGTTGTCATGAAGGACTAAAGAAATTTGGTGTCATCAAATACAAAGGAAAATACAATGATTTGGTAAAACAAGAGAATGGATTTGATACTTTCAGGGTGGGAACGTAAAGAATTTACATAAAGTAATTGCAGGAAGAAGGTTTTAATAAGTTTGCCATTCCCAGCACTTTTTTGTCACTGTGGTGTCTAGCGCAAGGTCTCTTGGGTGTGTCTTAGACCAAGGTTGCTGGTCCCCTTCTTATGCAAAAGAGCTCTTGTAATCTGCGTGCCCAGCATCCCATCTTCTTAGCTCTGCCCGCTTCAGCTGCGGAGTGATGGTCCCCTTCATGGACCACATGAGCAAAAAGGAAAGGAAGGTAGATTTAGCCAGGTAATTTCTTACCCAGCATGTTCAAGTGTTACAGGATCCTAGAAAGACACCAGTCAACCCCTACCTTGGACTCATGACTTCCTTTTCTTTCCTTTTGAGAGTGCAGAGTTTATGTCCTCTGGTTAGAAGCCTTTCTTGTCCCCTCAGCCTGATTCTCTTCTACAATTTTTCCATCTTCTTTTGCCTTCGGTAAAAAAAATCCCAAGCATTAGCCCCGCCTGTTGATTTCTGTATGGAGAAACATTAAGAGGCAATGGAGCTACTTGTCGGAGCACAGGAAAAAACAGAATTCGTGATTTCTCTGTTGTTATCTGTAGCAAGCAGAAATGCACTCTTACAAAGTGGGGGTTCTACTTCACAGAGCAGGCTCTGATCCAACATGATAAAATACATGTTGTCTACCGGATAACAGGCATTTCATATTCAGATAAGGGCATGTTTGTGATGTGTCACAAGCACACCTAACAGAAATACTAGAGATGCACTGATTTAAATTTTCTTAAAGATGTGGATACCAGATGTGGCTCAAAAACTGGATTGATTCTTGAAAATCCTGCTCTCAATTTGGTGGGTTATATATATATTATACTTACATGAAACAGCTGAAATGAGAGATGGACAGTTAAATTTTTCATCTTCTCTAAAATGGTAATGCTGAGAGAGTCTTGAGGAACAACTAAAGACTGTATCAGTACCTTCACTTTATAATGCCTTACCTGGAACCATTGGTGGAGAGGAAGAAATTGTATGAGTGAAAAAATAAGAATACTTTTATTTAAGTACTTGATGCTAGGACCTTTTCAAGTTTTTTTTAGAAAGTTCTAAAATACCTGGTTTTGTTCCCTTTTTACCCCCATATCTTTATTTGTCAGGATTTCTGTTGTTGCCTTGGATTACTGAATACCTTGAAAGAGACTTATTTGTGATATTTCCAAGAAAAATGGAAGCAGAAAACATAAGAAATATCACAAAAGGCCCATTCTAACAAGATTTCCCCTAAGTTTGTTTGGATTCAAAGGGTTTCGTTTGCTCAGATGATGTTTGCATTCTTTGGTGACCGGTGATCAAGCCAAAGCTCAGTTCTGAGCTCTGGAGCTGCTCTTTTCTTCTCAGCACTTACTTTTCTCAATATGGTTGTTTCTCCTGCAGCTTCCTAAAGCATTTTGTTTTAAGACATGAGTAATTTTAGATCCTCGTGTTTGTCTGAAATAGCAGGCAGTTGAGTGCAAAAGCAGAAGAATAAACCTGTTGTTAAAATTCTGGAAGCACAACACTGTCTGTTCTTTCTTCAGTGAATCCACAGGACTCCTCCTAAATTTACCCAGAGTCTGGCATGAGAAACAGTATGTTGTCACATTTGTCTATACATTAAGTTCAGTGTCATAGATAATGTCTTATTTGTAATGAAGATATAAGGAAATATCATCTCATTACTGAAATACTCATTCACCAGGGGTGTGGTGAACTTCTCAGTTTCTGAAAACATTTCATTACAGATTTTTTCCTCCAGGAAAGGGAGTGGCCAAAGACATAGGGAGGACATGTTCACAAATACTGCTACAGGAATAAATCTACCATAATCTTTCCTGAAGAAAGTATTTTCTAATGATCCTGTTATTAAACTAAAACAACCTGAATGATTTTATGACAAAGTTACAGCCATATTAAATTATGTACTGTATGCATCTATTTAAGTTAAAGCAGCATGCAATGAAATCCTTCATAAATGAACACCTGATAAAGGCATACATTGGCTGTAGAGGGTTACACTCCTGGTAGGGCATCACTATTGCTAGACGAGGTACATCTTCTAGCAAGAGCAGGGTAAGGATGACTTTCCTGTTCATCTTGGGTATTTTTACCCCAAGTGGCCATTTTCTATGTTAGGGGCCAGTATTCCTGGCATGTTAGGAAACAGAATTGAGTGAAAACATATTATGTTGGCATGACTTCCATTTAATCTGCCACATGAAAGTGTGTGTGTTTGTGGGGGCAGAGTTCTGTTGATTACCCACCTCATATTTGTCGATGGTTGCTGAAGCAGTATCAACCTCTGAACTGAAAAAGAGATCTTGTCAGTTTTTATAGAAGTGGTATGTCTAGGGATCATGTGCAAGACAGGTCAAACTCCAAGGCACTTCACCTGGGAGGTGCAGGTTTACCAGAATGCCATGGCCTAGACAAGGTGAAAACGCCGCAGTGCTGTGGACGTCAGGTGCCAGTTGTGTGCGTTGGTCTGCTGTTGGGTGTTCAACCTGGACTGCTGGAGCAGCATGGTGTTGGAGGTGGCTTGGTTTGAAGTTACCAAGGCAGAGATGTGAGCACAATTGAAGAACAGCGTAGTCTTAAAAGCACGAAGAGGACCTTTAACTTACGAGTGCTTTGACTATTGTAAGCATAAACCAATGAAACTCAGCACTTACCCTTTTTTCTGGTTTTCTGTGTGATCCACAGTGCCTCTTTGCTCTCTGAATCTTATATATTGGTACAAGATTTTCAGCTGTGTAGAGCCCCAGGTTAACGGGGTCCCTTATGGGCATTTTATACCAGTGTAGCCCTTGCATAAGAAAAGCTGTATACGTAAAAGGAAAATCAAATCCTCGGTTTCTGTCATTGACTTCTTGTTAAATGCACATACGCCACGTGGAGGCTAATTTCTTCCAGGCTGCTGGCGTTATAGGGGTGCCTTGTGTCTGGCCATAGCTAAGCAGTAGCAACCAAGTTCCAGCAAAGTGAATGGTAAGACTCCTTAGTCTCTTTTCAGCAGTTACTGGGTCTTTGAAGGACAGCAGTGATGCAAGAAAAAAAAATAGCTCAAAAAAAAAGACATGCGTCATAAATAACCTCAGTGAAATATAAGGACCATTATTCTGAGTCAGATTCCAACTGGAAGTGAGTCAAAACAGTTTGACAAAGTGCAGCTGCATCTCTAAGCAGGAAAATTCAGAGATGTTCCTGTCAGATTTGTGGCCCAATGTATGTCTAGGCATGCCTCTCCAAGATGATACTTTAAGAATGAGGTAGTAATGCCAATTGTCTGGATATGAAATGACAATATTTGACATCACTTCTGCTAATATTGCCTGCCAGAAAGGGACATTGGGGAATGATCTCTCTATCTATCTAGAGCTAGAATTGAAATCCTAATATTGATCATCCTCGCTCCTCTTGTCATTTCTGTTAGCTGCCCTTAGAGTTTACTTCTCCCTCATACTTGATTTCATAGGTTGCTATTTGATCTTACGTGTTAAATTTAGCATTTTGCTATGACTTTATGATCACAGAGTCCCCCTTACTATGCTGGAAGCACCCGCAGGCACCAGGCTATGGAGTCTTGAAAAAATGCAGTTAATATCGCTTGTATAACTTTGTCTGCTGAAGGTCTATTTTTTTAAGGGGGAAAAAAGTTAATTTAAGAAAAACATGGCTTTATTTTGACCCATGTTTTGCAATTTTCTGGGATTTTTCTAATAGGTTGACTTATGCCTATACCTGTAGAATTAAAATGCGATGTTGAGCAAGCATTCATGAGGATCTGGTATTGTCAGAAGACATTTTTCTTCTTCAGAAATAATGCATGGGACTTGCACACTTTCTGGCAAGGCTGTGGACTCATAACTGTGTAATCTGAGCTTAGTCACTAGAGAAGTTTAGAAAGAAACATAACACAAAACCTTCAGGGTTTGAGGTCTCCACATTTTGTTGTGATTTCATAAATCTTTCTGAATTTTGAGGAGACATGCAAAAAGCAAGGCTTTGTGGTTTTTTTTAGTCCATACCCATCAAAATAGGCCACATAGATTTGCCATAAACCGTTCACTTTTCAATTTTTTTTTTTTTTTTACTTTCAGTAAACTGGGAAAAACCAAAAAATGAGGTAACATTTGTGTGGAGGCTTAATATTCTTTTATTAGAGTAACTGATTTAGCTAGAAAAAAAGCAGAAAAACTCTCTCAGGTATAAAGAAGAATCGGCACATATTAAGTGTGTCTCAGTCTAACTTAGGAAAATTCCTTTACTTTGAGAAAAATGCACAATTTGTACGAACAAGATAGAGAATTCATTTGTCCACATGGAAATAGGAACAGAGAGATGAACACTGAATCCAGTACACTGCTATTTCTAGAACTGTCTTCGTATAACTTCTTCCATAGTTCTTCCATAATGCTGATCAAAATCCATGTTAAAACCATTTACATTTTTCACCCATGGTATTTTTGTTGGAAGACCATTCTGGAGTGCTGTATTCTGAAGCTTACAAGCCTTCTTGTTCCAGGTTAAATAATATTCGACTACTTTCTACTATAGTTATTTTCTGTATATTAACGTTGCCCTAGCAATCCTCTCCTGCACCCACTGAGGTTTGTATCCATCTCAGGAGCCAGCAGCTGGAGCTGTCCTCGGGCTTCCAGAGAAGGTCTCATCAGAGCCATGTATGAGCCTTCTTGCCCTTCCCTCTGATCGGCTTCTTGCTTCCCTTACAGTTATTCTCTTAAACCCATCTTCTCCGTTGTAACTAAGGGTTTCCCATGTAGGTAATAAATACTTCGCCAGAGTCCAGAGAGATAAGGTCATTATGTTATCTTGAAAATGAATCATACCAGAAGCAGCTCTTAGTTCGGTTTAGTCTGCTCTTGATAAATCCATGTTGATTTTCATGCCATTTTCCATTTGTCTACACCTCTTTTAGGTATTCCCTCATGGAAGAGTTGTTCTAAAGCCTTACATGCGAGTGAGATCAGATGAATAGGCTCATATTTTGCATGAATCACTTTCCCCTTTCTGAAGTACATAAGTCATTTTATCTGCTAATCTTCAGCCATATAGTTCCACCCTGGCTTAATCATTTGTTCAGATGCCCAACCTATAATTTGGTGTGCCAGTTCTTTCAGAATTCGGAAGCTGTGATCATCTTGTTCTCCTGACTTGAAAGAATTACGGAAATGGAGTTTTGCTTCCACTTCGGATTTGATTATTTCCATTTTTATACCCGTTAACTGCTTTTGCCCCTATCACCGTCAGCGCCAACATCTTTATTGTAATTTAATTTCTGTGGTGGAATTTCCTACTCTTTCATCTCCCCCTGTTGTCACTGCATTGTTGCCCAGCCTAGTCCAAGATGTTTACTGAATTTTACCAGGTGGAATCCTAAAAAAGAGCTACTAGTTAACCCATTTTCATCAAAATCAATGGTAAAACTCTCCACATGCTCCCACTGAAATTTTGCATAAGCCTTACATTGCTTTCTGAGGGAAAAAAGGTGACAGAGGTGACAGGTGTAACATTTCAATTGATCTTTAAAAATAGAATAGGCTTCAAATTTATACTGCCCCAAATAATAATTTAATTTTTCTGCAGAAATACATTTTGTCATGTTGGGTTTTTTTTAGGGGAAAAAACCATGAGCTGGTAGTTTTAGAGGAAAAAATTCCACCCAGACAATGTTGGCCTGCTTGTAGAATTATGGGAGCTGCAGAAGGCATAAATATATACCACTTGTCAACCTAAGAGATTGTTTCACTGTAAACCTCTGCTTAAATGGCTGCATTTTGCAAATGATATTTAAAGTATCTGCATTCTGAGGCTGGAAATATGCACTTAGACTATTAGCTCTGTAAAACCAGAGAATCAAATCTTACATCCCTTACCTGGAACTGCTTGCATAACACTTGCAGGACTTGTCCCTCAGCTTGCAAAGGTACATGCTTTGAACCCTCTCTTCATTAGCAAACACGGAATTTACCTGGCAATAAAAGGTTATCTTTGTATCATGTATAGTCACAATAATGTTTATTTAAATATTATCTGATTCCCTCAGCACTTTTATTATTTACCAATAGAAAAAATGACTCCATTACTTTTCTTCTGAATTTTTAAAAATGACAATAGTGGAATTAAATTACTGAATTCATTTATATTTAATTGTACTTTTGGTTTTAATGTGCTATTGGAGGACATTTCTTTCTGTGACTGTTAGTTTTCCATGCAACATAACAAAATCTAAAGCTATATTAAGGAAATATATTACATGGGCAAGACAAAGTCTCATTAGTGTTATTTATGGCATGCTGAAACCTCATTAGGAGAAGGTATGCTGGATTCAAAAATGCATTACTGAGAATGGTTTTTTTGGGGGGTTAGGAGAGAAATTGCTTTTATTGTGTTTCTTTATCGCATACAGAGTGGTTAGTGGACATGTTGGTTTCCTAAAGCATAAAATAAATTAAGATAGAAGAAAAAGAGTAATTAATCTAAGTAGTAAGTATAACCTCATTACAGATTGGAAATAATAGCCTGCACATGGTCACAAGGAGTTTCTGTTTACTGTTCGCCTTAGTTTCAACTAACCATTAAGTTTTAACTTCTTTCACTGGAGGTAAAAAGTTATATTTTTCAGCATAGTAGTTTGCATCTTAAGCAGTAATAATGTGCTTTTAGTGCACTTCAGACCAAGGATGAGTGAAACTCGAGGTGCAGAGTCACAAATAGCCCAATTTAGGTAGTAGTATTTGCTCTAATGAGAGCTATATATCCAGTCCTGCATAAATATTGTTTGGTAGGCATACAAGGAAAACGTTATTTGCAAGTAAATGAGAACAAAAGGAGAGTCCCTGAATTGTCAGTCTTGGACGGGAAAGTCATTCTGCATGGGCAGTATCCTTCCGCAGGCTGGCGCTGCTGCCGTTACGTCCCAGGGACTTGAGCAACCCCAAAATGAAATCCCTGTGTACCTGCAGCCCTCCATCCCTGCTGCCACTGGCACAGACCAGATGCGACAGTTAGTTCCCCTCTTTGTCTGCTCCCTCCTGCCGCTGGTCACTGTCACCGCTGCTGCACAGCTGACAAACTCCCTTACGCCGGCGCTTCACTGGGCTGCCTCTTGACAGCCGCATTACCTGCTAGCCACGCACATTGTTTTGACTTCTTACGCCAAATCCACTTAACGCTAACACTGCACACAACTGCTCTGATGGCTGTGGGTATTCAGGCTCCCTATGCTATGCCTGTTGCTAAAACGTGAGTACCTGCAGGTACAATGATAAAACATCTAGTCTTCTATTCATAGTTCTTCTTACAGCCACTCTGCGTGTGGCACCCGTGGTGGCATCCATAACATTTATGAATGTGGTTTATGTGGTTTGTGATAGAAGTTGGGAATACATGCTAGCTTACTACCAAGTCTGGATCAGCTCCGTGAACCCCAAAATGCTGCACACCTGCTCTCCTTGTAGTTTTTTTTCCCAATATGCCACCTTAGGGTTCCTCAGAGCCCCTTAGACGTCAAGGGATAACTTTATGATAGAGTCACATAATTGTTATAAGCATAGTTAGTTATCAGTTGACAGATGACTGGTGCCAGGGTTTTTCTGTGGGCCAAATCCTTACTTTCAAAAGATTTACGAAGACCTAGTAGTTGAACTAGATGCTGTCCCTTTCCTCCATCCTTTCTCCACCTGGTCACTGTAGCTGTGCCTTTTTGTCTTCTCCTTATGGTTGCAGTGGACACAGTATCACGTTACTGCAGCACCTGCAGACTAAATCTGAAATGACGACCCTATTGAATTGTTCCCTGCAGTAGTAGGAAGTCATAAGTAGTCTCTGCTTAAAAGTGGTGTTTATATAGACAAAGCAGATTGGGAGGGGGTGGAAGGAAAGCATGCAGGCAAAACAAAGTGATGATTTTTAGAAAGTATATGAAAGCTACCTTCTTTTTCTGTTAGTTTTCTTCTTTTAAAAGGTTTTTGGGAGAAGATGAGGGAGGGAGGGTATCTCACTATGAGGATAAAGAGAGTTGAGGAGGCTGGAAGGGACTCAGGAAGAAGTAAAACTGTGAAGAAAATGGACTTTGGGGAATGGTTCTGCAGGTTAGTGGTCAGTAGCAGAGGATATTTGCAGTAAGGCCATAGAAAGTGGCTGGTTACGTCTGATACTGTTGTTGGGCCAAGGGCCCAGCTACAGCTGACATGCTCTTCCTGGAGTAGCATCAGAAAGTGCTGCCCATCAAAATGAGGCCAGTTTACTGTCAACATGCATGTGTATGTGATCTCAGCTCACTCCGGGTCCTTGCGGTAAGTCTGCTTCCTTTGGAGGAACAGGTACAAAAAAGAGGACCAAAGGAACAGGCCTAGAAGGTAAGGACAAGTTGAGTTCACCCAGAGAAAACAAAACAGAGTATTTCAAATAAAGAAAGAAATTAGAGGAGTAGATAAAAGCGAGGAATGGATGAGTATCCCCTGGCTTTTTTCAGGAATGTCTTTCTGCCCAGATTCACATAGATGAAGGAGAACAAGGAAGATGATGTTGTACTTGTGCCTTAAGGAGATTGAAGCCGTGGGTCTGAGGGTTGCTGGAACATGTGAAATAAACAGTCTCAGTCTTTCTTGTTCCATCTCTAACACAGCTATCTTGTGCTGTGTGAAGAGGAAGCTATGACAAGGTCTCATCCTCCCTCCTCCATCCCCACCCTGCACACTCTCTCCATATTGCAGTGGTGATGACAAATACTTACATTTTCTCCTTTGCCAGCCTGCTCTGTGCTCTAGCTTACCATGTAGATTGACCAATGCTGCCGCCTCTGTGAAAAACCAAAATGAAGAAGTCGTATTAAAGACACTACTACCCCAAATTCACACCCTTGTTCTGATGGATTCCCAGCAGTCCTGACGCCATGCTTGGTGGTGAGCACGTCCAGAAGATGCACAAACTAGTGGGAAAGAGCTGGCAATATTCCTGTATAACAAACCCAGGCACAGCCCTGAAAATGCTTGCAGTATGAGGGCTTCCCGTCTGTAAGCACCTTCGCAGAGCAGAGCTGTGTGTTAGGCAGGGGGTCTGAGCCACCCCTGACGTCTGAGCTGGAAGACAGTTTGTGTTAGTGGCATCCACTTGCAAGGTGAAAGAGGAGGCCTGATGGCTGTGGAAGAGGACAGGGTGGCAAGCACCTCAGCGTTATCTCTATCTGTAAGTAAGCTGCATGTGTGATTAGGCAAATTACTTAAGAAATCAAAGCAATCTCCCTCAAGTCCATGTGGGTCTTGGGGGTTTGACTCATAATTTTTGAGTCTCATTTATCCTCTGTCATTTGGGATGATACTGGTAACTTCCTTGACATGGGGGATGTTAGTCCTTCCTTCTTTCATGTTTGTGGTATGTGGAGTTACCATTATAATAATCATTTTAAAACATGCCTTTAATAATAGTCCTTAATAGCACTATAATATAAGGGTAGTGCATGCTAAAGATAGAAAACTCCAGACACGTTCTTGATGAGCCTACGAAAGCTTTGTGTGATTAAGATGAATACTTCTATTATGGCCACTTGTTTTTACATGTAATACTGTGAAAGGGGTAAGCAAAGAAATCACATAGACCAGTCAGAGTGCTCTCACTGCTAGCTGGATTTCCCTTTGGGGGGAAAAGGGACAAGCAAGGATTCCTTTTCCATTTGTTTTTGGAGCATTTGCACCCTCAACTAAGAAAAAAAGGAGTAATTTTCAAGTGTGGCCAAATTCCTGGCAGACCGTGACACTTCCACAATAATCATCACATTGAAGGCTGGTGTCACATGGAGATGTACTGGCAGTACTTGCACGGAGGCCTACTTCAGAAAGAAAAGCAGGCGAATTTCATTCCAGTTCCACTCTAAAGAGGACAAGAGAGGAAAATGACAATAAATTTGATTTTTGCTTTCTTCGCTTTTCACAAAATGAGGATGTCTCCTACAGCAGTACACAAAGGCTGCAAGAACTTGCATCTGTCACTAGGAAACCTGCCTCAAGATTTGATGCAATATATTGCTTGAAAGATTTATACCATTTTCCCTTCGCCTGTTCTGTACATTGTTAGTGTTACTAATCTTCTATTATCAGGAATAGAGCAGGCTATTTGTTGCTCAAGTGTCCGTGATGATACGTGAGAAATTAATCTGAAGACACTTGGAAGTTCTTCACCATGTCAGCATTGATCGGGTGGAGAAACTGAAGATTATTGGTTTGCAGGAGTGCCTGCTTTTTATCATAATGCCTAAAAAAAAGCAGCATAATAAATGAGAGGGAGGAAGAGAATTTGCGAAGACAAGGCTCTGTCTTGAACACAGCACAGCAGTCGTTGCCCTTTTATAAATGGGAAATGAAAAATAGCCATTGGTGACCTTACTGAGCTCTGCAAGTTTGTTTGCTAAACAGAAAGTGGTTGTGTTGGAGCCAAACACCTTCCTTACCATAATTTTTATTTTGAAAAACAGTTTTCAAAGAATTTAAGAGCAGTCTAAGCTCAGCCAAGGATTTGGGGAAAAGAGGAGGGCAGTAAAATAGCTGTGCTGTGACTCCCATGAAGCACTGTGCTCTCCAGGGGGTATGTAGGTGAAAATGGTGAACCTACCCCAGAGAATGAAGCAGGATAGGTTGATCTGATCAAAATAAAGCTTGAATACTTGGCCAGTGATGCTAAATTGATATTTGCCCCCAGGAAAATAAAACTCTTATGGATCGAAGACCATTTTTTGGAAAACCCTAGCCATTTTCACCATGGATCCCATGGCAGTTGCAGGGTGGTCGAGGAGGGGTTGTCCTCCTTCGGAAGGGCTGGGTTTACTTGTTGCCCTTGGAGTGTCAGAGCCAGCACAAACCAAGACCAGCAGTCTGCAGGTCCCAGTGGGCCTCCACTGAGCACCAAGCACACCAACCTGTGCTACTCTTCACCACAGCCAATAATTATTTCATTGTTAAATCCAGGCAGCATGCTTCTTAGCTCTGCAAGGATGAGCAGTGACTTCTTCAGAAAAATTTAGAGAGGTTTTTTTGGTAATGAATGGTTCGCCATATCATTTTCAGCTTATTTTCTCTATTTTCAGTAGCTGTATGACCTAAAATTATATTGTGGGGAAAAAAAACAAATGGGTTTTCCTTTACTCTCTTCCTGTTAGCTAAGCAGATCCTTGCACTCAGGTCTTCTAATTTGTATGGAATCATAAAAATTAGAAATGAGAGAGACCTGTTAATCCTTCTAGTGAAGGATTGTTCTTTCCTTATAGACACCATTCTTTTTGTAGCCTAGTTTTATATGACTCAGTTGATAAGATCAAGAATATTCAACGGGATATTGTTTCTGATATGTAATTTTAAAGGTGAGCATATAGATGGTCACAAGATCAAAGTCAGTGTCATTCATTTGTCTTCCAAAGGTCCCAGTACCAGCACTCTTAATTTAAATCCTGCAGTGAGTCTGAGTATAATGCATTTAGTTGCCTATAATGCCTTTAGAAATAATTTTGTGTTGGTTTTGAAAGGGACGTGGTTGAGGTGGACATCTGCTGATGGTCCCTGAAATCTGTGGCTGTTGCAGGTCAGGGACTGCAACAGAGAAGCTCCTTTTAGCACATGTTATTTAGTAATGTAATATCCTATACAAAGGCCAGTTATTCAAGCTGTAAATGGAAGAGCCGAATTACCCCATAAATTTGAAGCTTATTGATGTGAGTTGCTTCTAATATTTCTATAGGGAAAAACCCACTTATTGATCACTTGGGGCACCGTCTTACTTCTGACATTAATTTAGTTGTAGATTAGGTTGGAATGTATTACTTTCATAAAGATCTTGAGTGGTTGGAGTCATGCAGTGGAACCGAAGCACAAATCCCAGCAGACTGTATGGCTCATGACACCATCCGAAATAGTAAGCAGCACCGGTGAACTGGCATGCTTTCGCTGTTTCCACTGAGAAGGCTTATCACAATAACAAAAAACAGGTAGGGCTTTAATGAAATAGATCTCTTATTCGAGTTGCTCAGGGATCATCCTCAAAAGTCTCCCTCTAGGTGCTTTAGGATGAGTAAGGAAGCTTCAGCAAAGGATTCGGGCTAGTTTATGTCCAGCACTGGAATAGATGTCACAAGGGATTAACAGAACAAGTGTGTGAAGCCAACTATAATCTTGGTGGGAAGTATTAGTGTTGCCCAGAAATGGTACCGGTGGCAGGACAAATCTCCTGAGGGAGGTCAGAAAAGGGCAGAGTGAGATTAAGGCCATTTCGCTGCATTAGCTGGAAACCGTGGCCATGCTAGGGTGGCAGGAGTGGGGAGTGGAGTGCTCCTGCATTTGGTCAGCCTCTCCTAAATCTTTATGACAAATGTGCTTTGCTAGAGTCCTGTGAGAAATACTGATGAGCATTCTCAATGTAGCAGTGGTGGGTGCCAGCATGCTCTTTTGTATTCTCTGTGCTGGTTCTGGTTTACTGATGAGGTAGCATCTTCGGCTTGATCCATCCTGCCCACGCAAAGGAAGGGCAGATCTCCCAAAGTCCACTGCAGCATGATGGACGGCACATATTCCTGTTCCCCTCCCTTCCTCTCTTCACAAATGGAAAGTGTTACCTTCTGCTCTCTGGACTGGGAGAGTCAATCCCGTTAGCTCTGCTGTTCCTAAGCAGGAAGTCCTGCAAGTCCTGCCAGAGCAGGATCGTGGACTTGAAGGCAATTGCACGGCCTTGTGTTCAGCTTCTTTTGACAGTACCTGAGATTTTGGGATCTGTCTTGCTTGCAGATTGGAAAGATGTAACTGGCAGATAATAAATGGAGATGCTCTTAGGTGAAAAAGATACAAAGAAAGAAGTAAGATTCATTTCTGATGTTTACCTTTCGGTCTGTATGCACTGAGGATTATAAATGCAATAAAGCTATTACTGTTGTAAACCCTGAGAATGCTCTGACTCTGAGCTGACATCTTTTCTCCAATATAGCTAACATCAAGAACGATAGCTGCCTACCCAGGTAAAGCAGTTCGGTCCAGCGATGATCTGTAAGGCCATGGGAATTGCTACAGCTCTTCAGCTCTCTAATGCATCTAGACTGGATGGAACCTGACCTCTGAAAGTGGCCGACACCAGATGTTTCCAGCAAAGGGTAGAGAAGGGTTGGGTGAGTGTCAGAGCAGTCAGATGTGCCAGTCCTGCGTTATGTCCGACGTGAATCTCCAGCTCTGCAGGCTGGCATATACTGGGAAGCATGTATCTTTGCTAGTGGTATCTGCTTTAAGTTTTAATTTCTTATTATTACAGCTGCACTAACACTTGTAGAAAGTTGATACATTCTTTCCCTCAGGCACTTCTTCCAGCACTGAGTTCCACTCTCTAATTACATATTTTGCAAAAAGCATTTGATTTTGTTGGTTTGAATCTGCCACCTTTGGCTTTCGTTGTATGTCCTTACCTTGTTTTTTGAGAGCCAGAAAGAATGGACCCGCTGCCTTTTTACCATTCCCTCCTTTAGAAAATTGTATCGTGTCCTGTGCTAATCATTTTTCTTCCTTAAATTAAAAAAAAAACCACACCATTTTTTTTCTGTCACTTTTCATAGGAGGGATTTTCCGTGTTCTATTTTCATTGCCTTTCTTTGACCTACTTCTGCAAAGGGGAGTGAGGAGTACTGTATACAGTCTTCAACAGGAGGCTATAAGACATATATAAGTGTATTTCCATTATACATGATCTCAGATTTCTTCTGCATGCATCCTAGCATGAATGGACTTCTTTCATCATTAAAAGAAAAAGATAACGCATACGTGGCAGGAAGTAATTGGTGTGTGGCTGCGTGTTACACAGGGGCTTTTATAAACAGGGGCCCGTTAAAAGCAGAAATACGTACCTTGATGAAGTGACAGGCTGCATTAGCGTCAGATCCACAGCTGTTACAAAACTTTGAGTGTGAACCCAAGTCTTCTATTTTCTGTTCTACCATCGTGACTGTACGGCGGTGTTCCCATGAGGTGCCTGGCCTAGCATGCTACAGAAGATGGGATCCAGAACATGCTACAGAAGGTGGGATCCAGAACCACAAAGGCAAAATATCTATAAACTCATTAAACTGTTCAGGCCGCTACCCTGTGCTGGTTCCTAACAAGGAGGTGGAAGGACCGCTGGAATACACAGAATGCATCCTCAGTTGGTGGTAAGGGATGTAGTATACTTTTAACCATTCCTGGTTTTAGTATTGGTATTATATTACTATCTAGGGATCCAAATCAGAGTCAGAGCATGGTGCAAACATGTTACAGAAAGATGGCCACTGTCTTTTTGACTCAAGCCCAGAAAATGAAGGGAATTCAGGATGAAAAGGAACATGTTTGAGTTAATATTTCATTCTCAACTTGTGTCAAAGCAATTTAGTTGTTCTCTTCCTACTCCTTTCTGTCCCCCTCTTCCTCAGTGGTGCTGTTTAAGGACAGAGCTTCCAGCGTTAACCCTGAATTACCTTCCTTTGGGGTTTCACGTAAGACGATATTGCTTTAATGTAGGGGGTTTTGTAGTTTAATTTATTTTGGTTGGTAAAGAATATTCATCACTCATTTAATTCAGAAGGTATCTATTGATTCCTTTCTCCTCATTTGGTATTTTCTGACATTTTATAGCACTTGCTATTGATTTATACAAAATCCGTAGTCCGAACTTCCCAAGGAGTGCTTTATTCGCTTGTCATTTGCTGTTTTTCTTAACTAATAAATTTAACAGCCATGTACATCCAGTCTGTTAAGATCTCGTGGCTCTACTTTCAAAGAGATGACAGTCTGGCACTAACAAATGAGTAATTCTTTCAGGCAGGAGCTTTGAAATTGCAAGATAGGCAAGACAGAGAAACAAGCTCCTCCTTGACTGGTTAGCAAGACAAAGCAAGCTCCTCTACTCAAAGGACACTTAGGTTAAGGTAGGGAAAATGCAGCTGTGCTTCAGCCTGTGGAATGTCGCATGTTGTGGTGCTCTAATGGCAACTTTATTTATAGCTTGTCAACAGGTAATGAATTTAAGTGGCACATGCAGTAATACATACGAGAGCTGGTATATCTAAACTGCACTCATCTGCCACGCCGTCAGCTTGCCAGGTGCTGTAGTTAGTTCTGCAGGGCTGCAGCAGGGTGCAGGGACTCTGTTAGGAGGGTGGTGCCTACAGCAACTGGCGTCAGAAACCTCCACTGGGGGTAATAGTCTAAACTGTACTTCCAGAAGTGATCAGGGGATTTCATGAGCCCAAGTCTCACTGGAGGTCAACGGGATTAGGTCTCCTTCGTCAGTGGTACCTTCTAAACTATCTTTTAAGTTTGGGTTTGGGAATGAGGTATGATCTTTGTGTGATCTCAGATATATGAGAGAAGATAGTGGAGTCCTTTGGAGCAGGGGGCAGGGGGAAGTTCTGCAGAACTCTGAGTGTTTAGGAGGTGCCCAAACACACTCTTACTTTCACTGTGGATGGTTCGATCTTGGTGATATGTACTGCACTGCACAGTATGTGGGGATGGTGTTTAGAGAGGCAAGGTGGCTGTAAGCTCTGTCCAGAAAGATGTTGACTTTGCATGGAGCCAGGGTAGGGGGAGTCCTCTGCACCAACTTGGCCACTTGGGCATTAGGTGTGTAAGTCTGAGAGTCACCCCCAGTTCCTCCCACTGTCAGGAAAGGGGTGTCCACCGGGTGGTGGTTTGTGTCAGCTTAAGGTAAGTACCTGGGCTAAAGTCAGATGACCTGCCCGCTGCAAGTGCCTTCCTTCTCTCTCCTTTACTAAAGGGACCTGACTCAGTTAGGGACAGGTGACATTCAGGTTCCACAAAGCAGGTGAGATGAGCGTCATCACCAGAAACTGCCCTTGCCTCACTGTGTTTGGGACATATCCTGAGTACAGCAAGTTTGACAACAGTTCCCTGTGGACTGCTTTTTCCTATCTCTGGCCTGTTGATACAGGCTCCTAAAAGGGAACCTAGTTGATGAATAAGAAGCACTGTGTGAATAGCTTTAATATAGGCTGTGTAGGAAATTATGTAGCTATGGCTTGGATTTAGTTCAGGGACAACTTAAATTTTACCCTCAGTAACGACTGTATAGTTAAAAGTTAAGAGGTACTTCAAAATTTTTCCCTTTCATGTATTATCATGCGATGCTCCTTGATCTGGGTTGTACTTGAAGACATTTATAAGCTCTTCCTCTTCAGTCTCTTAGAAAGTGCTAGAGGGACCTTTTTGGTATAAATCTCATGCCTCCATGAGTTAAGGTGCCAGCCATGAGTCTGACACTGAAAACACACTATGTGCTGAAGACTTGCAATCCGAGAGGCAGAAATGCATAAAGATGTTCTGCACTGAGAGATCCCAAGGATCCCTTAGTAAGTTTACTAGTTCACACCATCGTCCTCTGATGAGAAAACTCAGAAACAACGGTTATTGCGAGGCTGCGATGGGTATGCGTGGCAGGAAAACAAAACCGTAGCAGGAATTTGATGCATACCAGCTACTAGACTTCAGTGGTTAATTCATATGGAACTGGTAACAGAGATCAGAGTACAACGTTTGGTTAGGGAGAAGGAGATGAAAGGTGGGCGTATGTAGGACTGTTAGGAGAACACAGAGCTTTGAAAGAAATGTGTTGAAATGCGATGGGCCCATGCTGTGCTGTGTCCGAGCTGACCTCACCATAGCTTTTGAAGGAGATAGTGAAAATTGCTTATATTTATCCTTGCATCCCTCCAACAACCACATCAGTTAGTCTACTAGTATCCAGCATGATGCTGAGTCTCCTCAGAGTGGAGTTCAGTGCTCCACTAAAGACCTTTCATAGCACTGAGGTCACTGGGAGGCACACGAACCCTTTCCTGCTTCATCGTCATTCCTGATCATGCCACTGGAGAGCAGATGGCTCTATAGGCAACCTTGCCGAGGTGGAGATGTATCCTCCTGACCATATCTAACATAGGTAATGCTACTGTGCTTGGGCGGATAGGCATGTAAGGGCTGCGTGAGTGTGAGAAGCCAGTCCTTACCCAGAAGCAGCACCCATTTCACAGTTCAGGTGCTTTGAAAAATCGGGATGTGCTTGGGTAGCAGTTCAATATTCAAAAAACCTCATGTTTTTCTCACTTTGTTTCTTCACACTGCTGGCACCTATATGGTGGTATCACAGTAATAAATTGTGGATATATTAAAAAAAAAATTAACCTGTTGTTATAGTCGAATCCGATCCTCAGGATGGACTTCTGAAGCATCCTTGTTACCTTGTGCTGATAAATCCATTCTCCCACTAGCACTTTTCTTACTATTGGAGATGGAATTGCAGCAAAAGCCTTTTAGACTCAAGGCTGTAATATCCAGAGATGTTTTGTTTAGAGTAGTGTAAAATCAAGTATGTTGTATGAACTTCAAGCAAGGTACATTTGAGCTGAGTACTGGATTACGGAGAATGATGTATGGAGCTTCTTTAACTGTGTGGAGTTAGATTTGATTCTTAGGAAATAAGTGACAGATTCATATGTAGGGGAAAATTGAAGTTCTCATCTATATATTGTTTTTATTATGTTTTCTTTGCTTCAGGCTCTAACATATCAAAGACACTGTGGGTGAAAAAAGTAGTTTGATTTCCATCAATAAATGTCTTCATATTCTTGCAGCTCATACACAATTTGGGCTATTTCATGGTGGTGAAAAAGACAAGGGAAAGTCACGAAATAATTCATTGCAATCCAGAGCAGCTTAGATTGGAAGCATTGCTAATATTTACAATTATCACCAAGCCCTTTCCGTGCGCTATCTGTCTTGGATTTAGAATTATGCTCCTGGCCCAGTACGAATATGTCGGTATGTTGGTTTGCATCTGTCTTTGCCATATGCAGAGTAAGACAAGAATTCCTCCTGCTTTGTTTTTAAATTTTTTTATTGTCCCCCTCCGAAATCAGGCCAGCTGTTGCCTAGATGCTGCTTTTCGCAAATGACAGCGCTCTTAAAAAGCGAGCTTATCTCATCTCAAGGATTTGTCATCGGCGTCATTATATTTTGTTATCATCTGGGAGGTAGGATTCAGTATTGGCAGTACTGCTGGCCCTTTGTCACCCTGCTAATGTGGTTCAAGCACTCCTTTGCTGCCAGCCAGTGGGTGGGTAGCGTTAGAGACGGGGTGCGTTCCACTGAGGCCAGGTCAGTGGCTTTGGGTTACCTTTGCCTGGTGCCTCTGTTTAATTTAAGTAAAAATTATTTTTTTTTCACCCAGAAAGCAGAATTCTAATAAGTAATTTCTGAACGAAAAGTCCCTTTGCATCTCTTTTGTTGCCAGCCTGATGCGCCCCTCTGTGTCTGTGCAAGCATCTGGCTCCTTCTGGCGTTTGTACTGCTTTACCCTGTGCTCCCTGGGTCTAAAAATAAAATATCCGTAAGTGTAAGAGGAGCCAGTGTTCACACGCGCTCCAGGTATGTTACCCAAGTCCTAAAGTCACACTGAACGCAGCAGAGACCCACACCGCTCAAGCTCCTCCGATTATTTAGCTAAAAGGAGAAAGGGGAGGGAAAAAAACCCATGGAGGAGAAATTCGGAGCTGCAGGAGGGAGGCTCACGATGTAGGCACGATGCGGAGTGGCTTTCACTGAGTACCGCTCGGCACGTTTAGTTTTATGGTGAGGGCATTGTCAAGCTGTGTAAGGCCCAAAATTTGTGACAATAGATGTTTGTGAAACCTGAGGAAAATGGAAATGTTTTCTGGCAGTCTAGAAGAAAGGTGCAAAGGAAGGGGCTTTTGTTTGTATTTCAGCAGCCCTGTGAAGAGGTCTGACTCAGCCCAGGGTGGATGCCTGGGGGTCTGCAAATGAAAATCCCCAGGAGGAAAAATGAACCTAAAAATTAATCCAATTTTTTTTTGTCTGCTTAGTAAATAAACAGTGTGAACGGCGAGTAGGCAACACTTTAAAAAAAAAATCTCATCTTAATAGTCATAAACTTTATGAATTTTAAAGATATCACAGTATAATTTTTTTACAGGAAAGAGTTGTTTCAGCTAAAAGCATGCTTAAAAATTAATTTTTTGTTTTTGTACTGAAGCAGTACTTCCAAACAAGAGTTTGTTACCTGTCACTGCCTGAAACCTTGATTTCCTAAATGCAGTGAGTTCAGTGTTCTCAGCTAATCTGTGATAAATGCTATAATGAAGTAGCAGGACAGACTCTCTGTTTGGTTTCTTTTTAGTTTGGTAGAAAAAGCCAGACAATGTTTTAAGGAGTTGATGGGGAGACTAAACTGTCTCTTGGTGGGATGAAAGATGGTGGTGCTCGGTTAAGGAGTGATAAAGAACATCATAAAGAATGTCTGGCCATGCTGAGGGTATGTGGCAGGCATCTCTAGGTGCGATGCACGGAGAGCAAGCTCAAGCAATTTTTTTTAACATGTCTTACATCGGGACTGATTTTTTCTGGTTTGGGGTTGAAATACTTGTGTCCTGCTGAACCCGTTTCTGCATTGCTGAACCTGAGCTCTGAAAGAGCTCAGCAGTGAGTATGGTAATGAGCCCATTTCTATCAAAATGGCCTGTATTATTATTCATGTTTATTGGCTGCAGAGTGGTTCAGGAAGCACTTTTCAAACAGATACACTGAAATATTTTCTTATAAACAGACCCAGCAGCTATTTGTATTTCCTTTGCTTGAATCCACACCCCCGATGCAGTCTTAATTATAATGACACCAAATGAGACAATTATTGCAATATGTGAAAAAAACACTTTTGGGAAAGGCATATGAGAATACTTTGGATAGTATTAGCAGTTCTGCTATACTTTACATCTAATTAGGGCTGTTCCACAGTGTCACCAACCCTCTGTCATTACCCTGCGAACCCACTGGCTGCAGCGATGCATTTGCTGGACCAGCGGGAACGTGTCAGACCGCAGTCACACTTCCCCAAATCTTTTCACATGTGGATCCTTCATGTCGACCCTTTCCTTCCCCTCCCTTCCTCTCTCCCCCCTCGCCTCCCCCCCACCCGTGGTGTGACATTTTCTTCATGACAGTCTGTCTCCGAACTGCACTTGCTGCTGCCTCGGTAAAGGCTTACAAAGAGAGTGTAACAGCCAGTGGCCAATCGAGTTTGTGCAAGCTCCATCAGCTATGGATGAAACATCCACGAGAGAGAATAAGGACTTAGAAGAAAACTGGATAAAAGGGCTGCGACGGGAAGCTAGCTGGCAGGTTAGTGATACAAAGACGTATGCTTGCAAGTGGATTAAATCTCAGCACTAAAAATCTCTGAACTTTTTAACCTAAGCACAGGTGAAACATGTATGTTTATTTGTAGCAATGCCTGAAAGCATATTCGTATGAGAGCAGTTACCATTAGCATCTTATTTTCTTGGAAAGAATAGTTGTGAGATTCCAAAGCCATCTATTCCAAATTGTAGGACGAGTAAATAGTTTTATAAATCTACAGACATTACTAAATGTACACTTGCTTAATAAAGGTCCTTGCAATAACAAGTTGCAGGTGCATGCTGTAATAGCAAAGGAAATATGTGGCTCGTGTCTGTATATATGCAAGTTTATTCCGTTAAAAATATAATACACCACCTGTCACCCTGTTACTTAATTGTTTCATGGTAAGTGTAACAAGGGGTTTCTTTTAGCCTCTTTTAATGAGGCAACATCTTTAAATCCACAGTGCTTGTTTTCTTTATTGTACTGGACTCACAATAGATGTGTATGCAATTCAATCCAAAGGCAGGCAGTTTTCATTAAAGTGTGCAGAGCAATAATGTTTACATTATGCAGTACCTTTCTGGAGTTTGCAGAATTAGATACCATTTCAGACCTGCTAAGCCCCACTGAGTGGTTGTGATTGCTCTTTACATTACATCCTAAGCATCGTCTATGCACTTTTTTCTGCTCTGTTGCATTTTAATTAGTCAATCAACAATATTCAAGAGATGTGTCACCAAGTTATTTCTTTTTTTCCCCTTGCTGCTTCTTACAAGGGATTTTAAAGACGACTATTATTATTATTATTTTGGTGATGCCATTATACAAAATTCAGATAAAGTGGCGATTTCATTTGTTCCTATCAGGTGAAGCCGCGCAAGAGTCCCAGCTTGGTAAGAGTTACTGCAGCACTCTAAATGCTACAAGGCATGCTTCCTTCTCCCAGAAGTGTAGCTGGTTTAGTTTGGTTCCCTCCCCATAACTTTGCTCTAGAGAAGGAAATACAAGTCTCTTTTTAGAGGAGTGTGATACTCAGTGTAATTCTGCTTGTGGCTTTTGTTGTGGTGCCTTTCTGATCATGTCTGTATCACTGATGAAAGGAAATATAAAATGGGATGTTGTGAATATAGAAGCCAAATGATCCCTCCTGTCTGTGTCGCTGTGGAAGCAGGTGTGTGGAGGTGATGGAGAGGAGATGGTCACTGTGCAGACACAGCGTGGGAGACCACCACTGCACCAAAGAACTGGGCTCCACAAGTGGGTGAAGGAGTGGAAGACCTGGAGGAGATGAGGGAAAGGCAGGAGGAGAGCATCTGCAGCTAGTCTGTACACCCATTAAGTGACCTGGAAATCTGTTCTTCTGCTTCCCTCATTTGTGCTGTTTCTGCCAGGTCAGATGAGTGAAGAGTGAGTTGGGGAAACATGGAAGCATGAAAGCAAGCGTGCTGTGGCAAGAATTAATTTCCAGTCAGCAGCTTCTGCCTCCTTTTTGGGTGAGGGAGTGTTGCACCGTTACAGCATACCAGTGGCAGCACGGTGAGGGAAGAAGTCTCACGTGCTGTAGGTCCCATACACACAGCCCTGAGATGGATAAAGGTGGGACCTTATCTCTGAGGAGACAGTGTGCCCTGCTACCCCCGTGTGTGTCCGCTACTGTTCTGCTCCTTCCCAGACAGAAATACTGTCTTGATCAAATGGAGAATGGAGATGGCGGCTGTAGATGTTTTGTTCTGAGGCTGCAACCCTGTTACATGTGAGTGAGATTTTCAGAGAAGCCCCTGGGAAAGGGTTATCCAATTCTCACTTGGATTGTAACGCATTCCATATTTCTTCACTCTGCAAGGTCTTCAGAAGTCCCAGGGTAGGGCAGAGCATCAGTCTTGAAAGGAGCTGATTTAGAGTGAGCGCTGCAGAGCCAGAGCTCCTCTTCAGTCCTGTCTGCTGGGGAGCTCCAAGGTGATGGCGTACATCCTTTCTTCTTAAATGGGCCAAGTTTTTTTAGCACAAGGCCCTTATATCCATATTTAGTCCCCTAAATAAGTGTCCTGATTTTCCAAAGTGCTGAGTATCCTGGGAAGCCAACAGATATTTCAGTTTTCTTGGGCTTCAATGTGCGAGACCTGTGCTTCAGGCTGCGTGGTGGTAGGTACCTGTCGCGTGGTCCTGGGGTAGGAGGCAGGCTGTGGTGCTCGGCTGCAGCTGGAGGTTGTGATGGCTGTCAACTGCCTTTGAGAACTAATTAATGCACCACGGAGCTGCCATGTGGTCACAGCCTCAGCTGTACGTGGTCGGCAGGCTGAGGGACCTGCCGACCTGTGGTGGCATGCACAGGGGGCCACAGAGCAGGAGAGCAGTCCTGGCGCCATGCAGCAAATGCGGCGGAGTGGCCAGTCACACCAGTCTCCCTCTCGTAGTGAGAGACTTGGCAATTCTGACTTCGTACTTTGAAAAATCAGGCCACTTATTTAGCAGGCTAAATATAGGTTAAGCAGCCAAGCTTGAGCATCCTGCTTTAAAAATTCTGGCGATAGTCATCTCCTATCCTACCTTTCAGCCAGCGCACTCGTCATGCTGTGAGAGGTCTGTGCGGTAGCCCCATCCACATGAATAAACATCAGCTTGCAAGTAAAAGAAGAAAGCAGCTTACAGTATTTCTTTCAAGGGGATATAGAGTTTGGAAAACGGATTGCATTCTGTCTCCAAAAGGAGTGAGTTTTCTATCAAGTAAAAAAAAACAACGCAGTGCTAAAATTTTAATTCTGTTTTTATCAGTTAGCTTTAACTTGTTATCTTCTATTGTTCTCATAATCTCAGACTTTGCTGTAGTGGTCTATATCTATTTTTGATTTTTCATGGAGAAAGGTGGGCTTTCTCGTTCCTCTTAGCAGGCCTTCAGAACAGGTTTTCAAAACCTCCTATAATCCCTTTTCCTGATGTTTCCTTGGGAACAGCTTCTGACATCCGACAGATCTATAGCTGTCACAAAGCTGGCACAGTTTTACCAAAGGCCAGGCACATATTTGGGTGACCGCAACTGTGTGGATAGACTAAAGGTTAAGAAATCTATAAGGGTGTGGATGTCAATATTTAAAGAAAAAAGTCCTGCATATTTATAGAGACAAATGGATTTTCCTTTGCATTTACACATCCAGGGAAATTTGTGCTCTCAGAGATGCCAGAGTAACTCCAGTTGATTTAAAAGGGAATTTTTCTTCTGCAAATGAGAGCAAATGGTAATCCAAAATGTCCTGAGAAAGGAGCGGTGCACTGATCCCAGCAACTTGTCGGAGCCGTGAATCCCTCTGCTGACATACTGAGATCTTGAAAGCCACAATTTTCTTCCTAATTGATGGCTCAATCCTGAGTACGGCCTCTGTCTCAAGCTTACTTTAAGCTTTGTCCTTGATATGCTGAGTTACTGTATAGCCTAAAATACACTGCCTGTATTGCAGAGGGAGGGGTATAGAGCAAGAAATGTTTAAGTCATTCCAGAATCATTTGGGATCTTTCATCAAGATAGGCACACAGTTGATGAAAAATAGGCATTTTGTCAGAGCCTTCAGCAGTTTGATGATCGTTTTCTACAGAATAATAAAAGCAGACATGTCTTGCCATTTTCATTTAATTTTTAGGTCTCATATACATTTGTGGGGAGTGGGAGTAATTTGGCTGAAATGAGATCTTATCAGGCTTCAGTAAAGCTGGGAACACAGCAACACACAGTATAAGTGCAAGAGGCACAATAACCTATCTTCTTTGCAGTATGGTCCCACTGAGTTAATATTAATTGGAAAAGAACACTGGGTAATCACTATATATATATATGGATTATATGTGCGGGCATGTATCTATCTATCTGTGTGGGCATGTGCATGCAGTGTGTTCACATCTTCAAGGTGTGGTAGTACTGAAAATTGAATGTTTGGAAAGGGAAATTTGAAAATCCCTGCCTGAAGTAATACATAAAATTTTTGTTATTTCCTGTTCTGTCTGGGGTAGCCATTCTTAAACCTTGTAAAACTTCCAATTCCTAATTTAATAATTTAATAAGTATTTAGCTCTCTCAAATCTACTAAAACAATGCAGAATTTTAAGCTGTCAAAATTTTTGGGTTTTGTTTCTTCCTCTTTTCATGAGGTCATGAATGCCATTCTGTGATGATGGAAACACAGGTGGAAAAACCTGCAGATTAATTTTTTTTTAAATACTTGTTTCGGCTGATCACAGTGCTGATGGCACTGTCCTCCTGTGGTGGTGATAGCCAAAACAGGGCTATTAAACACCTGGTGATCCAGGCATGGAACGTAATCTACTACTTCTTGTATTATTCCACAAGTCTTCCCTGTGTTCCTCCACAATACTGGATGTGAAAATACTGGAAAATTTGACTTTGTTGCTCAAAGCGTGCAAGATTCAGGTGTAGTATATCCAATAGCACCATTGTACTGCATTTGCTGTGAACATTGAATTCCTTCAAATAGTGAAGTTGAAGAAGTTTTGTTCTTTTCTCTTTCTTTTTTTTTTTTTTCATAAGGGAGGAACAATCACAATCCAGTTATCCTAGACTGATAACTTCTGAAACTGTTTATTTTTTATTGTTCCCGAGTATTGTATTTTCAAGACAATCATCATAAAAAGATCTACCGCTGGATTAATTTTTAACCTTACAAACATATTTTGTTACCAATTTAAATATGTAAGGTACGGTGTGAGGTCCACGGCTGCAGGGCTCCGCGGCCATGCAGCAAGTTGCCCAGGCGTGGGTGGGCTGGCTGGACCTCTATCCTCTGGGTTACTGTGGGTGCCCTCGAAGGAGATTCTGGAGGCTTCACAAAAGGATCGGCAACCAAATAGAGGCGTATTGGAACAGGAAGTTCTTTATCAGTTCTGGCTACAGTTGCTGTTTTGATTGTTGTTTTATTTGATTTCATATATTTAATACATATGCATGGTGCTTCAAAGTGTGATAGTAACATAGGAAACTGTTATCTAGGAGTATTTGGGAGAAAATGCAGCTTATTCATAGAGTAGAAGCTGTTAATGAATGGCAGTGCAGCTATGTCTTGGGGTTGTTAGACTCCGGCGCTGGTATTCGGCCATCTGTGATGTTATCTGGGCACTTTCTGACCTTTGCTCAACTTGCGCCGCTAGGCACTGGCGTTTGGGAGGAATGGATGTGTTCTTCCCTCTTCAGAGTGCTGGCAATGATTAGTCCATCCTCGGGTTTGAGGGGTAGGCCCTGTACCACGAGGACAAAATGATTCGCCTTATTTTCACCATGCCTGAGGAAATGTTCTCTCCTTGATGCTCCTCATCAAGTGCAGCGGAAGGGGAATATTCCCTCGCGAGACAAGACGGTGTCAGTCCTTCTGAAAGCCGGGATCAGGCACGTAGCAGTGAGAAAAGAGACGTAGATGCACCAGGATAGTACGAGGTGTCTTTTTGATAATAAAATACCTAATTAGCGTAAAGAGAAATAGGACCGACGTGTGATATTGTATGGACTGTAGTTTTAGAAATCAAACGCCTTAAGTCTAAACCGAGGGAGAGGTTCTACCAACCTCGGTTATTTAATACCCTGTGAAATGCAGTGTGCATGCTGTGCTTAGCTTGCTGCTGCTCAGTACTTTAAGCCTGTTCGTAACCATTCACAGCACTTAAGATCTAAAGATACACTCATCCTTTGATAGGACAAGGTCAATTATTCTCAATTTATTGCCAGTACCAAAGTGTTTATGCGGTTTTATTTATAAGCTGGGTTTATGTTTTTCTAACATTAAAGACATTTGATTGTAAAAAAAGGCTTTTCATTTGAAGATTACTTGTTCTGTGACATATTTATATTAAAAAATGTGCATGCGTGTATTCATATAAATGATATAAACCCTATCTTTTGATTTCCCCAGGACACCTCGTCGCTTCTTTTTAACCCGATAAATGAATGTTGTGCTATCCTGAGTTACATATGTGAAGTATACTGATGTGCAGACATCTGGGTCTGAGAATAATGTTATTTAACTAGCTGCCTTTTTTCACCGGGTAATTGGTTTTGGTCTTACGGTCGTTCAAGCTTTATGTTTCTCCACTACACTACTAGGACAAGCACCCAAAGCCACCTTTAATGCTTTCATTCTTTAATACCAGTACTGTGCCACCACTATCTGTAGAAGGGCGGCTCCGTTTCTGCAAAGCCTGGGGACACATAAGTCCATCCCTGTGTAATGAACCACTTAAGTCTGTGCGTAAGAGAAGCCTGTGTTAACTGTCTGGCCTGATAAAAATGAGCTACTGGTTTGCTGATGGAAACCTGTGGGCTCCCTGGCTCACGCTCCACTGGAGGTTTCGTTCTGTACCTACTCAGCTCTTCTAAAACTTTTTATTTTTGGCAAAGGGTTTATTTGACAACTGACAGAAATAGTCAAATAACATTTTTGACTGTGCTGTTTGAATCACTTCTCCTTCTCTATTTATTGTTCTCTCAAAACCTTAAGGAAACATCTGGATAAAGAAGGTATTTCTCAGACATAAATGTTTTACATTTAAACCATATTTACTAATTCACGTGAAAGTGCTGGTTGCCATCACATACCCACCTCTCTGGTGTCATCACAGTTTAAATGTTCCCTGAAGGCTTTGCACTATGACTGGTCTGCTTTGTGTCAGACTTGGGGCAATTATATTCCAGCTCTGGAGGTGGGTAGTTGGCGCCTTAGAAGAAATGTTCACCTCCCTCTTCCCAGGTTATCCCAGGCAGAGTTTAGCCTGTTTACATCTCTTTGTTAATTTAGCCCCTTACTTGCCTAGAAAATTACTCCCAGGCATGCTTGAAAGAGGTGGACAAATTATTTTCAAATTTAAAAAAATATTTTTAGTTGTGTGACTGGTCTTTAAAATATGTTCCAGCATATTTCAGATGGGGATGTGTGGCCAACATGCAGCTCAGAGTTCATGAAACTTCTGGAATTTATGCATGTTCTTACAAAAAAGTACTGTTTGTTGGGTTTTTTTAAAATACTTGTGACTGATGAATCATACGTCTGTCTCGATCCTATCTCCCATGACTGTATGGCACGAAATTCAGCACTTGTCTTTCTATGGCTATTGGCTCATCCTTTCTGTTTTGCTGGGGGATTTTCACAAGCCCTGAATCTCACTCTGAGCTGGGAGGCAGAGCAGTTGGTCAGCAAGGTACGACTGGCATCTGCTCCTCCTTCCAGCAGATCCCAGTGTGCCGCCATCGGCTGCACCCCCCAGCCCTCATCCACCCTCGGGGCTGGGGCTCCTGAAGGGCAATGCCACTGGCACGGCTCAGCCACCACCGAAGTCACAAGTAGCTAGGGACCCCTCCAGATGCCTCCACTTCATCCTTCCTTCTCCCCACCCACCTTTTGTCAGATAGTAGAAAACCGTAAACCTGGCTTTTCTGATTCTCAGAAGAATCCTCTTTTCCAGTACTACTGGAATTAGGGATAGTCACCGATTGACACCAGAAATGACATGACTAAGCAATCATGTCCTGCTCAGCCCTTGGTCTTCAACAGGAATGCTGCACAGCGGTCGTATGTGAGCTGTTGTAGACTTCCTTGATCACTTTAATTGGAGGACAGGCGGCCTTCAACATTTTAAATAGCTGACAGAAGGATCTATTCTCAACCCCTTCCTTCTAGCTAAACCTGTGATGTATCAACCCCATCTCCAGGACACAGACAGTGCTGTACTTTTGACCTTTTACCATATTATCCGCTCTGCTTTGTCCTAAGCTGGTTTTCTGCAAAATGAGCTAGATTTTGCTTCTTGGCAAAATAACTATAGAGAGCTGGAAAATCCAAATGAGCCGATACATCTTTTGTTAGAGCTATTTTATGACTGAGCAATTTCTTTTTTTTTTTTTTTTTTTGGACACTCCTAATGTAGGCACAGTTGTATATTGTATCTGTTTGGTTTTTATGGTAAAGTCAACAAATAGTACATCTTTTTATACCTTGATTTAGAATTTACTCCAAAATACCATAGTGAAGGAGGTGATACTTCATACTCCACATTTTGATTTTTTAATAGGAAATTAAAAATATTTTGGAAATTGATTTTTCAACTAATAACGTGAATTATAGGAGCTGATGAATGTGAGATTAATAGCTAAGAAAGCAGTCATTTCAGATGGATAATTTAGATTTTTATCATTTATTAATCATAAAAAGTAAACCTGCTGTATAACTAATTTTAGTTTTATCAAGAAGATGAATTGTTCCAGCTAATGAATGTATAGATATTCTATGCCAAAGGCATTCGTAGGAATCTGTTAATCATTTAACTGTGTCATGGCATATGCTTTGTCTTCATAAACCAATTAAAACACATAACTTCCTCCACTGAAATGTGTGTTGGTCTTCAGTGCCTACAGCAAATTAGAACAGCATTTGTCTTAAAATACGCTTCAGTATTGCAGATACAAAAATTTAATGGGGATAGTGTCTCCAGGTAGGGAACATTGCTAGGCTGCATAAACATGTGAAAATGTGGCTTAAATCCAGAACTGTCTTGATGGTGAAAGTCCTTGGCAGTGGCAAACGTCAGTGGTTATTTAGAGCAGGTCAAGGAGATCAACTTAGACCTGGGGATGGTCGTGCCGGATTTCAAGAGAGATATGACTTCTTACTTTGGGGGGACAGACTGTAGCAATGGGAAGAAAAGCACTTTGTTGGAAGGTGTTTGTGGTGCAGGTCTGCATGCACCTGAGCAGTGCTAAAGTGGGATTGGAAAGGGTACTCTGAAGGTCTGTTTTCCCTGAAAATACAGGAGGTGGTTTTCAGCATTTTGGCCTATTTCATGCCTATCCTCATGAAATATTTGGTTTATTCTTTGCCATGTTTGAGAAGAGTCATTGCTTTTCTTCTGATTTCGGAGAGCCTGTGATTGCTGTTTTGCAGACTCCTCCTGTTCAACAGCACAGCAGCATCTCAGGCTTCCTAACCCCTGGTGCAAGCAAGCACTGCTGCTGAATGCCATCTCATCTCCTTCCTTGCAGCCTGGGCTCCCTCAAAGAGCACATCATGGCATGTAGGACAGGCAGCAGCCTGTGGGAGAGGTGGTCTCCTGTAACGAAGGTGATGATGCACTGCTGAGAATCATAGAATGGTCTGGGTTGGAAGGGACCTTTAAAGACCATCCAGTCCAGCCCCCCTGCCATGGGCAGGGACATCTTCCAGTAGATCACATTACTCAAAGCCCCGTCCAACCTGACCTTGAACACTTTCAATGACGGGGCATCCACAACTTCTCTGGGCAACCTATTCCAGTGACTCACCATCCTCATCATAAAAAATTTCTTCCTTATGCCCAATCTAAATCTACTCTCTTTTAATTTAATTGTGATAGTTTTGCCAGACCAGCTTCCTTCAGCTGTGCAGAGCATCCTGCTTTCACAGGGCTGCCGCTGGCGCTTTCAAGAAGCGGGGATTAAGCTGTGACGTCCAGCATGATTTCTGCACAGTCTAACCTGGGGTTTCACTGTGCCTCGGGTCCCTCCACACCAAGTGGAGCTCGCCCCTTCCCGCCCCTTACTTGTCTGTCTCACATATTTAGGACAATCTCTTTTCCGTTTAAAATCTTTGAGATGGGGACTATCTGTTACGTTAGACTTGTGTAAGAAATCACCTCACTTGGACCTACTCTTGGCAAGGGTTTAGAGATGCTGCTATAATACAAATAACAGCGCTGATTGCTGCTAGAGATTTTCCTGAGGACGGCATATGCAGTTGAACCAAAGCTAGAGGTTAGAGGGTAATAATTGCACTCATGGTTATTTTTAGTCCATCCTAGAAGACACAGAGAGTTTTTTAAAATGGATTTTTATATTTAAGGAAATTACAGCTTTCTGGAAAAACTCCAGAGATGTGACAAAAAATGAGAGGCAAGAGAGTGTTTAAATTTGGGGGCTGGATTTCTATATTCTGGTCATTCAAAGCTGTTTGTTTCATCTCCTTTCTTCCTCCCAGTGAGGTGAATAAAAGAAAACTGTGAATGCGTTTAGGTTTTATTCACAGCATTGTTGTAATGTCAAAGCAAATACAGATAGAGACAGACAGGAAGCCGAGGATGGAGAAATCAAAAGACCGCAGACACTCAAATAACCAGTTCTAGCTAATCCAACTCTAAAACACATTTTGTTTGGCTGGTTAACAACCTATATGTTGCTGTACCACCTATACTGTGTTATTTTATTTATATCTTTAATACGTTATCTGTAGGCGACATTATGGGTGAAGCACTGTTCCTAAAAGAGAAGGAAAAATTATAGTTATTGCTATAATAAACAGCTTGAGAATATCTTTTTAAGAAGATTGCAGTAATACAAAAGGAAATAGCATTAGATTGCAACATCAATTATTTAGAACAACGTCGTTATATTCATTTTTTACCCTATTTCTTTTCTCAGAGATAAAGTTCAGTGTTCCAGCGTCACATTTCTGGAGCCACAAAATGCCTACTTGGGTCAAAAGTCCATAGCTTTCTGATGAACTGGGTCTTGAGACTAAGTGGGAGCGTGTCCTTGAATGGACGAGGCGGAGGTTCTCCAAAGGTGGAGGTGAGGGAGTGCCTGAGCATGCCCAGCATCGCACTCGCATGGCTCGTGCAGCTATAGCTCTGCTATAAGGGAGAGGTGCCAGTGGCCTTAGGTTTTCTGGGACTTTGAGGAAAATAGTAATTTTAGGCCATCTTGCCCTAGTTTTAGCAGGCTTCTGGGAATAAGAAAGGGAAAATGGATCTTTGTAAAGACTTAAAGAATGTTGCTGGGAGGGAGGGGGTGAAATCAGGTCCTTGTGGAGCACTGAACCTGGTTTATAAATGGAGTGAGGAAATGTAAGTCATTGCGCACTTCTAAATTTGGGGCTTTTGTATGGATATTACTTACTTAACTGAAGACAGAAACCTTCCCTGAAAAAGAAAACGCAATTGTGCCAGGCAGGTAGGATCGCTCGGGTTTCATTAGAAGCGAAGGCAAAGGCAGGAAGTAATCAAAAGAATAAAAACATTTTCTTTTTCTTTTTTTTTCCCTTTCTTTTTAATTCTGTCCACATGTAATTCATGAAATAAAGTAAGGATGTACTAGTAAGCATGCGGGTTGAGAACTTCACACTTCTTGGTTATATTAATGTTTGGAAACAATGCTATGAACAACCCACTCAGCAATAGTCTTCTCAGTGCAACTAAAATCTTCAGTGGCACAAACCTCGTAAAAATAAATGATATTTTATATAAATGCTGAGTGAATACACATAAGCTGTGAATACAGTTAGGATAGCTGCCACTGCTTAAAGGTCAGTAAAACATAGCATTAAACGGCACATTTTGTGCTCCCAGACACGTAACCCGTGATAAATTTTATGCAGTACATTTCTGAAATATCTACAGACACATTTTCTTCAATAATTCACAATCCTTTAAAAGCTCTTTTTCCTTTTGACAATCAATAGCAGGACATAGTGTCTATAATAGTTGCTGGTACTGGACTTCCACGGTCAGTTTAATTGGAGGACAGATGATGTTAAACTCCCATAGCAGCTGACCTGTCCCCCAAGCCCTTCCTTCCAGCTAAACTCATGACATGCAAGCCCAGTCCGCAGGATACGTGCTGGACCTTTAGCCTAGCGCTCGGACCATTTTGCCTGGGGGAGGTTTTTATTTTTATTTTTATTTTTTGTCTCCCTTTGCAAGGTGATGGGTTTCTAAAGCAAGCGTAGGAGGACTCAGAATGCGTATTAGTACGAGATATTTAGTGGGAAATGTCATCCCTATGACACGACTTTTTCCTGCTTCTGTTTGCTAGTGTAAAGTCAGCAGAAGTAAATTAGCTGGCAGATTTCAATGGAGACTGTTACCGGCGTCCTCTGCCAGATAGCGTGTGGAGTGCCAAATTAGAATTGATTTCTCAATAAAATTGAGTTCAGCCTCCTCAACATAATCTAAGACAGAATGACAAAATCTCTCTCACTCACGTTTTAATTTTATTATTTTCCGTCAGTTTTGTTCTTGGATATTTTCCTGCCCTAATTGCTTGTTATTATCTTCTTCCTCAAATCTTTTCCCTTGTCCAGGAGAGCAAAATCTCATTGCTTTTATAAGCAATTCAGGAGTAAAGTAAAAGGGAAAGGACGTCTTCGCATCGCCTCCCTCGCCCCTCCTCGCACTCTTAAGACTCTTCTGGCAGCAGAGCCAGGAGCGCAAGTTCCCTCTCCATGCTGTGACTCAGAGGCTGAGAGCACAACAAGCTGTTTACAGTCCCATCCTCATTTCTCCTTCCCACTCACAGCACGTTGCTTTGGGAACCACCAACCAACCTAATTAAAACAAATTTTTCCTATTGCGGGAGCAATTCCCCAAATGCTCCGCCTCGCCAGAATCATGCTGTGTCTGCTCAGTTTGCTACCTCCATCCAGCTCCCAAAGAGGCTCATCTTACTGTAAAGAAAATCAATGCCTTCTAATGTGGCTTTAATTCTTAAATTCAGCACATTTTTCACACATACTTCTAGGGAACCTCGTGTAATACATGGAGGTGAAAAAAAGGTCTTCTTTTAAAAAGACGTGCGTAGTAAGTGACTTCTGAAACGTTAGCAAAGTCTGTTACATGACCCGGTAAGAGAGCTATTCAGAATTAAATAAAGTGGGATTTTAAGTGGGGAGGCGCAGGTGGAAACACAAGATGGCAGCACTGGAAGCATTGCAAAAGGTCTGGAAGTGTAACTACCACCTGGAATTTGCTGGTTTAATTTCTGCTGCAGACAAGGCATTGCACCCAGTCGTTACGCCTAGCCCAGTCATATAGGCTTGCAAGGACACCAAGATTTCAAGGTGTCGTGATAACTGTCCTCTTTCTCCAATGACTGGGACCCATTTCTCACCCCACGTGAACTCTGGCAGCAGAGGTCAGTGAGGTTGGACGGCTCTGACTGTTCATACCAGTTTTCCAGAGCACTGAAATCTTCCATCCCTCAGCTCATTCTCTGGAAATCAAAATATAACATGGCTTCTGAAAGCACCTCCGGTGCTATTGGAAATACCTGTGTTTGAAAGTGTTCATCTGGTGTCACTTGGGTGCCTGTAGTTTCTAGGGTTAAAAGGCATATGATTATGCCAACCCTGTTCTGGCAAAGGCAAAGTTTCTGAGGAGTGCTGAGCAACATGGTAGGTCTGTGGCATTCCTCAAAATACTTCTCTTTTTCAGCTTTTTTCCCTGACTTCTCGTTCCGCCACTTTCTAACTTTCTCCTTCCATCAGGATGCCTGGACCAGCTGCCTTTACATCCTCTCCCTTGCCCGTTTTTGGAGAGCATCATGCACGTTCTCCCTGGCCGTAGGAGTGAGAACATGACTCCATACCCTTTTTTTTTCTTTTTCCATGTCAGGTTGGTAGGTTTTGGAGTATTCAGAGTCTCCTTTCTGTTCCTTTAATTCTCTAAACCAATGGAGTATCTAGCTGTCTCCCATGCTAGGTTGTCCTTTCTTTTTCCCTTTCCCTCTTCACTTGCTGTGGTTCTAGGTCTCTCTGTTCCCACCTGTATTCTGCTTATTTCTCTCTGTGCATAACCACACCTAGAGTATAAATCCTGCTTTACAGATGTTTACTACTAAACCTTTGAAAGAACTGGAAATACACAACACTTATTGCCACAGTTTTACTTATTTGTGAAACTGAGATTTTTCTAGTATGAGCCAGAAATGAACTCCGTTGACATCACATGGTGCAACGTAGGTATCAAGACACCAAGTGGCTGCCAAAACCTATGGAGAGAGTAAGTGCTCGGGCTGTGAGCTTTCAGGCATCTGAGAGCACTGGCTCTGTTCCAGCAAAACACTGGACCATATGCTTAATTTTAAGCATGTAAGCAATCCGGTGGAAATGGGTCGGACTAGTAATATACTTAATCTTCAGTGTATTCTTAACTACCCACAGGTTGGTGGAGCATTGGAGTTGCTTGCACTCCCAACCCAAAAGCTGTGATGGAATAGGAAGCGGGATAACTGAAATATTGACTAACTAAATGAAAGACTTTTACTGGAGAGGAGGACTGCTGTTTCCAGCTGTTTCCAGCTGCAGAATGCGGGAGTGAGAATTTTGTTCAAAGGAGTGGTTGTCTCTCCTGAGTGCATATGCAGACTGGCTGGTGAATCATGTGGGTGATGGCTGTGCTTTCTAGGGTTGGTGCTGGTCATGAATGAGATGATCATTTCAGGTGAAAGAGCTGGGACATGAGAGTCCTCATCCACTTCTGGAAGATCCTGTAGCAGACATTTTTATGCTCCCAAGCTCCTATCAGTTACCTTTTGTCCAAGATCTCCCTTAATTGCTTTAGTCAAAGGCTAGGAAGGACCAAGTGTTGGTGTAGTGTATCCATTAGCAGGCTCAGAGGTCCCCTCATCCCAATGGATTTGATCTTGAGACCTCTCCCGAATACTGGCACAGGTTTGAGACTTGCCCTGCTTTCATTCTTGCCTCTTTGGCTGGAGAGAATAAATGGATTAACTAACACTTTTGAGAGAAGTCTTCCTGGCAGTTGTTGAGTCTCAAAATGTTGGTTCTCAAAGCTGTCTTTGCAAGGGAGTTAGTCCTATCTTTTGCCAGCAGATTGAAATTACCCTCTATATTTATTGTATTGAAAAAAGAGAGAAAAAGAACAAGAAAAAATCAGGAGAACTGGGATTTGTAAAGGTGGGGTTTGGTGACTGAGAGTTTATCCCATAGAGATGTATAGCGGGATGTGTAGGGTACAGCAACAGAGAAAATGAAAAGTGCTAGGTCATCCTGTCCTCTTCTCAGGCATATGCATATCCCCTTGGTAGCACAGGTTTATTTGCAGGAATGCTTTGTCCCTGAGTCACACTGGTTGGAGAGAGGCTGTTACATATGCAAAAAGAAAAAGAAAATATACTTGGGTGCTTTGTCTTCTAGAATTTTCACTATTTCCCCAAACTAGCTATTTTTGGTGAGTAGGTTTGAACATGGCAAGCATGCTAAGCATTATTATTATTCAGTGTTTTATTTACTATTAATGTATTTTTAGTAAACATTGGGACTTTCACCCCTTCCTTTGGGAAGCTATTGTACATTCTCATGGATTTCACTGTCAGAGTTTTTACTGATGGCTTGTATTTTCCTTTCCTTAATTGCTGCCTGTTACTTCTTGTGTCCTCTTGTACCTAATTATAAATGTTACAACATCAATTTAGGAAAAATATCAGGGGAGGTTTCACAAGGGTCAGTGCTGATCACAATATTGTTTAATACTTTCCTAAATAATATATACAGAGCAATACAATTTGCAGATGATGCCAAATTAAGAGGGATCATAAACACAGTGGAAGGCAGAAAGAGAGAGATAACAAAAGGATGTTGAGAGTTTAAAGAACTGTGCAAAAATTAACAAGATGAGATTTAATTTAGATAAAATACAAGGTCATACACTACGGGAGAAAAATACCAACTACAAAATGGAAGATGCTGGTTAGAAAACAGCAATAATGGTGATATATTTTACATTTATGTAGCTTCTTTCATCTTACGGAGTCCCAAAGAGCTTTACAAATTAAATAAATTAATATAGAAACTACACATAAGGATTATTTTATTCTCCACTGAGACACCTCCTGTGTTGGTGCAGAATATGACAGCTACTCAACTGAACTCTGCAGTGGTGTGCAACAGTTCAGGACAAAATATTACAGGTCCCCTTGAAATGGCAGTAAAAGTTAACGGAAGCCAGTATCAGTGCAGCAGGGCACTGCTTAAAACTGTTCCTCTGATGAAAACTGCCAGAGATGGGTTTTTTTTAAGCTGCAGATGATCAAGATCTTGGTTTTACATCTGTCTTTACCTTTACTGCAGTAATGCAGAGATGAGCCCACTGAGTCAGGGTGGACACCGACTGCATGAGAGCTCATTGTGTGAGACAGCTGGGAAAAGAGCTGTGGGGTATTTTTACTGGAATAGACAAATATATATGACCTATTTATTAAAAAGTATATAACATTATCTGTACTATTTGAGGGCTATTCATTTTTACATGGACAGGGAGGTTTAACTGGAGGGTGTATAAAACCGGTGATGGGAAAGGAAGGCACGTGGTGCTGAATTGATGGTTGATGGAAGGGGCGAGATGAAGAAGATGGAAGTCATAAATGAAGATGCAGCAGAAGGACAAGATGGGTCAGGATGAATAACACAGGGAAGGCAACGGCAGAGGAAAGGCTAGGGATAGTTTCCTTAACGCCTCTCATGTTGCCCACTGTGACTGCATTCTTTGGTGAATATTTTTTAAATGGTGGCATTTCAGAAGGACACGGTAGATTCATGGAGGAATACTGCTTTGCTTGTTTCCCCCATCCTCCTAACTCTAGGCAACATTATGAGGGTGGGCACAGGGTTAGAATTTACTCACCTATAGATATATATGTCTCATGATGGAGGCACATCACAGATTGTGTGTGGGGGCATCTAAGGTGGCTACTTATAAGCAGATGTAATGTTATTTTCTGAAGGTCCTGATTCATCATGGAGTGGCCAGCTGCACGGCGCACCTGGTGTGATGGAGGGGTCTGTGCTCTCAGTGCTTGTCAGCCCTAAGAGTTTGTGCTAAGGTGATCCCCAGAGGGACAGATGCTAAAGAGCATGCGACTTGGAGGTGGCTGGTGTGTGCAGCACGCTCATCCTGCTCTTCAGGGAACCAGAAGCTTTTGCAGTATCCAGGTCTGATACCTCTGATGCAAACTGCATAAACTCAGGTCATTCCCTGGGCGTCAACAGGTCACGTGTCTTATGAAATGGATGGGTCTCTAATTAGGAACGACTCAGAGCCTTTTCAGGCATCACTTTAAAGCACCATTTGCCCTAACAGGAGGGCTTTTCTGTTAGCAGCGGTCTGTATGTGCGTGTGTGTGTCCCTCTGAATATAGGTTTAGTGCTTTTACCTGCTGGGCCAAATTGAGAGTTCATTTGTCAGATTTGTGTCTCTGCTTTATTTCTCTCTGCAATGGCACATGGTAACATGCGGCTAAAATCTGGAGGAATTAGAAAGGGCAATTTTCTGAGAAGTTTTTGCAGTACCTGTTTGAACCTGTGCTTCTTGGATCTGCTATTTTTGATGTTTCTTCTCTGGTTGGCAAATAAAAAAGAAGTAGAATTTGTTCTCTTCCTCCCCTCCACCCCCCAAGTATTTTCTGTGCTCATTTGGTGAGGGGAAGTTCCTACATTCATTTGACTGTTTTAAGGTCCAACTGCCTGTCCCATGTAACCATGCAAAGTGAATTTAGGTTGACATCTCAATTTTGGAGTTTTTACCTTTGGATTCCAGCAGTTGCTTAATATTTTTTGGTGATCATCACCAGTGTGGCCTGTTACACAGGGGCCAGGCGCTACCGCAGACTTAGCTAGAGGGTGGAATTCACTGGGCCTGATTTTCCACCAGCCTGCCCCTTGTGTCACTACTCACAGCTGTGCAAAATGCCACCATTGTTCTTCAGCAGCAGTTTCGCATCCATTTTTTGCAGGGATGAGTGACTATAGAGGATGCAAGCCAGTGGAAAATTCACCTTGTGTTCTGTGCTCCATCTTAACCGAGGCACGAACCAGCACCCTCATGGTCTGTTGACTGTAAGTCTCTTACTTTTAGATGAGCTAAGAAGGAGCCTTGTCATGGCTAAGCTGATGTGAATAACACTGAGCTTACTTCAGCTAAAATAACCCCCCTTTTTCCTTCTGAATACAGCTCTCCTCCTTCCATGTGGCTGGGTACGTGGTTGCGTGTGGTGTCACAGCATCCCTGTGCCCCTGGGCCCCACAAGTCTTAGAAAATTGAGCTTTGGGGTTACTGCTCCCAGCCAGCACAGGGATGCTGGCTTCGGGCAAAAAGAATTCAAAATGGTGTGCTTCAAATAAGTGATCTTGGGAAGAAGGGGCTGGGTACTAGTCTGTTATGCTTTTAATGTATCTTAGCTCTGTATTCAAAATCCTTGCGGCTATGCCTGCGTATGGAATAGCTCAAGGTTTGTTCAATTTTGGAGAGAGCAAGCGCTGCCCTTAAAAACTAAAACCTGCGCTTGAAGATCTTTTGAGGGAGCTGTCAAGCCAGCATCTCATTTACTTTTTATTATGACTGAGCAGTAGTTAAAACTGGAAAAGGAAGAAACCAGGCAGTTGAAGGACAGACTTTCTCTCCCCAGTGCCGTAGAAGCGCCTGCTTCAGTCTGCTGCCATTTTGCTTGAGAGAGCTGGAGCACTTGAGTTATGGTGACATCTATTAGAATTCAATTAGTGGTAGTTCACTGACCCAAATTAACATTCTTTGTTAAACTCAAGTCAGTGTATATGTATGCTATTTCCAGGCCAAACGGACCTGCATAGAAAAGAGGCTCCGAATCTCTGAGCTTGTTGGCAGTGTCTTAGTAACTGGATTCAGAGCACAAGCTTATCTAATGCCAGCGCTTTAGGCTGGCTAATAGAATTGCACATGTCTGTGGTTTGTAATTAAACTGTGCGGAGCTCTGACTCGAGGTGAGCGGGGAGAAGAGGGACAATGGAGGACATGCCAGGGGCCTCCCTGCAGCCTCTCAGCTTCTCCTGTCCATCCTGGGGCGGAGGCGGCTGCTGGGATGTGTTGGGGGTGGTGGACCTCTGCTGGGAAAGGCATCCTGGCACGCGGGGTGGGTTGGAATATTTCACCCTCGCTTTGCTTCTTATTTCAAGCCTTTCACAGGCTCCTGACAGCATCAGATCTGCCCAGGTCCCAGATATAATGTTGTTGTCTTTGGTTTTGGGGCTACATTAACCCCCCCTTCTCAACCACTAAACTTTTTGAGTGCCCAGTCCATGCCTTGCTGGGTTTGTCCAAGTAACTTGGGCAATGCCTAGCATAATCAGGCATAGAAATAATACCACTGCAGTCAGTAATGCCATTCAGCATCAGGAGAGGAAACCGAAGGAAATTCCCACTTTGTTCCTTTACCATGGTCTATCTGTTTGGTGACTTGAAATACTCTAGAGCTGTCCACGTGGTTGTGGTTTCCCTATTTTTTTGTTAAAAAACCCCACTGCACGGTATTTACCTATGTCTGCAACTTGGGGGGAGGGGTACGTGTGCTCGTGTGGCTTTATCCCTCTAGGAATGAATGAATCGCTGGCTATGACTAAGTACAATTTAATTTGAAAAGAAAACATGACTTATTAGCAAACAGTTGTTAATGATTGATTTTAAAAGGGGAAAAAAATGTCTGTTTAAGATATTTTTTCACAGACTCTACTTCCACGCTGACATTTACACTAAGACAGTGGGCAGATACGTGTTAGTCTGGATCTGTTCCCATGTGTCACTTCCACTAGTTTAAACTGTCACCAGGCATCTTAGAATAGTCAGCTTCATGTGTCTTGCAGATATCAGTCATTATATTTCGCATTTTAATTTTAATGGCGACTGATGTAGATGTCAAGAAGTGTTGAGGCATTTGGGCATTGAACTTATGGATATTTTTTCTTATTTAATAGGGTTTTGTGTCAAGATACAGTTAGCTATTATAAGACTAAATTCACTCCTGGTGCAAGTGAATGTTTCCCATGTGTGTGGATTTGAATTTGACCCATAGGGAGCAAGTGCTTTTTGGGATGCAGTGATTTTCCTTCATTATCTGTGCCTGTTTTCTGTGTGGTAACACATTTTAAATTTAAATACACCAACCCCTATGAAAAAACAGCTAAATACATGTCAGCTTCCATAGAGAACATCTTTCTGATGCTGACTGTGCCCGGTACAAGGTAAAACTTCAGAAAATCTGTTTCCAATATACTTGAAGGCATTTACTTATCAGCAGCACAGATGGCACCTGAAATGCTGAATAATAATTGTTAAGAGCCAAGGTAAACGATGGCGCAAATGTAAAAGCGGACACAGGAATTCGAGTCTGTGCGGATTGTACCACTTGTATAGACAGGTGATAAAATTTGCATGTGCAAACTCTGCTTTACTACTGAAATGATCAGCTAATGTGCTTATTTCCCTGCGCAGGCCTTGGGAGCAGAGGGTAGGGCAGCTGGCTGCAGAGGTGAGGAATGAAGTGTCCAGGCCGCATTATAAACTCAAAGTCCTGCTGGCTCTGCTTGGAAGTGACAAGTAAAGGAATATGCTTTGTAGCCGTGTATGCTCCAACCTTCAAAGCACTAAAATTTAACTACTTTTTGGTTGCTCCAAGCCTTACCTGTATGGGCTGCAAAATCTCTGTCCTCCTCACAACAGCTTCTTCAGCCTTCATAAGCGTTCTGCAGGTTCTGGTGGCACGTTGCAGTTTGGGGACAGCATGGCTTTGGTGGGAAAATATGCCCAACCCGAATCAGTATTGAATTCAGCATCAAGTTAAATGACACCCTGACCATCCCCCTGCTTGTGCTTTTTTTATATATATGTGGGTACTTCAAAAAAACCTCTGCATCTGATTTCTCATAAAGCCACTCCTGAAATGTGGAAATACCGCAAGCTTTGTGAGTGTTGTGGTACAGCGATCGGGGAGACTCGCTGCAGCAGGCGGCAGGGGCTACATGGGATTCAGTGCTGGGCAAGAGGGGCTGTGGGAGGTCTGCCCACCTGCTCAGTCTCTTCGAGGTCCTCTTTGAGCTCTTGTTGGAGATTTGGGCTGTGGTCATACCGAGGCACATCAGGGACTGAATGCCTCTATGGTCCTTGCTGCATGCCCATAGATCCTGTGGGCAGCCTTTGCCTCAGATAGCAAGAGGAGACAAGAAGCAGAGAAAAGGATATGGAAGTATGAGGAAGCTGTAAACACATGGGGAAGCAATAAGCATGTTGGGAAGCATGATGGATGGATGGTGGTATCAGTTCACTAGCAGCTTAACTCTTGCCGATTTTTTTGTAGGCATTGTAGAAAAGGAGAGTTTCAAGTGATAATGTTGTGCTGGCACTCATCACAGACTGAATCTCTGCCAATGCTGTACACTGCATCAACCCAGAGAGCCTTTGCCGGAACCTTAACTCTGCAAAAACCCACAATGTTAATGATGAGCAATCTCCCCCCCCCTCCCCCCGCCCCCGGCCCTGGTATCAAATGGTCATATTTCTTGCCATCTTTTCACGATTAAAGTAAGAATGGGTCTTGCTGCAAAGACATCATTCAAAGACTGTAGCTGACCACTGCACTCAGCAGCACCACGTTAGCTCTCCCTTCACATCTCCTTCTCTTCTAAATTTGGCCAGTACACCTCAAAAGCTGTGAAAGCTGCCCTCTCCCGTTTCACCTCTTTCCTAGCTGTTCATTTCTTTACTGCTGCCATCTGGTGTGGGACCCCTTTCATCTGCAGATTCCCCATCTCTCTCCTGATCAGTGCTAGCAGCCAAAATTCAAATCTGCAGTTGGAGATTTTATTTCTCCTGCTGTCCTCCCTCCTCTTCTGAGATGAAGAGGGGTGGTACCTGGTAATGCTCTCTACCATAGGTTTCTGTTGCTTGAACTACACATAGATCCTTGGCTAGTGCCATGGCTGTGGTGGTGTAACAGAACTTAACTGTAATATGAAGGCATCTGGAAAGTCTTGAAAATGTTTCTTTTAAAGAGTTTATTTGCAAAGATTTTGTTTTTCATGTTATGGTTGGATTAGGGATGAAGTTTGCTTTCTTTACTTTATAAATGAAACATCTCTAATATGCGTTTGTCTCCATTTCTCATACCTCTGCATATTCCCATCAATAGAGAAGAAGATGGAAATTTGAATTAGTGGAATTAATGCTGTTTGCAAGACATTTCTGCTCCTAGTTTCAGGCCAGCTTGGAATGTGCAATAATAAAGCAAACGGACACTCTGTGGCAGAATATCTTTTTTTGTTGGATTTACATGTGATATTAAAAAAATCAGTGTCCATAGAATGGATGAAATAACATTTTAGTACTCCGTTGGCTACATTCTCTTCGGGGGTCGATACAGAGTGGCATTTGCTCTGTGATGCAGAAAATAATCTGTTAAAGAAAAAAAGATACGTACATCTGTAACCTACACTTAAAAAAAAAGCCTTTAGACTAGCGAAGAACAGTAGTATGGATGTGACATTGAGACTGGAGAAGAGTTAATAAAATGTTAAGAAAGTTTTAAATGAAAAGTAAAATAAAGGAAAAGCAGTCAGCTTCCTTCATCATCAAAAAACCCAACAGTAATGAAATAGTTCGTGCATTTTGTTGCTTTACTTGGGTTCAAAGTTCTCTTCAGAATTTTGGTTTTGCACCAAAATTCGACAGCCTTGAGAGCGTGTTAATGCCTTGTGTTGGAGTAATTAGTCTGCATTTTAAGTTTATTAGCGGACTGACAAATGTGCTCTTAAAAGGCTTTATTTGGAAAAAAGTCAATATATGAAGCCAATAGAGCTCTTGAGAGTTTGTGCCACATACACATTCACACATAGAAAATCATGTTATCAATTTTCATTTGACTTTTAATCAATTACAGTGACAAAGAGATGATTTGAAGTCAATTTTCTGTTGGTGCTAAATTAGTGTTTGATCACAGATGTTTACTCTGGTGACTGCTTTCTTTTGCAGAAAGCCTCATAGAACTAGGTTGCAGAGACCGATGCTTCTCATTTTCAGGTGATTAGCAGGTTTTTCTCTATTTTGCTGCTTTTAGCAGCATGAGAGATGCGCTGCTGCTGGGATATGGCTGTGTGGGAACCTCTTAAGATAAACATGGAATTTAGTAATGAAGCCTGGTGTTGACTTAGAAGTGCCGCTCTTTGAATGGAGATGCTCCTTCTCAGTGATCCAGCACTAAATCAGTTCTCAGAACAACAGACTCCTCCATCCCATCTGTTTAGATTTGTAAAATATGTGCTAACAATAGCTTTTGACCAAAAGAACATTTTGATTCCTACTTATTTTTAAGGAACAAAAGAACATTTTGCTTCCTACTTATTTTTAAAGAACAGAATACAAAAGAAGAAGAGAAGAAAAAGCTATAAAAACAAATGTGAAAAATAAGATGCGAGGGTTCTTTGCAAGAGAGTCAGAGAATCAATTCTGAAAGCATTTCTTTTTTTTTTATATTTTGCCCCTTCTTTATTTATCAGCTGTTTAAAATAGATAGGCCAAGACTTTTCATTCTCTATTCATAGGAGAGCAATTCCTGGGACCACATAGCAGGCATGTGTGGAAAACTACTCTGTCTTCTTTTGGATGCCCCAGCTGGGCTTCAGAACGTTGTTTTGATGTTTAAAATCACATAAACCCAAGCTTAAGACCAGATTTTGAAGTGGTCAGTGCCCTCAAATGCAGCCAGATTCTCTAACAGCACAATTCTTACTTAAATTCTAGTATGGATTGCCAGAGAACAGGTGCTAAATGCTGGGATTTTTTATTTTCTGAAATCTGTGTGTTGTACTGAGAGATGCAGGACACTGAACATCGCTGAGAATCCAGCCATAGAAAAACACTGCATAAAATGCAAACCATAACACACACAACCCAAACCCATCATATAAATCAGCCTAAATCATCAAAGCGATAGATCAAACAAATGCCTCAAAATTCAATTCTCTCTCTCCTGTCATTCTCCCCAAATGCTTTGCATAATACCCTGAAGATCAGCAAACAGATTTTGCCTGGTATGCAGTAAAGTGAGGAATGCATTTTATTGAGGGACCATGGAATAAAAGGACCCACCAGGAGCCTTGGCTGTGCTAAACTGGAATTGTAATACCAGTGGCATTGCAAAGAGAAAATACAGGGGGGTTTTCCAGTTAGACTTTGGTCATTTATTGTTAATTGTTGATTTAACACAACCTCTTCCACTGATAATCCCTGAATCATGACTGTATAGGTTGAAAACCATAGGTTATATTTGGAGTCTACAGCTGCCTGAAGATTGATAGATAAGTGCTGATAAGTAAATTCATAATGTCTCATAGCAAAATTTCTACTTCACGAAAATGTTAAAGGGTTAAGTCCCCCAAATTGCCAGCCCCAAAGAAAGTATTTCAGCTTGTATTCTTTGGGATTTGCCTTCCTTTCCCCTCTCATCACCAAAAAAGTACTGAAGAAAACAGAAAGTAGGAAACAAAGCAGGAGAAGGGACAGTTTGTTAATTTCTTGATGAAAAGTTAGAAAAATTCTACACAACTGGTAATTACTTGCTTTCTTTTGTTAAGGCAACACCCTTCTTTTACCAATATTTACCAGAAGTTTTCCATCAGTTACACTGGGACTCGGTATCCGAGAAAGGCTATGGTTTTCTGCCAAGCTGCTCACATGCCAAGGTGGTGAAGCATCTGGTTGGTATATCCAAATGTGTCTCACATCCTGCACTAGCTTTTTGGAAAGGAGATGGGAGTACCACAGGGAGATAAGAAGAGTGTCTGAACCCCCCTGTTTGCCTTGCTGTGTGTAAGAGGTGGGCAAACTCCGTGCTGACAGTAGTGGGAAGGTTAATCTCTGTTAAACTGAGTTTTCCCTCGGCTGCGCTGGAGGAACATGACCCCGGGGGCGGCACGGTGGAGGCGCTTAGTCTCGGTGGCGGAGGCTTTGCAGCCTACAGCACTGCACGCCAAGACTCGTGGGAACCAGCTCTGTCTAATTTCAAACCCCTAATTTCAAAAAAATTGAATTTTGATCTCTGCATGCTACATGATGAAAGGATGAAGGAGGGATTTAGCAGGGAGTCTGTGGGGGCTGTAGCCCCCTCCCTCTATTGGTAGCAGTAGGTTTGGTGCTTGTGCTGGCGTGCCATGGTGTGCCCATGGCATTGGCTCTCCCGTGCGGGCTGAGGCTTCACCCAGTGTGAAGAACTTTGTGCAGGTAAACTACATTAACTCCCTTACAAGGAGAAATGTTGTGACTCTTAATAACGATGCCACAGCTATAGCCCAGCTGTTGGTACCCTGACCGGTTCATAGACCCTTATTTGGAATTTGCCCCCATGACCTCTAAATTCAGTACAGTAGCATATGCAAATTATCCACTTGCATACGATCTGCTTTTTTTCAGTCATTCATAAAAAGACATCTCAGCGAATGATGATAGCAAAGTCCAATATTTAAAAGATGGTGTCTTCAGACTGCAAGAGGTAGAAAAACTTTCCTTTGCCTGTGCCTTGATTGTCTAAGAATAGAAGCTGGGGAGCTAATCAGATCTTTGTGCAATGCTGGTTTTATTTTACAAGCCTCCCTTTCAATGCAAGCCCAACATGCTATACTTACCTCTTCTATTACACTGTTTTCTTACAGCATTTTACTGGATTTTTGCATTTAATGGGATAATCTGAGGATCTGATTCACTTCCCGCATGACATGAATACCTCTCTCTTGATTTTTAATCTCACTTTCTATTAAATAAGAATTATTTGTATCTCAGGAGCAGAATCGGAACCTGGATTACTGGGGGTTTTTGGCTCCAGTTCTATTTTACAGGTTAATGTATCTTTTTGGAAATATCATATGTGGTGACTCTGTCTCCAATAATTGTTAGTAGAAGACAACTCTTCTAGTACTAAATCGCAGTCTGCTTGTGGGCTGAGATTTTTCTGCAAGAGTGGGTAAAATCTGCTTGCCCTGCCTAACTTTCTTCTACTTCACTACAGGAGGGAGTGCTCCCAGTGTTGTCCAGAAGGGTTCTTTTTCACCATCCTTTCTTCTGTTTTCCATTTGTCAGTTTTGGACTGGAACATGAAGAATGAATTAGGCAGTTGGGGTAAATCTGCTCTATTGGGAAGGGCCTGGTTAAGTCTAGAGATAATGAAGGGTTTTGTAAAACTTTGAAAAAAATGTCATTATGCATGAACCTATAAATCTGTAAATATCAAGTGAGCTTTATATATAATATCACTTAGCAGGAGAAGAAAGGACATTTAAATACTGTCAGAAATTAATGATGAGGGATGCCTGGAAAGCTTCACGACAGAAAGTTATCACATTCTTTGCTGCTTTACCTTTGTATTGGAATAAATATTCAAACTAAATTTAGCCGGTGTGATTTGGAGGCAGTATGGCTTCAGCATTTCCATCAGGATTGACCCCTTCCAGTTGGCCTTGTTGCTGGAATCGTTAGTCAGGTGATGAGCCACTCGCTGCGTGCAGGAAGCCGACCAGAGACTGAGGGACAGAAGGACACCACATGGAAAGGGGCTGGTCCCAGGAGTGACCAGGATGGCCCAGAGCTTCTCCTTGGCACAGCTCTGGATGCTCGTGTTTCCTCTGCGGCTTGAATTAATTCTCACCTGCCTTTCCAGTGGGCGGTGGTGGACCCTTCATGGCAATCAGATTTGTAGTGAGGCTTCTGTCTGCCTGCCTCTCTTAGCAGTCTGGCACTTAAGAAGGGGATATTTAACTTGAAAAATGGTTTATTTTATAGAAGTTCCAACCAGCGTAATGTTTATTAAAACAGCCATAAAATTCCCTGCATACCACGTGAAATTCAGCTTGATAACGATAGTGGTGCTATTGTCATTATGTAAGCACACAGCAGCTGATTTAACAAAGAAATAAATCCAAATAACACGTTCCCAACCTGAGGCTGTGCAAGAAATACGGGTCTTGAAAGCTAGTGCTGGAGTCGGTACGGGGATCAGCAAGGGGCTGCGCAAACCTTCAGCTTGGGGTTCCTCATCCGAATTCAAGCTGAATCAGTTACCATGATCTGATGGCTTTGTAGCAGTTCGGATAAAATGAAGTGATGGTCTTAAGTCTGTTTCCTCCTGTACCCGTAGCACCAGTGAGGCAGCCTTCAGGGGAAGCCTCCGAAGGGAGGTTTAGCATGGAATGGGCATGGGGCTGAACTTCCCGCCTTGCTGGAGGGACATTGTTCCCAGCCACAGGGAGAGACCTCTGATCAGTGCTGCGTAGGTTCCCTGGGAACATTTGGGATGTGACACCTAAGGTTGCCATTCCCACAGGGAGCCACAGAGCTGTGAGCCCATGTGGGAAGGGTTGAAATGGGCCTGGGGATGATTACCAGTGAATTTTCAAAACACTGGGTGGTACAGCTAGTGATTGAGACTGGAGATATTAAATGCTTTTAAAATGACCATTTCACATTTTTAGTGCCATTTTATTGTGTTTTCATTAGAAAAACAAAAGGTCAGTATCCTGGCAGGACATTACATTGTCAGTCCTAGGCTCTTCAGGGCTCCATCTCTAGCTATTTATTGCTTTCAGTTTTATCTCCTGCTGAAATTCATGTGAGAGAGAGAGCAAATAGACACATCCTGGGTAAAAGTTAGATGTAGCACATGCCAGAGTGAATGGATGCCTTTTAATTTGGGAGATTACATCAATCACATGAATGTTATTTGGGCTAGCATGCGTGTTTGGAGCAAGCAAGCCATGAATATTTAGAACAGACCACAGATGAGAAGCCTTCAGGAGGTTGACAGCCTAACAGGTATTTGCACATATCACAACTTTTCTGTAGAAATACTGCAACTGAACCAGTAGCCACGCTCGTAAATCACATTAGTTGTGTTAGATTAGTTGTGTGCAAATATTATGCAGCCCTTGGTTCTTCAGTCCAGTTTATTAACACCCCGGTCTGTTAATCCTCACTCCTATTCTGCTATTAAACCTACTTGCTTTTCACCCACACAGGAAAAAGTCTGCCCAGGTGCAAACGTGGGGTAAATACATGGCTGAGGCTTAGGTTCAGAGCAGAAGCTGCTTGCCAAATTTGCCGTGCAGGGGCCAGCCACATCCCCTGAGGACCAGCAAACCCCCAGCTGTGCTGCCACCATTTTTCTAGGGGACATGAAAGTTGCTTTGTGGCTGGCACAGTCATCATGGAAGGAGTCTTACTGTGTCTTGGCACAAAAATCAATGAGATATGCTTCCACATAGCCTTCAGCAGAGGTTTGGAGCATCAAGGCACAGCAAAATAGCTATGAGCGTGCAGCTGGAGAGCTCACGCCAGAGCTGTGCTATGAAGCTCAGACCTGGTTGCCAGCCGCCCAGGTTGACCTCAATGTATAGACATAGCCCAGATAGCTAAAGTCTAGCCAAATCTTTGCTTGGACCAGTCGTGTGAGCTCTCCTCAAGTGCTTTTTTTGTCTATGTCATCTTAAGCATCCCAGTCCCAGGGCTTTCTTGCTTTCGTCCTTTTTTTTTTACAGCATTTTTGTGACTAGTTAATTTTGCTCTCCTTCGTTTTTGCTGAACCACTGCTTCAACTGCTACTTCATCCTGTACCATCTGCACTGTATTTTTCTTAGCTGCTTTGCCTGTAACTACGTGCAGGAGAAAATATCCATCTGTTAAAGGCTGAGGTATTAGACAGAGGGAGAGACAGTTTTAAATAGGTATTACAAGCGCGTCAAACTAACTTAAACAGAGAAGATTAGACAAAAAATGTCCCAGGAAAATCTGGGTGGCATTTTATTCTCATCAAAACATGAAAAATGATCAGAAGAGGGGTAGAAGGAAAAAGCTGTTTAATCTGAGAATCTCCCATTCTAGTTAGATTTCTGTTGTACTCCCAAAATACAATGAACTAACCATGACATGAAGATGATGATATGCAATCGACTGTATCAACAGTTTCGCAGATGTTTATTTGAAGTTTAATGTTAATGAAATGCAGAGATGTGCCTTGTACATTTTAGGTTTTTTTTTTGCTCTCCTCAGGTCCCAGTTTTCACATTTCGTCTTTCTAATAGTGGAATTAATTTATCTCATTTAGTACCGGAAGAACAACAATCTTCAGAAAGTGATTTCATGAATGACCACGGTAGGAGTCCTGTGTTTAAGAGGGGCCAGGATGGAACAAGCGGAGAGGTTAAAAATGATTGAGTCTGTGGGACAAAAGATCCCTATTGAGGTCTATTGGAAAATCTTATGCTGCAGCTTATAGGGGGGCAGGTTTAAACTCCCTTGTCACCGGGACTGAATTTATCATTACTAAAAGTACTAAGTAACATGTTGTTGCCTTTGTCGCTGTGAGAGATAATTGCAGGCTCCATGCTTTAAGGAAACAAACTGATGAAAAGACTATTTACATACATTAGGAACATGCACAGATTAGCTTCAGCTGGCCTGTTTATACTGTCAGCCTGTATTATATTGGAGATCAGATAAATGTACATAAATGTTAGGCATAACAAATATTTGGCAGTGTTTCTCTGTCCTTGCATTATGCTCCATGTAGCCCATTACAGGACTTGCCTGAGAAGGCTGGGGACACAGAGGTGTTTAACTCCTTCGGGTCACTTGGGGTAAGAGACTGCCCAAGCAAAATGGTTTCTTAATATTCTTGTTTCCGTTTGAATGTTCAGGTTGGAAACTGCTGCAGCTTAAAAACTACGGATCAGGAGGAGGCATTATCAGGATATTATTCCATTATTGCTATTGTTTTATTTGTAGTTACCAGTTTGCATTGCCAAGTTAAGACCATTCGGTTACTTGTCTTTTGCAAGTAACCGATCCATTTACACTGTGAACTGGGAATAATAAAACCTTAAAGGTCTTAGTGGTCAGCACTGTCTATTTAAATATTTAGCATTATATTTTGTAATTTCCTTCTCTGTATTTTTGTATTTAATTGTATTGATTTTTCTTCTTTTTTAATGACATCAGAAGGAAAAAAAAATGTAGAAATACAGAGTATGTTTGTCTCAGTGGATGAGTGTGAGAGCTGGGCAGCCTAGAGACAGCAGGGACAGATTCTTCTGTCTCTCCCTGGGAGGCCGGGTGTCTCCTGCTTGGAAGGAGCATCCTCAGGGCCTTGGTGGAGTAAGGCGCTGGTAAGCTGGAACAGGGCTAGGAGGTCAGGGCATCTTTTCCCTTTTTTTCGTTTCTCAGGGTTTTCTCCTGTGTAAGGTGATGATGATTGCTTATCATGAAATACACAGTTTAAAATTTGGCATGTGTCTGTTTTTACATCCATAGATTTCAAAACGGATTACATAAGTTTATGGATTATTAGCTCATGCAAACTAGTGCACAGAAAGTTTGACTTTGTTATTTAAAAAATGGCCTGTGTTTTTGGCTGTCCAGTTGTAGACATCTGTTGCAGCTTTTTCAGAGGCCCAAATGTGCCCCAGCTGCTATTGTTTCAACAGTCAACACTTAAAATAATAAATGCAATTTTATTACCCCAATACTTCATCTGGTGTCTGGCCCACCAAACGAATCCCGGGCTCTCAGACTCAGTGCCGTGAAACCCCCGTGATCTGTGGGGAATTCTGAGGAGTCCAGGAGCACCGGCTTCACAGGCACAGTTGCAGGGTGATGGCCTGGAGAAGGGGGGGAAATACACCTCATGAAGAAAGAAAAGCAAGAAATCATTGAGAAAATGAGATTCCAGAGAGCTGAGAATATAATTTCAGGTGCTGTGTTTGGACAGACTTGTTTGAGTATTTGCAAGTCAAAATGAATGAGTAAACAAATTTGTGAATTTTAGACCTTGATAGTCTTCAGCCATCCTTGATATATGACCTGTGAAATATTTCTACTGGATGTATTAATCTCTGTATAGAAAACTTAAGACCACAACTAGTACTCTCACTTTGGTAGTAATCATTCCTAAACTCCTTAGAAATGGTATTGAGAGGGATCTGTGGACCACAGACTGGAAAGCACTGTTTCAAGCGCTCTGGCTAATTACAGCCTCAATACCAGAACTGGCAACTGCTGAATCTCTAGAAATATTTCTAATTGGGAAACTTCAGATTGCCTAAATAAACAATAAATACATCTGAGCTGCATAAGGGCTTTCTTACGGGAGCTGTGGGACTATCCTTGTTGCCATATACTATGAAAAGCTCAGTGGCTTTTTATTCATTTACCTGGAAAGAGAGCTGATTTGAAGCTGGAGTGAAACCTCCTCCTAGGTCCTGCGGTCTGGACGTGGCCATCATCTGGTTGATTGTTTTCCCTTGCCAGACCACGTGTTACATATCCCTCATGCATCCAGTTCCTCCCTCTGCTTCCCTTTTTCATTTGTCTCCTTTCCTGACTCTCACTGTACCTAATAACTGTACAATGAAAAAAAAAGTGGTATGATGTTCCATGATGTAAATTGGTGCTTTTAATATAATTTCCCTGTTGAGGCTTCTTTTGTTTGTTTACTTGCACTGTATCTGTATCGAGCGTGTTTTTTCTCTGAAGATTGTCCAAGTAGATTTTTTTCTTGACTATTTATTAGAGTTTTGCTGTACATTTTTATATATATTTTAAAGTGCAAGACACGAAGTGTACAGAGCTTTAACTGGGATTACCTCGTCAATAGTTGATTCTGAACCTTCAGAAATGGGGTATTTTGTCTTGTCATGTTAGCAGCTTGTCGCTGTAGATGGGGAGGATGACCCATGCTGTGATCATCCAAAAGAGATAATGGAAGGATCTGCTGAAGATGATGTCAATATCCCTGATGTTATTTTCATAGGGATTCCAAGATGGACAGTGTGATATATTTCTCTGAATACAATTATGCTTACGCTATCCCAATAGGAGGCAGAGAAATACATGCCCAAGTGTATGTGTGCTCACCTACTGCTTCAAAGGGAGTAGAAGGATGAGGCAACTAGTGACAGTGAAAAACTGAGTTACTGAGGCATGAAAGGAGAGTCTGAAGTTAAATGCTGTTAGTGCACAGAGCAGACTTTTGGGAATCATGACATCACGGCCTGTTTTCACTGCATCATGAACCCAGTGGAAGGACAGAGCTTGAAATGTGAGTGTCTGACATGTTTTTGTAGTATAGAGGGATATGCTAAACCTGCTAAATGGGATTTTTGGGGACAGAGAGCGCAGAATATTAAAATATCAGGTAAATAACAGCTTCTACAGGTGTTTCCGTTTGTACTGTACCTGTAAAATCTAGAAGCTCCTACTGACTGTAAAATTAACAATAGGCAAAGTCAATGCTAAATGGCCTCAAGAAAAAAGGCACAAAAATCTTACAAAAAGTTAGGATCGATAGGATACCTCTTGCAGTGCCATATTGAGCCTTCTTTCCCCTTCCCCCAAAATAACATTGTCAGTTATACAGCAAAGCTTTTACTTACTTCTGCTAATGGAAAATGGTGATAACGATCTTTGAATAATAGAGGTTTAGAAATAGCAGCTCCTGGGTCCTTATACCAGCTTTACCAGTCAATGCTGTAGTTATCTTTTCGAGAGGCAGCAGTCCTGGAGGCTGGGAAGGAATCGGTGCCACCCAATGTATCTTGAAGGATTCTTTTTTTTTTTTTTCCCTGCATCTCAGATAAATTATTAAATGCAAATTCAGCAGTGCAAGGAAGGAAAAAACAGATTATTTTCCTTTTGAGTTTGCTGATTAGTCAATTGCTTAGTTCATGGAGGATGCCACTTGTGTCAAGTTTCTGTATACTTTCATAGAACTGGAGCACGATACTTACCGTATCTCAAGTGAATGATTTTTCAATTAGCTTGCAGTTCCTTGGCTGTATTCCCTTTGCAGTCCTACGTGGGTGATATAGAGCAAAGGTTTAAGAGGTTTTGGACAATTTATGATGTTTGGAGAGGCTATTTGTCAAGAAACAATATCTGCAACAACTTTTATGTTCAATTTTAGTCCTGGGTCTTTTGTTTATTTTTATGGCACTGTTTTCTGAGGTGTTAAAGCTAACTTGAAGGTATTGTTTAAAATGGGGGGGGGGGGGGGGGGAAGAGGAAAAAAAGCCAGTGTTAAAAGATCGAGATATCAGGGGGCACATGACTGTTTTTATGATGGAGCTGCAGATGGGAGTGCACTGGGAATTGGTTTACTCTGCCAGCCAAACCGGGAAAGAAAGGAAAGATCAGAAACATTTGAAAATGAGATCATACGGCATGTGAACTATACAGACATCTCGCCCATGTTTTTTTTATGAGAAGTCTTACTGACATTTGAAAAGTAGGGACCTGTTCCCTAGTCTTAAGGTTGACTGACATTTAAGGGCAGCGTAAGGCATGATTTCCTTCCCCTCTTTTTAAATTGAAGTTTTCATAAATCAGGGTGAGGGAGAAGCCTGGTTACATCTTGCAAAGCTTTAGGATCTGTGTAGAAATATGAAAAAAGTAACCCGTGATATTTTAAACACTTTGCTGAGTCTTGTTTTGTTCTACATCTAAGAGGCATGGATATGGAGCCGCACCACAATGGGGAGGGAGAGAACCTGAAAGTGGTTTAATTTCAGGTATTTATCACAGCAGCTCAAACGCAATTGCTCAAAATTCTCAAAATCAGGGAAATTTGGGGTAGTCTAAAAGTACTGCCGAAGAAGCTGCTACTCTGTAAGACCAAGGCAGCGTGTTTTATCTTTGTCCCAAATGCAAGCAGGCAGCCCGGCTCGCACCAGGCACAGATTCAGGTGCGGCTGCAATTGCTGCATGGGTGGGCAATACCAGCACCGGCAAAGGGCCCTCGGTGGGTACCACTGAGATCCAGAGAGCAAGTGCCTTCCTTCGATCACTGAGCCAGTACCATCGCTTAGAAAACATTCACTTTCCTGTGATTTTCTTCGCTAATGTATTTCTCTGCTCTGAGAGTCTCAGGACACTTCCCCTGAAAAGGCGGTACCACGGGGTAATTTATAAAGCTACCCCTATTTCCTAGCATCTTTGCTGAGACTGAGCATCAGTCACAAAAAGCTGAAGCAGTTTCTGTATTTACCCCTCAGCTGCGTTTCTTCCTTCCAGCAAAGTCTGAGCTGCAGTTTCAGGGTACTCTTAATTATAGAAACCAAACCTCCTTCCTTGTGAGGTTTTAAAGCCATTCTCTGAAGTACCTTCTTTCTTTGACCCCCAAGCCAACTGAAAGTAGTCATGTAAAAACTTAACAAAGGGCTTGTTCTGGACATCCCGGGTAATGAAAGGCAAGGTCCCGTGGAGTTACTTAGGCTTGAAACTGGAAAAATGTTGTGTGGTGGTTTGAAATCAGTTTCTGGGAGAGCAGCATCGCTCTGCAGCTGGTCCTGCTTTTGTGGGTGATGACAGCCAGATGTTGCAGTCAGGCACTGAAGCCGGTTTAGGACAATTGTTTTATAAAGGGTAATAAAGAGCATCAATGGAGGACATTAATGTTTAGGTGGGCTCCTGCTAAAACTATCTAAAGAGGAGTGATATAAAGTGACATAAAAATTCCTGTATGGTAATTTGAGTAGCATAGAAGAGTGCCTAATGAACTGCGTTGCTTTTATAGCTAAATGGACTGAGGATAAGACCGGTTCTAATACATCCCCACTACACAATTATCATGGGAGGAATATATATCACTTTTTGTATTTCATTTGCAGTATCATACATTGCACGCGTGTGTGTGTGTGTGCACGCGTGTGAATAGTGGCTTCTTGTGTGCTGAGGAACAAAAGCTAAGCAGTTCAGTTTAATATTAATTGTGTATACTTACCTCTTTCTAATCTAGAAATCTTTCTACATATATATTTATAAAGCACCTGTTAACAACTTAGTAAGCCTTTTTTCACCAACACAAATGGTTTGCGTATTTTTGTTGCTATTACCTTTTAAAAATAAACACCAGAAATACAGGGCAAGCTTCTCTGCTGCTCCAGCATTACCCAGCACAGAGTGGGAGGACCATCAGGGAGCTATTTATGATACCTGGCTTCCCAAGCAATTACTGCTCAGGACACCAAATAAACGATAGTAGCTTCAGGGTTTCTCTAATGTAAGAGCACCCAGCTGCGGTCCTAGTGGAGACCATCAATTTGCAAAATCCAGGGACACCTTTCCCCTCCCTCACCCCCATGTTTTCCCTCTCCTTACTGCTCCCAGATTTCATTCATCTTTCCATCATGTAGGAGTTTCCTCCTTTCCTTTGAAGCAGCTGAGGTCCATTTAGAGACATGTATTAGCCTAATATTGACTCTGTCCCCTATACCTTTCATGTGCTTGTTGTCAGGCATATTGCTTCCTCTTGTAAATAACTCCATGGAGGATGCGCACAGTAGCACCCACAGAGCAGGAGTAAGTCCTGACGCAGCATGACTGAGATGCGAGGCAGGTGGCCTTGAGGTGCATCGGCCAGCCAGCTCCCACGTCTCCCAGGGTGGTGATGAAGCCAGAGGATGTGGTAGCTCTGTGGTAGATCTCTCTCATCTCTACGCCATTTTTTAAGCATAGCGTAAGAGTTGGGGTTCCAGTCTGGAAGTGTTTTCCAGGTTTCTAATGAGTATTTAATGATGTTTGACCATGTGGGACAGTATTAGTAAGAGACTTGAGAGCAAGAAACCTCCAAAGTCTTAGGGTCTGTGTTCAAAACCTAGCAAGCAGAGAAAAATATTCTGGATCTCACCTTTTTAGTGAGTGCTTTAAACCTTAAGCCCTTGACCTCGTCTTCTTCTGGAAGTTTGTGACCCTTCAGTTCCTCAGGACAATCATTTTTTTCCCCTTTTCTCGTGTCTTGGTTGTAGGACTCTAAAATAACTGCTTTACTTCTAGAAGGCTGCTTAGAAAGAGAAGATTTTGTCCCATGGAAATACAACAACAGTGACAAGCAAACTTCTTAAGACTTTTGCTAGACAAAAAGGATGGTGGGTAATCCAGTAACTGTGTGAAAAAAGATTTATTCTGGAACAAACTCACACTGCAGAAGAAAGCATCCAGCTTCCTCCATCCACCTTGAGTTGTGAAAATGTAAAATGAAGAGAGAATTTAGCCTAGGATGTCCATTCTTGCTGCCTGAGCAGTGGCTCTGGGGCTTGCCACGGCCCCACAGGGCTGCCACGGCACTGTGAAAGCTGGAGAAGAAAGCCTACTGTGGTGGAGACATGAATCCCACCTCCAGTATTCATCTGTCTCTTCCTCTGAGGTAGTTACTAAAATAGTTATTTTCTTGCTTTAATGTGAGTGATGACTGAGGCACAGCTCTTACCTCCAGCTTAGAGAAGGTGACTTCACTAGGTTTGGAAGGGAAGTTCATCCCTAGGTGCATCCCACCATGGAGCAGCCTTTGGCTCCCTGAGTAGTCAATGGACGGAAGGTGGTACCTGTAGAGGTGTCTTTAGGTCTTTGGTTGGAAAGAATCACACTCTGCAGTTGGCTCTCCTTGGCTTAGTGGGAGCCTCCAGCCCTGACTCAGGTAGGTCAGCCGAGTCCTCGGGTTGAGAGGATGAACCGAGGCCTCAGAGACAGGAACGAGACACTGGGGTAAAAAGCAAGTGAATCAGCAAAACTTTCTCTATTCCAGTGAAAATTCTGCTGTGCTTACTTCCGCTCTCCTTTTCTTGACTAATGTTTGGGCTTATTTCTTCCGTACTGTTACGCTGGTGGTACTAAGTTATGATGAGAAAAGACTTGGTCCATCACCAAGCACTAATTTTCAGATAATTAATACTTGGCATCAGAGTAGCACTTAACAACCATGACTGGAAGATGACTGAAGAAAAGTCCAGGCATGGCATCATCTAATTATTGCTTCTTTTGTATGTGCCAAAGACTTAATCATTTGTTACTTTTTCTAGGGGAAGGGGAAGTGATTACAAGTTTCTTATGGGAAGCAGAGGTACCGCTGGGCTACCATTAGCAGTGCCATGGTTATGAAGGGCAAATTAAGCTTGGTGGTCCTGCCAGCCTTATGTTCACCATAGCCAGGCTCAGGATTTATAAATATTGTTCTCTGGTGACAGCTGTAAGTGTCCCTCTTAACAACAAGCCTCTCTCTATTTTCTGCCCTTCTGTCCTTGTCCTTCATGTCAGTTCTGTCTCTTAATGTTTTTGCCAGGACATCCTGGTAGCTCCTTCTCAGCTGAACTCACTGAGTCCATTACTTCCTTAATTTCAGTCTCCTCCTTGGTGTTCAACTCAACTCTATTGCTCCATTACCAAAAAGAAAAAAGACTGCTCACCAGGTGGGTTATCCTAGTCTCTCACTGCTCTAAATTTAGTCCAGGTTTTTAATATAAATGAGCTATCTGTTCAGCTGGGGAAAACTGAGCGCATGTGACACCATGGCTCAATCACTGGCATGTTCGCCCCTAGGCCAGAAGGTTGCGCTTTCATTAGTCCCATACCAGGACGTGGCTCATCCCCAGTGCTGCAACTGGGTGTCGTGCTACTTGAGGAGCTGCCCTCTGGATGAAATGCTGCATCGAAGCACCTTGATGGCCAGGTGGAAGTGGAAATGTCCCAGAGAATGATTTTTTTGTTTTTGTTTTTAAAATGAAGAACGTATAATCCTATTGTCCTGGTAGTATGTCCTCTTTCACCAGAGCAAGTAGAAATGTTGAGGTCTGTGTGTAAGAGCCATGGATAAGCACATAGTGGCTTCTCTGTTGAGGCAAATGGTCACTACCCTGACAGTTTAGTCAAAGGTATTTAGGGTGCCACATATCGGAGAGGCAAATTATAAAACCAAGCTGTATTCTCAAATATAAGAAACCATAGAAACAAAAAGCCAAGTGCTGGGTTTCATACTGGATAGCTCATTAACTTAAAAACAGAGTATGAATGTAAATTATAACCCTTGTTATAACTCATAACTACAGTTCAGACGATAACTTGGCAGTTTGCCCACAACTCTTTTATAAACCAGTAACCTCCGGAATAAATTATACATCATACATAATACATAATTGTCCTTAAAAAGGCAATAATTGTTCTAAAAGGTACAGGTTGCAGCGTGTTTCACATGAAATGTATGCCACAAAGCCAGCCTGGTTGCTCAGGCTTCAGGTTCCTGGATAACCTGTGTGCTTGGCAGTTTGGGACTATTTCACAAACCCAGTATGTGTCTTTTTCTTGCATTCTCCTCTGCCAGGGGTTTCTGTGCTTCCTCCAGCTTGGGCTATGGCAGATGCCCTCACCTTTCTTTGATTTATTCTTGGTGAATCCTGATGTATACAGCATGCGTCATCCTTGAAGGGCTGATGGCCCCGGGTAATCACTGGATTTAAACAGAGTCTCATTTCTGTGCAGTCAACCTACATCCTTTGTTCTCCCAGGACAGACCACTTGTACTCAGTTGTGCTCTGAAGGGGACATCAGGACAAAGCCAACAGCAGAAACACACACCACGACAACCATCCTCTCCCCAGTCTCAACACCTCTTCATGTACACAAGATTCTGTGTACATGTAGGCTCTTTCTACTCTTGCTATGATATTCAGGTGAAGAAGTAATACACCGAGAGTACCATACTAGGAGGAGTTTTGGTGTCTGTCCTGCTAATGACCTGATTATCTATTCAGAGCTACTCATTATTTTTATGGAGAATCGTATTATCTCAGTGCCAGTCAAATGTTTTTAATAACGCGCATTTAGCAAAAAACTCACTTATAGCATTTTGTGCCCCCCGCACCATATCCCAAATCCTTTTTGAAAAACATGCTTCATCATGGTTTTTGCTTCAGATTTTTTTGGTTTGCAGTTTTATAATGTTAATGTTGGATTGCCAGCACAAGGCTTTCTTTCTACGATCAAACTTCCAATTAATTCTTTTTGCTTGTAGGTATTTTTGTAAGATAGACAGCAAGAAGGTTATGTGTACTTTGTCTTTTTTTTTTTTTCCCTGTGTTTATTTGTCTGCACAAGACACATTACAGGAAACCTTTCACACGGGAGTTGCCGTGTCGCTGTAATAATTGATACTGGAAAGTTATGTGAAGGTCTTATTGTGCTAAATAAACTAGCTTTTTCTCAGAATGAAAAGATAAATGGCGGCACCTAAAAAAGAAAACCCTTTAAAAATGACCTACTGTATAAGATATATAAACTACAGGAAAAGTACCCACATATTTTTATCATTGGAAAGAAAGGTCGCTATTTTTCTACCACAATAACAGAAAAATAATACATTCAGTTACAAAAACTCGTACAAGCGAATGTTAAGATGCTAATAGATGTTGCAAGCCAGAACTTGAACAGAGAATTCTGCTTTCCTAATGTGGGTTTGCTGCCCTTCAAATTATTAGATTCTGTCAATCAAAGACTGTTTTCACATATAAAGCTATTATAGCCTGATCTTCCTCATTTCTGAAGGGCAACCAAACTTGAATGCTCTCGGTGATAAAATACTGGTTGCTTTATGCCCTGATTTTACAGATGGGTGTTAAAACAAATTTAGTCTTAAACTTTCTGCAGAAATAATTTGAAATGCAATATGCTATGCATGTATTCATCTTCTCTCGCTCTTCAGATTTTTCCACTGATATATTGATCGTAGCGGATAAAAAAGGTTATCTCACACCATTTTCCATCATGGCCCATCCCACCATCTGGTCTTCCAGCTGAGCTTACTCTAAGCTATCTAAATGAAGAGTCTGCAAGAAAACACATCTTTGCTCCTGAGCTAGCAGCCTAAATTTAGTGTAGGTAACTGTTGGAACTGGGTTACTCTGGCAGTGTAGGGCTTGTAGGCTGCCTGCGTCTATACTGTCATGCTAGCCCAGGTCTCAAAGTGACGTGGAAGTCCAGACTCTTTGATGGTCAACACTACCTCCCGCATTCTGGCTCCGAGGTGACTAAGTCAGCTGGCTTTGCACTCATGGAAATTTTCCTGTGGTAAGGGGAGACAGAGTGGGAGGGGACCCCAGGGACCGAATGCCATGGCAGCCCTGCCCCACGGACAGTCCATCTCCCCACAGCTGCCTGGGTTGGGGCTTTCACCAGGGCTCACTGTGGTGCAGCCACGGGAGGTGGCAGCAGAGGTGTAGTCGATGGAGAGAGCTGAAGAACCACAATTAAAACACATACAAATCCCCACAAGATTGAATAATTTTAAACAAACATTAGTTAAAATCTCAGTGTTTTCTGGTACACTGTTGTGTTTTTTCTGTGTGAAACACTGGATGACAATAAGGTTCTTGTGTCAACCTGTGATAGTGCCTGTTGAGATTTCTTAATGATGTTTATTAATTTAATTAAAAAGAGAGAATTTATTTAAAAGCTTAAGCACAGAGACAAAAGTAAGGTTGAAGTATCTATTCAAGCTCTGCGTTTCCTGCCTTTTTGAGCACTTGATTTCAACATTCGTGTTACAGTAACACGAACAGTATTTTTGGGAGTTGTGTGTGTTTTTGACAGACAATTACGGATACATCAGGCATTGCTTTTGCTCCCTCAAGTCCAAAATTCTTGCTGGCTTTGGTGGTGCAACGCTAAGTGTCTCATCTTTTGGGGGTAGGCCACTATTTCAGAGTAGAAATAACCTGTTGAGGTTATTGTAGGGTTTACATCCATAGTGATACAAATGGGATAGACTACTGCACTCTAATCACCTAAAACTTGCTCTTTCTAAACACGTCTGTCAAACTTGCCTGCTAAAATATCGCTGAAAAGGTAAGAGAAAAGGTTGCAGACACAGCTAGACAAAGTCCACTTCTTCAAAATAATAATCATGGCTTTTAGCTATGGTACTTGGTCTAAACAGCCTGCTTTTGTCAGTAGTAGGTGCCTGGGACCACGTATCATACCGCGTTGTTGACTGGGAGCCTAGATTTGTCTTCTGGCAGGCTGGATACAGGGCAGCCTTACAGCCCACCCAGTACCTTACTCTGAACTTACCCAGGCACTGGAAAATGGGGCAGAACTTTCCTGCTGGATGCATCCTCCTCCTGCCCAGCTTAAGCCAACATTGGATGACTGGTGTGCTCCTGGCAGAGGCGTCTCACCCCTCCCAGTCCCACGCTGGCTGGTTTGCCTTGCTGTCTCATTTATCTCAGCCCCCATATCCCCTCTATGACACATGGCTCCAGACAATTGCCTTTTTGATTTGCCCCCCAAAGTTTTGTCCTCTGTCTTCCCTCCCTCCTTCATGTCTCTCTTGCAGAAAACTGCGTATTGGGGCTTCTTAACGTACAGTGTGGTGGGATGCTTAACTGCCTGCTCTGACGCCGTTCCCTTCCCAGAGGTACATCGGCAAGTGCCAGTTATCATGTCCTTGTCAGCCAGGGGATGTCAAATAATAACTAGCTTTCACCTGTGCAGCACGGTGCTTCCCAAACAGCGTGGGACAAGTAATTAGAAATAGCTTGGCTTTTCCTTGCTTTGGCCGTGAGGAAACCCCGCATGGTTAGCCTGTGATTTTAAGCTCGCTCTGTGCTGTGGCAGAGCCTGGCTTTACTGATGGTATCGCTCCCGTCAGGTTGTAATAGAGTTATGATATCTCCTTCCCTTGTGTGGAGTGCCCCATGTTTGTGCGCCGCACGCTCATTAAAGGCTGATACCCAGCCGAAGTAGTTTACATTTCTTTAACGGCTTTTATGGTGTTGTCGCGTGGAGTTAGGTCTGTCTGAAGACAGCCAGAGTTTAGAGCAGTTAAAGCTTTTGAAGGAGATTACCATAATTACAAGTGATCAACATTCAGTGCTTTCTCCCTTCCACCCTCCCTCCCGGCTCAGCCGTTCCCCAGCACAGCTTATCGTGGGGCAGGCTGCAGAGAGGCAGCTCAGAGAAAGTGGCTTTACAGTGACAGTCACGTGTGGATGCTGTGCCCAAAGGGTGATGTCACTGCCTACCTGCAAGACCATCAGGTTTAGGTTGTTGCTATATTTCTGCCAAAGGCAACTGAATCAGCATTGTGCTTAGTAGTGCTGTTATTGATACTCCTTACCTTCATCTGTTCATTTGCATTTTAATCATGACCTCATTATTTATGTAATTGTGATTCTTGTTTTGTTTAAGTGGCATTTCCCATGGTATTGCTTAAGAACACACCTAGAATCATAGAATCATAGAATATCTCAAGTTGGAAGAGACCCATAAAGGTCATCAAGTCCAACTCCTTGCTCCTTGCAGGGCTACCTAAAACTAAACCATATGACTAAAGTGTCGTCCAGACGTTCCTTGAACTCTGACAGGCAGAAATCTTACTTAGCAATCTTCCCTCAATTACATTCCTTCCTTGCTAATGTTTTGAGGTAGTAGCCAAAAGTCACGGTAGTGAAAAAAGGGTTAAAAGCAAGAAATACAAGTACATCCTGGATAGATGAATCCATTTTTCCACTAATTAATAGCATATTTCTAACAATGGAAAGCTATTAAAACATGACAGTATGTTTTGTGAATCACATTTATCAACCACTATACATGCTGAAGTTCTATTATTTATTCTGTATTTTTAACATAGCGTATGGATTTTTTCATTCAAATGTAGAAAGTAGCAACAAAAAACATTTTTTGCCTCCATTTAAGTATATATTAATGCAAAAACGAAAATGTAATAAGAACAGTACATTTTTATGTCAACAGTAACCTTTATATGGCGTTCTTTAGAGAAAACTGTGAATATTGGAAAAGAGAAAAGAAAGATAAGTGGTTCCCGTATTCATCTTAGTCCAAAATCTGTTTTACCCACTGCTGGTTGCTGGCATTGTTTGATGATGTGACACAGTAACAGAGTATCAGATTATCAGAAAAGGAGATTCTCAATTTAATAGTTATTTGCAGAAATCAAAGTATTTTTTCCTTTATCTTAACATCTCAAAAAAAAGTAGCTGTTAAATTTCAAATCGTGTAGTCTTCCTGATTTATCATCATATCATGGATGCACTTGGCTGTCTAACATCAGGGAATCCAATAAGTCCCGTCACATAAGAAGAAAAGAGAAAATCCTATTGGATAATGGTTTGCGTTCTCCCCTACAGTGATTTATTTCTGTCACAAGACTTAATTTTATCACGAGGCAGATGCTCCATCTATATCAATGCAATACATTCCTGCATTCATTTGTTTCACACCAAAATTGTACCTGATCTATTTTCCGATGCATTTTGGCTTATTTAGTACACGGAGTGATTAGATGGTGTTTAATCACATGTGTAATTTCCAGTTTTCATAATTCTCAAGCATAATAAAGTAAGGCCCATGTGAAGAAGCATAATATTGAATTAAATTGCAGAGAGTAGCAGTTAAGAGATGCAGCTGGTGTTAACATTTCGATCTCCAGCGTGTCACGGCAGAGCACGTCAAGTGGAATAAGCCAAGCTTACTCAGGTGATCAGGTGATCAGCCCGAGGAGAGCGTGCCAAACTTTGCCTTGCATTAGTTTCGCCCAGGCTATAATGAAAAAAACAGTCATCACACCTTCTCCTTTGAAATCTGCAGCTCCTCCAAGCGCAGAAAGCCTATCCAGTATGTTTTAACGAGAAATGCGTGTCCTATCAACACTTTCCCCCACCCCCCCATCTGCCACTTAATACAGGTTATACTCTCCTGAATAATCATCTTTATTCAGCAGGGCAGCTGAGGTCCACAGGTTGGGATCCTCTGCCAAGTGTCATTACACTGTGGGAGTGGGCTGCAGCTGCTTAGCCGCCCTTATCCATGCCGCCGCCGCCCGGGAGAGCCGAGCCACCTCCCTGGGACGCCGAGCGGTCCCGGGGAAAGGCTGTCAGACCGCTGAACTTCTCAATCACCAGAGGATATATGTGATTCCTGTTTTGACATTCTGCCTGGAGGACCATCTATTGTCAGCTGCCATTGACAAGTGACAGCAGAGCTGTGACTTCCAGGAAGTTTATTTTCTTCTTCTCCCTCCTTCCTACCCTTCCCTTCTCTTTTTATAAATAAGCCTTGACCAGCCACCCCTTCCTTCGGTATGGAGCATGGACGAGTGAAGGTAGGAGCAATGGAAAGTTTCCCAAATTTACAGTTTAGTGGTAGCACTGCAAGGGAATGAATAGATGAGGAAAGAGACGGAGTTAATGACAATTCTCTAAACAGCTGTTGTACGATTCAGCTTCACTACTTCAGTTAATTAATCAGTACCTTGCTGGCAACTCTAGGGGAGATACTCGTTAGATACTGGTAGCAAACAGACAATGCTTTCATATCAAATATGTTCAACAACATCTAATACAGCGATAACTTCCACAAAAGAGGGCAGGGAATACGGAGGCTCGTAAAGGCACTCACGAAGCAGCGTTTAATATCCTGGTACACATGGATGTGCTACATATGCTGCTTACTTTGTTATTGCTCTCTGGCTTAGAACACTGTGAACTGCAAACTTTCACATGTTTGTTAGAGCTATTTCTTTAAGATAATATTCCTATATATATGTTTCAATAAGTACGGTGTATGAGTGTGCACTATATATTGCTGCATTTGTGTATGATTTCAGAGCAGACCATACATTCTAAATGAAACTACTCTGTATTTTGCCGCAGGATGAAAAATGGGCAAACTTAAATCCTTCATGCAAATATATCTTGTAGAAAGTCAAAATGTGATTAAGATCAAAAAACTCAGTCGGGAGAGTGCTGTGTCTACACATTAGGTTGGAAAATGGCTGTTGTCTCAGAGATTTCCCTCTTTCCTCTTCGGCTTTAAAAAGGAGATACTTTGCATCCTACCTACTAAGTCGATAACAGCATTCATATTTTATGAGGAATAATGCACAGAAACCTTAAACCAATGAAATTACATCTCTACATTTGTAGTATACTTTATATTTTAGTACAGTCCTAAAATTGCCATTAATGAACGTTAGCTTCACGTTCAAGACAAAACTGGCTTTAAAAAAAAAGTTACAGCCCTGTTATGACAAAAATTTCCTTCTGCCATGCTGATTTACTGGTAAATTGCAATTCAATGCACTGTAGTTCCTTTTCTGAGACCTCTTCTCTTGCTTTATTCACTTTTCTGATTTAACCCTCTTGTAGGGTAGGCAGTAAATTGCAATGAAAATGACAGCGCTTAAGAGACTGAAATATATTTGCTGTCAAATGTTCCATACATGCTCAGTTTAATTTTTCAGTTGACTTTATTGATTTATTAAGAATGATAATAGCCTGGATATCATTTCATATACATAATTGTCACATAAATCTTCAATATTACTGGCACGTAATCGTGTCCACTGTGGAACGTAGTGAATGGGTTTAAATGTTTAATGTGGTGGTGTTTGTGGAGTTCAGCACCAGGTGGTTTTATGGGGTTTGGGGTTGTTCTGTGTCCGTCCTGCTGAGCTGCAGGTAGTGGCATAACCTCAAGTAGGATTCACTGATGTAGTTGTAGGAGTCACCAGTGCTCTGGAATAGGGCTTGGAGTTGTATTAAGCAATTTATGTGGACAATTTATCCAGTCTGCCGCTACGTACTGATGTAGACAATTATAGCTCCAGCTCTTTAATGAAACGTACATTATGGTAGAAAGAATATCATAGCTTCTATTATACTCAGGGGAACTGTAAAGAGAAATGTCCTTTTTTAAATTAGCTTTACGGCACTGAAGCTTTTATGTATTTACATGCAAGTACACTATTAACCCAAACTACTTGTTTTGAACTCTCTCTGTTGTCAGCTCTAGGGAAGTGACACAGGCTGTTAGAAAAACTTCTTTTGTGCCTACTTTTAAACATTGCTGGCCTTTCATGTTAATGGGGAACCTGCTAAAACTTCCACTTTGCTGCAGTCATTCACACGACAGTGAGAGCAGGATGCTTTCTTAATCCTCCCTAATCTGTAGCAAAAACCTGAGATAAAAAAGGACTTTTGTCTAATCCGGCTTCTCAGGTATGGTTTACTTTAGATTTGAGCTATAAATATCTTCCTTTACTTTGTTCTTCTGAGAAGCAAACTGTTGAAAATGGGGCACGGCTTCATTCTTCAGCTGCCCGTTTGAGAAAGAGAGAAAGACCATTTCTAATTTGGAAAAGAGAAAAATAGAGACAAGGCTTTTGGTGTGTCTTCCGCTTGGTGAATGCACTTGGGAGCAAACCGTGTTGCAGAGCTGCCTTGTTGCCTTATTAACCGCTGGGCAGCCGTGGGCACGCGGTGCCCAGCGCTGAATGCTGTCGAGCATCAGGAGGGTTCAACCTCTGTTTTCAAGGGCTGAAGACAGGTCCATCTGTACCTGAAGGAATTGTCTCCATAAACCTTGGTTTTAACATTTTAAGAATACATCATCGCATTCAGACTTATTCATTCTTATATGCTAAAAATAAAAATCGCACTATGAAATGGAGAGATGGGGTGGGGGAGAGACTGTATGCTTGGAATGAAATGAAATTAACAGTTTTGCCATCGACTTCTGTCACCTCAATATTTCATCTGCATTTTCTCTATTTATATACTCCACATGTCTCAGATATCCTTAAATCACAGTTGTTATTCATCGGCAGGCCAATCCAAACAGAAGTGAACTCAGCCGATTGTTTTCCTTCGTTGCCTGTAATGAAGCTAGATGAAATACCCGCTTTGCTGCAGTCCAGTTTCTTGAGTACTGTTTCTTGTCTGAGGACGAAATTTAGAAAGGAGGAATAGTTAAAAAGTGAAGTAAATGCCAGAGAAAGGAATTGGAATGACTTGATACAAGGGGGTATAAAATTAGTGGACTGTCTGAAGGCTTTCAATTATTCCTGTTTTCTTTTGCAAACTTCTGGGGAGGTTATAAAAGGATATAAGAAAATTGCTGCTCAGAATTTACTTGATATCCAAAAGCAGGCTTCAACAAGACTTTTTGTAAAATATTATTCCCTGGTAACAGTGTTACGATCATCTCTATATCCGGATCGGGGCACCTGTTTAGGGTTGTCACTGAGCTAAAAAGAAAGTACAGTTATGTCATCTACCTGGGTATGGCTTTTGCACATCATTTTCCACACAGCCCCAAATCTTCATCATAGCAATCCCTGGATGTCTTTGTCCAGTCTGAATCAATTTTCTTTTCCTTTTCTTTGAAAATCTACTGAAAAAAACTCCTTTTGGGAAAAAAGAAGTGTCAGTGCCCTGCAAATAGGATAATTCTGAAATCTGTAATGTTTTCCATGTACTTAATGCAGGGGAAAGGTAAAGGGTGGATTTTATAATCCCTTGAAACCATGTGTGTATATCATAGATACAAAATGTATATAAAATTAGAGAGAAAAGGTTGAATTTGGATCTATAGCCATTCGGAGTCAAAGATTAATGATGACAATGTCATCTGGTAATGAGGGGCTAATGGGGCTAAACTTCATCAATTAAATCCTTTCTCTTTTATAGATTCATAGATTATAATGCCAGAAGGGAATACTGTGATAATCTAGTCTGACCTCGTCTTATAACATATACTATCAAACTTCCCTGAAGTAATTCTTGTTTGAAGAAGAGCATTTCTTTCAGAAATAAAGCATCCAACCTTGATTTAAAATTGCCATGATTGGAAATGCCCGAAAAACCTTGAGAAATTGTTCGAATGGTTAATTATATCTCTCTGTTAAAGGGGCACACCTCTCTCCTCTGATGTTTTCTCTCTTCAGGGGGACCTGGAGAGGGGTCTTTGTGTGCTGTGGATGTGGTCTGGCATAGGACGCCTGGGGGTTTCTCATCTTCAAAGAGCACTTACACGCAGTTGAGAGAAGAGAGGGTGAGCCGGAGCCTGCTAAACAGGGTACGGGTGTGTACCTCACCCTCGTCCTGTGGGGAGAGGCAGCAGGCGCAGGCTTGGTCAGCGCAGAGGCACTCCCCATGGGCAGCCTTGCAGTGCTCTGCAGCACTCGGGATTCCGGGCACTTCCCGTGGGCATCCTTGCAGTGGTCTGCAGCACTCAGGATGCGGGCACTCCCCGTGGGCATCCTTGCAGTGATCTGCTGCCTGGAGCAGGGAGCGGTATGTCCCCTGTACGGTTTTTAGCATCCTGAGCTTTCCTGTGCCTTGGTAGGGAGCTACTCTAGTTCAAGCACACCTTTTATTTGGGGACATCGGCTGTCCCTGAATATTGGGATGTGTTGCTATCAACTAAGTATCAGCCAGTGAGTTGTTCCTTGGTGTAATGACACAGTTTGCATCCTGGGACTTACCTATGCTTTATGGCCTTGCCAGTGTTATAGGGGCAAAACTTTCTTGGAGCAGATACTGTTCAGAGTTGCTTTACTTGACTGTCATTCTCTCTCCTGCCATACTGTCTGTCTCTGCTACTCTCCTCTTTGCTTTGAGAGCCAGTTTTACAGTGAGAGATAGAGCAGGGGTGGAGCGGAGAGATGCTGCCTGAGTCCAGAGGGACTTACTTGCCTGCACTGCTTTGTTCCTAACCCAGTCACTTCCTCACTGTTGCCTCTTCGCACTTTCTCCCAGCAGTTTCCCTGCCAGGTGGCATCCTTAGGATGTGGCTGGGATACAGTGAGCACTCAACAGTAGTTAGCAGGGAGCACTGAGAAGAGAAAGAATGGGCAAACTAGCTTCACAACATGCTCAGCCCTGTCCTCAACTCAGCTGCTTTTGCCAGCCGCCTCTTTGGAGGAGGAAGGAACGAGATGTGTTTCAGGGTCCTGCTGGAAGTGAAGAAGGGCATGTCAGTGCAGGGAGTAAATAATGGATGTAGCAAAACTTTGTCCTCCATCATAAGCCTTTCTCCTCAGCCCAGCCTGTGCCTGAGCTGGCCCCCGCCCCAGCGTGTTCCTGCTAGGGGGATGCAGTGCCCATTTAAGAAGTGCTCATCTAGAAAATGGAAGTAGAAAGATTTTCTGAGACCCGGAAGAAAAATTACTTTAGTTAGTAATTAACGGTATTTGCACATGTCTAGTGTTTTAATATCATGCAAGGTTTTGCATGCACTGAGAAGTCCTGCACTACTGATCTGGATGTCTTGCAAATGAGGGACATAAAAGTAACAGGAATCACATGTGGGAATGTGAGATGCTGGGATGGAGAACCTAGCTCTCCAGATCAATACAGGTACATTTCTTACCTGTATTAACTTCCTAGATTTTTGTGTGGCTCATCCCAGTGCCTCTCCACGTTCTGCACATTTTCTTCAAGGAGAAAATCTTTTGTATGGAGCAGAATATTTTTCCTGTAACATTTCCTGAAAAACAGTCATTACTTTTCCAATCGGGGAAACTTCAGAAATACATTTAATTAGTGGTATGATAGCACTGTGAATGTACTATCTGTGGGATCGAGATTCTCCATTTCATGCAGTGAGAAACGAAGACCCTCTGCTTGGTGGCTGAAGACTCAGTTCAGTCACGCAAGGGCTGGCCTGTCAGAGAACAGTCTGCCATTGCATTTTTTCTGAGAACAGGAATTCTGAGAGGATAAGGATTGTTTCTGGCCAGGAGTTAGGGCAGCCCTCAAAACTGGTCAAACGAGGCTTTTCAGTTTACACTATAAGCCAAATGAATATTTATGTTTCTTTCTGTAAGCTGAAAAGCCCTGAGTATCTCAGGAGGAGTTTATGGCCTTTCATCATCTTAATTGATCAGGATCAGCATTAATCAGGTAAATGAATCAGAAAACACCTTTGCCTCTCATCATCACAAAGCAAAGATCCTCCTGTCCTGTCCCCCAGCATTTTTATTAGGTTTTTTTTGGCTGAGAACAAAAGTTAGAGAACCCAGAAGCGCCAGGCATCCACAGCTCCCAGGTGAGACTGCTCCTGCAACAAACATTTCCCAAAGAGCTTCCCATGTCGGTGGTACTTACGCAGCTCCAAAGAGTCAACATCACCAAAACACTCGCCCATGAACCTCTGCTGTTCCTGAAATGCCTAGTGCTGCTCCTCAGCAGGAGCTCTGTCTCCAGAGAGGCCAGCTGTGCTCCTGCTCCTCTGAAATGGCAAATAAATGGTGTTCTTGAAGGCAGATGGCAGTTTCTTATAGATAATGTAGTATTCCAGTAATTACTGTAGGAAAATTATGTAACCTAATATGTATTAGTTCTGCTTACTATAATCTAAAATGTATTAATATTGTGGCAGTACTATTCTGTTTAATGATTGCATTAATACATACGCTGTGGATATTACAGTACACTTGCATTTATATCACATACTTTACTGCAGTGTTTACAATAGTATTACTTTCAAAATTACGGACAAAGTTGCCTGATTTCATGGGAGGGTCCTACCACAAATAGTAGATTTCATGGCGTGTTATAGATTATTAGGAAAGTCATATGAGGGAATAATTTATATAGCTTAACTAGTTGTCAGTACAAATTTTATGAACAAAACAAACACCAGTCTTCCAACAGTAAAGCTATTAGGATACATATTACAGCATTTGTATAGTGGCTTCTGACTACTTACTTGTTCCTAGGTATCAAGTTCAGTCGGTTGTGAGAGCGCTCAGATGCTCAAAGCTGGACTGGGCAGCATACGTTTCACGAGGACCCGGGCAGGATTGCACAAGTACCTTCTTGCCAGCAAAAATAGACCAAAACATGAAAGAAAATAGCCCTTTTAAGTTATGTCCAAAAATACCATTATAGATACAACCCATGGTTAGTGCGTTGTGCTTCCATATACTATAGGTATCGTATGTTGTTACAGCTCTCTGCCCAACTCTTGGGGAAATAAAGAAGTCCCAGGCCTCTCAAATATTAGGGTCTTTGGCTTGATTTGTCATGTGCCTGTGAGTCTTTGATTTCCAGCTCTTCAGCCATGAAGATACCCATTACACAGACTGTGAGTCCTTCTCCGCTAGCAGCCACTCCAGATATGAGCGGTACTAAAGTAACGGTCCAGCCTGTGATACGGGGAGGCCTCCGCTTTGCTTACTTGCAATTTCAGAGGCATAAAATGAACTGCACTGGGAGGAAACAAATCCATCCATAATTCTTACTGCTATTTTCTGATCTCTCAGTTTATTTTTCTGTTATCTAGAACTATATTGCATATTTTAGGCTATAACACTGGCAGGATCTGTTTAAAGACAATTAAAATGCAAAATTTAAGGATGCATGAGAGTATAATTTTACATGATTTACTGTCTGGCTTTTGCCAAGCACTCCACTGTCACCAGCATAACGTTTGGTAAACAACTGAATTTAAGGAGTGTGCTTGCCACAAGGTATTATCCACACCAATCTTTTTTCTTTATCTGCTTTGAACAAGCTGTTTTATATATTGGAAATTTGTTAACGGACAGAATAAGGCTTATACAAAAGGACTTAGCATTTAACATTTTCACATGCTACTGAAATGTTAAACTTCAAAGATTTTTTCTTCTGATTGCTAAGCCTTAATTAAAGCAGATTGCAAAATATTAAGTGTACAGTGAGATTTGCAGGAGATACTTGGAATCATAACGTCTCAGATATTTTCTTCTGACCTCTGAGCACAGAAGTTACCCTAGCTGAGGCTCTGAGAATAAATCCCGGCAGCGTTAAAGCCAGTAGCAAATTCACTCAATCTCTGGAAAATAGGCCCTACAATTACAGACTTAAGAAGCTCAGTCTACTTACTTTGTTCAAGACGAGGATGTGAGATGATGGGATGATGGTCTACAAGGTATTACCTGAAGACGATACCTTTGATAGCAGATAGCTCTTTAATCTAGGCGAAAAAGGCGAGCTGAGATGCCAGGGTTAAAAGATGATCCCAACACATTCAGAGGAGAAATTGGCCACGCTTCCTCAGGAGTCAGATCACTAGCTTCTGTGGCGAGTTGCTTGGGAGTGGGATGCATTCCCCACTGGCAGCTTTTAAATCAGATTACAACTTCAGAGTCCTGTTTCCCCCGGGGGGCGGAGGACCCTGCTGGGACCCCCGGTGCCAGGACCTGTGGAAAGTCTCCCTGCACTAAGTGCTATCAGAAGTTTGCTCGCAAAGAGTTTTACCAGTTTTGGCCTTGCAGCTTACAGCCCCGTCAAGCCTCACCCAGACAGTGCCGTTCCCATCAGCTGTGCCATGTATGTGTGGGTATGTGTTGCACGTGCTAGTGACAAGAGAAGTGACAGAAAGTAGCCAGAAAATCAAACTTAAAAAGCATGTGGGTGATACCAACCTATCCTAGGCTGCCAAAAGCTTGATGGTCCCAACAACTGCCTGTTGTAGAGTTATCAGAGGCCAGCAGACAGCAGCTATCGCACTTTGCTGAGTGACACGTCACTTCTGCAAGAAGGAAATTAGAATTTCCTCCAAAATTAGAATTTCCTCCCCAGAGTTTGCTTGGAGATTGTGGGTGTTAGTGCTTTCCATCCAGTCCCTCACCATCCTTCCTTGCTGAGAAACACGCTGTTTGCCCCGTGCCCCACTGGGGACGTGAGGGCTGGGCTCCCCACACTGTTTCTCCCATGTTACCTGGGACTCGACGTGGCTCACTGGGACTGGATGAGGGAGTGGGATGAGGGGAAGTTATCCTGGCATACAACCTCATTTTCAGTAAAAAATGGTTTTCTGTAATCACACAGGTTATTATTCAGAAGATACAGTGGAAAGAGGATCAAGATTCGGTCATAATTGTGTGTTTGGTGTTGCGTGTGCATCCATCACAGAAGGATGATGTACCTAAGTTACGTATCCCCAAAGTCTCCCTGACAAATACTCCATGAGACCCTTCAAGAGAAAAAAAAAACCAAACCCAAACCCAGTGTCTTCTAAACCTGTCATTAAAAGACCAATCCTATAAGTGCTATTTTGTTAAAAATAGTTCTGGGGTATTTCATCAAGCCGTGTTTTCTCAGACCTTGGGGTTCTTTGCAGCGGGCTTTATTTCTGAGAACTTAAGTCAAAAAGTCATTGTATTTAAAGACTAATTGATATGGATAGTTATAAGGAAAACTTTTTTCTTATTCAAGCTCTATTCATCTCATGTAAATGTTTCAGAAGCATTGTTACTCTGCCTTAAGGCATTTCAGTTAATGCTGAGATACATGCTGGTAAAAGCTTTACCTTGTGGTTGTTTACTCTGAATTCCCTAGTATTCAGCAGCAGGTTTAGGACATCAATAGGTAGTAACGACTAACATGAAAAAGTGAATTAAATCTTTTTATCTTGAGAGACCTCACATTTTCCACGTTGGTTTAGGAAGGCTGTGCTTCCTCCTTACTGGCAGAGCTATGTCTCTCTTACGGGGGGCTCAACAGGGTTTCCCACAGGAGTATTACCATGCCTGTAGCTTGACAGTGGTCATGCCCAAAATGAAATCTACATTTTAATGAAATAATGATTATCATTAAAACTGGGAACAAGACTGTTCTTAACTCATCTTGATGCACCAAAGCATTGCAGTAGTATTTATGATATGCAGGGGTATTTAGAAAGCGGCTGTGATACCCTGTGGGTGGTTTGCAGCTGACAGCACTGACCTGACAGATGTAAAGCTCCAGGTTAAGACAGTTTAAATAGACTTTTACTTATTGAAGTTATTCAGTGCTGAAACTACAATTAATTGTAAATCCCTTGGATTACTCCCTTCCTTCTCTAAAAGGGAACAAAAAAACTTTTCATGGCCTTGTAGGTTTCCGCTGTTTATTTTAACACTTAAAAGATCACTTTAAAATGACATGACATGCGTTGATGGCTTTCATGTGATATGAAAAGTTGGTTTTATCGTTGATTCCTTTTAATATGTTAAGAGTAATATTTATCTAGTTTGCATTTGTGGAGCCAAGTCTGTTCTACTTGATTGGAGAAGAGGCTTTGGATGTGCGGCACTGTGGAGTTTAAATGATGTGTTTACAGGCAGAGGGAGAATTTTCTGTAATACTTCTGTAATATTGCAGTATAACTGTTACAATACTACTGTATATTTCTGAAATACTGATATTTTCACATAGATTCTTCCAGTAATACCAGGGTCAGTCTTCCCACAAGCAATCCAGTAGATTGACTAACACTTCTGAGCGTGGGACAATCTGAAAAGGTTGGTGGTATTTAAAAGTAGATAAAAGAGTGTAAGAAAAACCTGAAGCTGAAGCAAACATAGTTTAATGATTTTCTGCAACGGTTTCACAGTCTCTCGATGTTGTCCAGTTGTCTTTTTTCTGCTTTCTAGTCTAGTGTGCTACTTCTAGGCTGAAGTAGATGTTACTGATTTGCATGCGGTATAATTTTATTCGTAGAATAATAATATACACGTATATATTATATTGTTGAGCAGGACCCTGATCTGGAAAGAGAGGAAGAAAAATTCATCATGAAACCTATGATAGAGTACGTTATGTGAACCTAAGGAAAATATCTAGATTATATCTCACCCTCCTGATTTAGGCACATAGTGAACCAGTCCTCCTGAAGTAAATACCTACATTGTGAACAGAGAGAGGTCCACGTAATTTAGGTTCCTAATCCCTAATTAATTAGATTCCTAATCCAGATCTCCCTCTCTGCAGACTTTCAAAGGTACCTACTTCTCTTTGTTGATTACAGAGGAAATTTCCACCCTCATCTCCATAAACATGACGGAGTAGGTTGAGCAATGGCGGTGAGGAAAGCCTGGAAACTGGAGTGACTGGGAGCAGTAGGATGAAATGTGATTTAAAATATGGAGCATGGAAATTATGCAGAAGTGTGTGTGAATGGATTTATGATGGACAGGGGAGGCTTTCTGGAAGCAGCAGAAAGAAGAAAAAGGAAGGGAGCATTTCCACACTCAGGTTGCACAAGGCTGTTCATAACCATCACTCATACAGCACTCACTTCAGTGGAGCTACTGCTTGATAATTTTGCTGTGATGCCTATTTTCAGTGGAACTTTTGAGACCTAATCGGTGTTCCTGGACCATTGAAAGTTTAAAGGCAGAAAACTTTCTCAAAAAATGTCTATTCTAGAGCTGAGTTCTGCAGAACAGCAGTGGCTTCAAAACTTAACTCCAAAAGTCTGGTTCCTGCCTGGATTCCTGGTTCACTGGGAATCCAGTTAGCTAATAAAAAATGTGCAACATTTTCTCTTGCCTAAGTTGCAGCAGCTATGTAAATATCAAACTGTTATTCTGGGTAATCAAACAATGGGAAAGTTGTTTGTGTGTACTGCATTATTGTTAATTAATTTACATCCAGAAGTACTTTAAATGTGTATGCAAACATACATTAATCATGTTTTAAAGGCAAATGTGGGAAGAGCAAAGCTTGTAAGAGTAGCCATGTAGATGTAGAAACCGTTAATGTTTCCGATGCCCTGTGGTAGGAAGAAATATATTAAAAATTGATTTTTGGTTTCTGCCTTTTTCTTGGTAACATTTACAATAAAGGATATAGCAGAAAGTAGCCTTTAAATTGATATTTCAAAGCTTTTTATGTTTGGGATATGTTTTTCCGTATTGTTAATGGGTTTATATAGCAGAGTAAAAAGGTCAGCTTCTGAATATGACGGTTTTATTCTTCTATTAAAAAAAAGAGATGAGTTTAGCATTCATGAATTATTTAAGTATCAACCAAAATACTTTGCACACTGCTACAGTAAGCGGTATTCTTAAAACAAGGCTCAGAAAAGTGTGCCGTCCTTTGAATGTACCGTGAATGCAGTGCAAGAGGGTATATAGCATTAACTCTCTCTCAGCTTGTAGCAAGGTGTTGCTTTGTGCTGTATCTGCACACTGCGTGCGGTGAGTGATGAGACGTGTATTTATGGTACTTTCACCACCGGGATTCAATCTTCACCCGTTTACGCTTTTATAATTGAAGAGCCTCTCTTCATCCAAGAAAAGCGAACTATAATGCGTTTCATAGCTTCTCCCAGTTCATAGCCACACTGGGTTGAGCAAGCAGCCCTGTCAGATTGTTTTCTTTTAATAAGATGCTTTGGAAAATAGCAGTCCTTCCCAGGCTTTAAGGTACGTCTGAAACGCGACTCTGAGGAACCGCAGCAGTATGGAGTTGCTCTAGACACAGTCTCATTAATCAAATGCTGGCTCTAATACTTTTTTTTTTAAACTTTTGCAAATAACATGCATTTTTGAATAATTTCATAAAAGTAGTGTCAGGTGGTAAGATTTACAGCGTTTTGTTCTAATTCAGCAAAACTCTTCAGGGATATGGTTCTGTATTTTTTTACAAGTATTTTTTAAACCTTCAATACAGTCATAATGTTTTGAAGTGCTAATTGCCAAGCCTCCTAAAGTGTATAAAGAATGACATTTCATGCGGCATCATTGATCATATTTTTAGGGAGTCCGTTGATGGATTAATAAACCGTTGTAACCTTCTGTGCAAAAAAAAATGTTGATAATAAATGGACTGTAATCTAAAAAGCCTACTGCTAAATGAATTGAAGTTGCAGCAGTAACTGAAAAACTGAATAATTATAATATCACAGTGATGAAACCCTAATGTGGAAGTTTACTTTCCCAGTTAAGTCTTCGTAAAGAGCTGCTCATGGAGGTCGGGAACAGATTGTCCTCCGGCCGTCCCTACCGCTTGACTTGCCAGTGGGGCAGTCAGGGTGGGTGGCAGCGGGTCTGGGCAGCCCATGCGACCTGGAAAGAGCCTGTCTACAAATATTTCCTTAAAATGTGGTAACTCTGATGCCATTCAGTGCACTGTTGTAAAATGTTTAGTGCCTTTTTAATGTTGGTGTAGCAGCTGTAATACATGAAAAGTGAAAATTTACACGGTAGGTGAAATAATATATAAAGAGTAATAAGTAATTTAAAATCAGGCATCGAACATAAAGGTGTCATTTAGCACTGGTTTATATTTTTACAAACTTAGAGTCTTGTTCCTTGAAGTTTGATTACCACAAAAACAGATGGATTCATTTTAACATTGTTAATTGTGATGAAAATAACTCATTCTTACTTGCATTTATATTTAATTAATGTAAGTCAGATAGCAGGTTGAAGACAGAGAGAGAGGATTACAACACAGGCTTTTAATGCACGCAGGCTAGGGTCAGATCAACTTTCTCCTCAAGCTGTAACCCGCTAGGACATTTTACCCCCCTTTTACCTCCCAGCTCGTGTCTCATCAGCCATGCAAGGGGTGTTTTTGGAAGGGGTTTCAAGCCATTGTTCTCACACAGGACATACATGACCTGGTGGGTTGTTTGTGAGATGCTGTATCCCCGTGTTAAATGCCTCAAACACCCAGCCTTCCCATGACAGTTCTGCATCTGCCTTATTTTTTACACTTATTTTTCATGTTTTTAAAAAATAACATTATGCTGTAGAGTGGTATTGCTAATGTAATTCAGTGTCAGCACATGATGTAGAATCACCAAAATAACTGTCGGGACCCTTTCTGTATATACATATATGCATACACATGTACATACATATTCATGTACATAATAAATGTGTATATAAAGGTTTTGCATTCTGCTCTCACCCTGTAGTACCATCAGACAAGCGTACCCACCATACCCATGTCAGTCCTTTTTTACCACGTTGTGCTGTGAGAAAGGGCCAGATCCTGTCAATGCCATTCTCCTACTACACTGGTCTCCATAGCACTGCTGTCCTCCGTCCTGCAACGGAGGATTTTGGACTGGCTGGGATGAATGCAGGTCAGTGGGATACAGCCTGCAGGTGACCCTGTTGCAGGTGATGGCACTGACCCGATCATGAATGTACGTAGTGACTGCAGATACAGAGCAGCCTTTTTCAAACTGGGACTTCCCTGTGAAAGGAAGGACACAGGGCAAACCATGATTTTTACACCCCTTCTTTTATCATAATTGATGTTTCCATCTTATTCTTCTGTTCCTCTAAGTTATGACATTGTGTCCAAAACGACATTATGATATTCCCTCAAAATGTCATGGCATGAATGAGTAATTTCTGGTGAGCGAATCCCCAAAGGGACAATTTGAACTCTCTCTGCTCCTGCTATTGAATCCCATTCAATTAAATGTGGAAATCCACAGTCAGTTAAATGTGGAAGAGGAAAGCTTCACGGGATCTTCCCTGAAAGGCAGCTGTTAGCGGTAGGAAAACATCGAAGTCAGCACTCTTTAGTGATGTTTCTTCTGTAAGGCATACATTAAAAGAGCTGAAATCTCTTGAGATGCTTCTGATAAGCACTGATATTAAATGCCATGGTCCTATCATGCTTCTTTAAAGGTAAGCATTATTAATAGAGCACTGTGTCTTTCCATTGTGCTTCAGCTGTCTTAATTCTTCTGTTTCTCTCGGTTACTTTGCTGACTGCTGTGTCCAATGTACCTGTTTTCTGAAATAAGAGTAGCTATCTCTTGATGCAGAAGTAGCTCTCCCCTTCTTCACTTAAAAAGAAAACAACTCTCCCACTTACACATTAGATGGCTTTGATTACTTTAGTATCTATTCTGTATTAAAGAATTAATTCGGTGGTGGTGGTGCTGGTGGTGGTGTTGTTATCATCATCATCATCATCATCACCATCATCACCATCCTGGGACCTGGTGGTGGCCAGCTGTACTGCAAACCCTTTCCTTAGAACTTTTCTGGAAGGCGTCTGTGTTTTGCTCTTTTGTGGCTGAAGCCTGTGCATCTTTTCTAAGCTCTGCTTCATCTTTATCAAAGCTGGAGTAATCCCAGCCAGCCTCCACGCAGAGCTGTCATACGCACAATGTTCAAAACAATCCTCATTTTCAGATCCTCAGCACGCTAAATAGGGAATTTTTTGGTGGTTTCTTCTGCGTCACTTCCTCTAGATCTCTGCTCCAACCACTGCAGTTCTCTGCGCTGTGCTCCAATCACTTCAACGTTAAGCATTGCAAAGAGCCCGTAAAGGCTTGGTTGAGCACCTTACTCAAGAGATTAAAATGCTATCGATGGAAATTATTGGTTCATTGTTTAGCATTTCCACATGCAATCAATAGTAGTTCTTGTTTTCAGACAAAACTGCGAAGTAACGCTGCCATTCTCTCATTTATAGTGGGCTGTGGAAAATCTGTAGTGAACTACACTTCAGCTGAAAAACGGAGTTATTAAAAGAACAGTATGCTTGGTGGCCTACCAGTGCTAGTTGCCAGCTTGTGTTTAGCCATGAACACTTCAAACTTCCATGTATTCTGTTCCCGTAAAGCATTCCCTGACGTCTCTGTATCAAGTAGATAATTGCCAGTATTATCATTTTGATAAATTATAATTTATCAAAACCTTTGGCTGAGAGAAACCTTCTTCAACCTTAGATTTCAGTTTTCCAAGGGTAGACCAAAGTGAGGGCCAGTGTTTCAGTTATTCAACTAAACCATCCTTACTTCCCACGGTAGCAAATTAAGCAGCGGTGCTTTACATCGATGGAGCACTCACTTTCTTTCGCCTGAGAGAATGTGTGTTGGGGTAGGTTGTGTTTACATTCAATTAAGGCAGAAATGTTTCATGCTTACAGGTGGATATTTTCATCTGGGTGGGGTTTACTGAGTTATTGAAATTTATGTGAAATTTTACTGTGTAGTGAGAATGCAGTTCTGTTCAACCAAAGAAAAGGGTGCATGAAATTTTAGTATAGACAGTTGGCTTTATCTTTAAGGAACATTAATATGGACATCAAAAAATATAGTAATGTAGTGGGTTTAAAAAAAAAAACAGCAAGGAGAAGCACACGAATTTGTGTGACAACCAATTTCATAGCAAAAACTTGCAAGAAAAAATTATGTATGTCCAATACTGATAAGACGTTGTGAGTGTACATTTTCAGATGTGGTTCTCTTAGTATTCCACCCATCCACAACAGCACTCCAAGAATAGTAAGCACAGTCCCCAGCCTTCTCTTCATGAAAGGGGAATATATATAGGGCATGAAACAAAACTTCGGTATACAGAACTGCCACTGCAAAGTTAAGGACCTGACATTGAAAGGAATTTGTAAAATTCCCTTCCCTGGCTCATCCCTCCACTGACAAGCTCTGTCCTGCTGTGTGCCATGGGGTTTGGCACGCAAATGGCCATGGGCCATTTCAGTTTCCAATGGGGTATGTATTCACTGTCTCTTCTTTTTCAACACTGCTAGACCTCAATGCACGAGCTGGTCAGCAGTGAGTAAAAATACATCTATCTAAAGTAGCCACTGACACCTACTCATCTTAAATTCATTTGCTGGGCACAGTGTATTTAAATTTTAGCAAAGATGCTTTTTATCACAGAGCTTTGAGTTCCCTGCCTGAGATGCGGCTGTTGGCAAGGGGCAGCAGAAATACACGTCAGGCACATAGTCGGTGGCATGAAAGAGAGAAGAGCCAGGCCTCAGACTTGTTTCTGATGGCAGCATGTCCTGAGCAGCTGCAGCGTGTTTCAGCCGAGCTGTGGCCTGCCGTTATTCAGGGCTCCTTCCAACAGCACCAGTCTGAGAGAAGTCACAGCAAAATACTAGCTTTCTGCATAATTGCTGTTTTCCCCCCCCGAAATAACAATCCAGCCTTGTTCTAGCACAAGTTATTTCTCAAATCTTTTGAAGAACAGCCCTTAATAACATGCACTTGCATGTAGGTAGACAGAGTGATTTTGAGAAGGTTTTTCCTGAGCGTTTATTTTAGACGTAGGCTTAGTTATGACATTCTCGTGTGACATTCCTGGAGGCTTGATATTTGTGATCTTCACATAGTAATAACACTCACTGTGGTAGGTAAAACATAGCTATGATAATTATGCCTTACTGATGTTTGATGACAGGATGTTGTTTCTTTTTGTGTCCAAATAAAATCATGAGGAAAGAAAAGAAGAGCGGTACCCTGCTGCCAGAGAGGGAAGGAGCGCCTGGCATGACCCAGGCTGGCAATAGCGAAGAGGCCAGCCCATGGCTGCTGCTGCTTCTTTGCTGAAATGGATATTTGTGCTGAATGTGCTGTCAAGAGCCTGCCGAAAAAAAACCTGGGAGTCCCCATTTCTGTGGAAGCAGGCCCTATATCTATAGAGCATGCAATATGCAGACAGATGTGGGGATCGGTGACAGCATCATTCTTTTTACAGTCTTCATATGCGTAGAAAAAGGCAGGGCAGAAGACTAATTACTTTTCATTTAATAGCTTCTTGATGTCGGGGGCTTATAGGATCATAGAAGCAAAAAGTGTTAAAATCCCACGGACTGAAACCATCACTTCTTTATGACCTGCCCTTTCCTACCAACCCCATTCAGAGATGTTATATACAAGTGTAAATATTCAGAGCCACCCCTCCCTTCCCCTCACACGAATGGCATTTCATTTTATTGAGATGTAGATAAATGTGCAGGGGGAGAGTATTCTGTTTTTTCAGGCCCTTCCTTAATACTATTAAATAATAGTGTAATTAAAGGCTCCAGCAATTTGCCATCTCTTTTCACATAGAATTACTTCAGATGTCTGGCATACACACTCACCCTGTTGTTCAAAGCCATTACAGTCCATACAGTCAATAATCTGCAAATTAAAAATTCAATAAGTAGACGCATTAAAAATTGCATGGTTCCAATTCAGTCCATACTCCCGATTCAGGCTGCTTAGTGCTGGAAGGCAGTTTCTGAGAAGCAGGAGATGGTGCCACCGTTGCAGGATGCCTCAGCCCATCCTCAGCGCATGCCTAACCACATCGTAGCTGCAGAACAAGGGCTTGCTTGAAGGCTGTAGTGAATCTATAGCTATTATATGAATAGAGAACATAATAAATGGGCGTATGTGTTTTCTTCTCTCCTAAAACCAAGCTATCCAAGTAGCTTGGCATGCCGGTAAGGTTGGTGCTGGTCCATGTATAAACCAAAGGGGAAGCGCACGTTTTAGTGAGTTATCAACAGCCCAGCCTGGGTGTTCCTGAAGCAGGCTTCCCTGCTAAGGCTGCTCCAGCCCAGCCTCCCTCGATCTCAGTCGGGAAGCAGTGTGGCTGAAAGCCATCCATTCTGAGAATCACTCAATGGGGATTATTGAAGGAGACTGATGTTAAGTTTCCATACACTCTCTTCTGTTTGTTTGTTTGTTTGAATTCATCCTGTTGTTATGGGTTGGGGGGAGAGAGGTAGGAAGGTTGCAAAACATCATGCTTAATGTTCTTGCTTCCAGTTGTTTTGCTGGTGTTTCAAGACCTGGTTTCTAGTGGGGGATTTTTGTATTAAAGCCCAAACCATCAGTCTTGCAAATGTTGCTTTTCAGTAAGTAGTCCCCACTAGCAAGAGGCCACTGTAATTCAGAATTTTTGTTTTCAAAACATCTCTGGCCTTACCCCTGGTGGGAAAAGCTTGTTACCTTTGCAGCGGTGGGGTTGTTAATGCTGAGCCCAGTGAAGGTAGTTTTCCTTTCAAACAAAATACATGACTAGAAACTAGCTAATACGCCTTAGCTACACTCTGGGGGCTCTGCGTTGTGTGCAGTCTTTAGGAGCAGTTCTGTAGGCACGGGTTGCTTGCCCCCTTTTAAAGGACATTTAAAACTGGCAAAATGATCGCTCCCCAAAAATAGAAGAGCCCGTTTGCGAAGGGCCTTCTGTCTTCACTAGGGTTCCAGTTCTACCCACCAGAAATGCTATTTTCCACAGCTTTATCCATCCCCACCTTTTTCCCTGATGTGAAAGGAGCTTCTTCACTGCAGCAATTGTCTCTCCTTTGAATCCCTGTCAGTCTATGCCTTTTACGCAGGAGATGCCATCAGACTGCACAGCATGCTTGGGAAGATGTAAAGCCCCAGATGGCTGTGCCCAGCACAGGCTTGACTTGACAGCAAAGGTAAAAAAAAACCACCAAAGCTACCAGATGACATTAGTTTTAATCATGAATGATCAATGCAAAAGTATTTCAGACCTTTACTCACACATGATATTAAGGGCAGTTTTATCTCTAATTCTGATTGATCAGCACAGTGTTACACAAATGCTTTATGTGTCTCTTTCTTTTATCTCTGGTGAAACATTTATAGGGTGATTTTTTTTTTTTCTCTCTCCATTGTGGCAAAAGGCAGAAAGTCTGCGAAACAGTAATTTCCTTCTGGTGCCGGGATGTAGGGGGCAAGGCAGTCACAAGCCCAGTGACAGAAGGGACTGTGCACCCTGTACTTGGAGGGCCAGGGACTGTCACCCGGCACGGGAGCAGAAGCTCTGTGTGCCGTACCTGCGTGCTGCGTTTCTGTCACAGCTGTACAGGATGATGAGCAGGTTTGGGGATGCCTGGAAAATAAATTGCGTCAGTCTACTATGCATAGTGCGCACTAAAGTGGGAGTAAGATATTTATTCAGGGTTGGGGAAGGGATAGGGATGATGAATTTTAGCTCTGGTAGGTTTGAACCTGAGCAAACCTGATCTTTTGGAGGCTAAGAGGTGTCAGATCTGATAAGGATGCACAACGCGACGGCACGCTGGTGGCCCTGGGTTCCTCTCCCAAGTGCATTTAGCCAAGCAGAACTTAGCCTGTTTATCCTGATAATTACAATCTAGTTCTCTATTTAATATTTACTAATAACACCATGCACTTACAGGGCCTTCCAACCAAGCACTTGACAAACCTTAATGGAATAAGCCTCATAGCACTCTGGGGAGGGAAGTGAATACCATTTTGTTTATCATGCTGAAATAGTAAGATGATGTAATTGTACCTCCCTGAGTTTATTTCTTTCTTTTCTCCCATTACCTGTCTGATAAAAACCACTAACTAGCAAAAAAATCTATTGTTTTAGAAATCCTTCTGGTAGTTTAAGTTTAATATAAGATTAGTAACAATTTAGACAGGAGCATAATTAGCGTAAATGTTTCCAGTAACTTCCTGTGATGAATGCCACTGCATTTGGATATTCACTTGTAGGACATGAAGCTGAATAATAGAGGTTTTCCCTACACAGAGTGTGTGAGCAGTGTCTGTGAATGGAAGAAGGCTCAACTGGGACTTTCTGAGCTTTCCTGAGACCAACTGCTGGTGAGCAGAGGCAGAGCCACATCAAGCATAGGTTGAGTGGGGCACCAAGAGCACCCAAGGTGATGCCGTAGGGCCTGATGAGAGGCGCTGCAGAAGATGGGAGCAGCCCAGAGAGATCAAGCGTTGGGTGGAAGATGCTGAGGACACCAAAACATCATGCTGTGGTTCTGACTGGGAGAATAAGGAGAGAGTCATGAGGAGGTTGTACATATGCAGTAGCAATGGGGAGATCTCTATCAGGCACTCCTCATGTAGTCAGCTTTAGGAATAAGCCAGAGAATTGCTAAAAAAAGGCAGGAAGCGACTTGTATGGGTGATGCATACTTTTGATGTAAGTTGGGGCACACAAAGAAAAACTGCAGGCTTTTCTCCAACATCAATACATGCTGGGCTTTAGTTAGAGGTTGGAAGTATTTATCATACCCACAAAGTCTGTCATCTGCCTGTGGCACTGACCATGCAATTGCCGGAATTAACACTGTGCTTTATGCAATTAAAAAAAATACTTGTTATTTTATATCAGGCTGGGACAGGACTTTATTAGTCCTAATTTGAAGGTAATGCACTAATGGCAGCATTTGTCAGATGGGTTTTTGCAGTGAGAAAGCTGGTAGGAACTGTGGGAAAACAATCCAGGATGATGATTTGGGCTTGTTTTCACGTTCCAGCCTGGAGTGCCTTCTGATACAGCACAACAGCTGACATGTATAAGGGAAACACATTTTACTTCTTCTGGCTCAGAACAGCAGCAGCAATTTGGCGAACGGGCCCACCATTCAAATCCTGGTGCATTTTAAATGACCAGGTGTCCACTCACTTGCCTGCCTCATTTGTTGTCAAAAAAAGGAGCTTCTCGCTTACTGCGGAGTTCATTGTGAGTGACCGCGTGGTGTGTGTGATACCTCCCCTTCAATCAATGTGATGGCATTTACATTTCCTCTCTGATCAGAGAGTGAAGAAAGACTTCTTCATATTGCAAAGGATCCTGTTTTTTTCTTCCAGTCACTCTGCCCAACAGATACTGTCAATATTGGGCCATGTGGTACAGCAATTTGGGGGTTTGGACAAATCCCTGCAACAGACTGGTTAGGTATCTTCTCATTAGAGCTCCTGAGATTTCTGCACAACCCCTGTGTTTGAGATAAAAATACCTTTAGTTTTGCATTTCAGCAGAAATATCGGCTTTTAAAACATATTTTTAAATATCCACATATGAATGAAAGTATTGCAGTAAAACATTACATCAGATAGAAAAATGTGTTTTCTCTCTCCTTCTCTTTTTCTCTTTCTTATAAATGACTTTATCTGCTTCAGAGGGGAAAGCCTAGCCAGCATGCTAGACTATCTATTAATTATAGCGATTATGTTTAGACTGCTACATTCAAGATTTAACTCTGAACTAGAAATACATATATATTTTCATATGATAGAAATATATCAGTACTCTTAAAGATACCATTGTAGAATTTGAACTAAATCACCTTGATCTTTATGTTCATTCTTAATAGTGTATCTGAGATATTTGCTGAGACACCTTTAACTTTAGTAAGCATTGGTTCAGACCCTAAATGAGACAACTTTAAGGATTTCTGCTATTTTGCACCACTTTTTATATTATAGTAATAATAGTAATAATAATTATAAGGACAGTAGTAACAACAACTTTAATCTAGGATATGCTTTAAAATACCTCCCCTGGACATTAAAAAATGCTAAGTATAATTTACTTTGATATTTTTATGCCATCATAAGTAATTTTTATTTATTGTAGACATATTTCTAGTTGCATAAATCAGTTTTGTGTAGTATTCACTGCCGATAAGAAAATGTATTTCCAAAGGTTTTCAGGCATAAAAAAATTAGCAATTCGTAATAGAGACATAAATGTTATCTAGTGTTTTCAGTACAATTAGAAAGTATCAGCAAAAAATACTAGCCTTGGATTTGTTTCCCTCTTCAGATAATATATTACAAGCACTCGCTAATTAATTTAGCAGTTGGAAATTGTTTTATGCTGAACCTTTTTGGTATTAACATTCTTGTTTTATAATTATGAGCAAAAGGAGCATAACCTTTTCCTAGTATATGGAAAAGAGAGATGTGATGTTTCAGGAAAAATTATGTGTCACTGTTTTTACTTCTCTCTCTCGTTAGCCGTGCTTTCGGTTCTTCAGCTAACACTGATGCACAGTGACACATAGTGAAAGTACCAAGACTGCAGCAAAACTATATGCTTCTGTCTCGTTGTTGGGAATACAATGCATGATCTCTTGGCACACTCCCTAAATATTGAAGTAGCGTACAGATCCTTGCACGCGTCTGGGTTCTTCATTAGTACAAAAATAACAAAACCCTTCGTACCCTCTGTTTTAAAATGTTGACACAGACAAATAAGGCCTGATTTTAAACTACCTTGAGTAGCATTGGTGTCAGTCTTTCTTCATTTTCCAGGACCATTTTCAACATAATAATTCTCGTGATGAAAAATGAAGTACATTACAATAAAGGGTTTTTGTATTGCATTATATCTGTGAAAACTACAAAGTACATGCTGTTGTTTTACAATAGTTCTGATGCTGAAGAAACGTCAGATCAAAAATGTTTTTTTCTCTGTATCAGTGATAGCTCTTTACACCTTAAATTCCCATTAATATAGTTAGAGAGGTTGACACTTAAATCCCCGTACAACCTATGCGCAGCTGTGCTGTCTATTTATAGGGCAGCTCCTCTCCTGGCTCCATCCAGCCTGCCTGGGCTGCCGAGGTCTGCACAAGTGGAGCTGCGTGACAGAGCTGCTGTGTGGGATCAGGAAACAAAAGCTGGTCAGGAAATAGTTTAGAGTTGTTATTCTGTCTTAACAAAAAAAATAAAAAAATAAAAAAAAAAGAGCTTTTTTTTTAATACTCCCAAGTCCTGAAAATCAGAGCGTGGGCAAGGTTTTCCTCTTAACAGCAGATGGGCTTTTTTTGCCTTTCCTTGGCAAAATACCACCTCCCCATCCCAAAATTATTGAAAAGCATCAGGTACCAATGAAGTGAGGAGCTTTTGGAGAAGAATGGTTTTTGTCTGGAGAACATGTGAGTTGAAAGATTTCTGATCAATAAGTCTATTTCTAAAAAAGGATGACTTTCTATCAGTACATTTTTAATAGGCTTTAAAAAAACCCACCCTGGTTCTCTAAGAGGCACCCATCTCAGCATTGGAAAGCAGCTGCAGTTTCCAACTGATGTTAAAAGAGACCACGTGGGTGCTGTATGAGGTCCTGGAAACACCTACAGGTGCCTCACCCTCCTCTCCCACACCCCCTCTGCAGTTTGGGAGCCCCTGCAGAGATAGACTGTGTGCCATGCATAAGGGCTCAAATCCAGAAGAGCATTTAATTCAAGTGTGTGAATGATCCTATTGAAGTAATTTAAAGTAATCATATGCTTAAAGTTAAGTATGTGCTTAAAAGCTTTGCTAGACTGGGGCATGGCCTGCCACCCTCCCCCAAACACCACAACAAAATCAGATCTGTGGCCAAGAGATCTACTGCATCAAGCAGGATTGCCTCCCATGTCTTCTGAACTTGAATTTCATCAGCTAATTCATACTGTAGCTACTGGTATTTCCTGCTACACAAAATACCCCAAAATATTGAAGAGAAGGTTCTCAAGAGGTTATAAAATGTGAAAGACATAATAAGTGAAAATTGCAAATATGACACAATTGCTAAAAAAGTAATTAAAGAAATTATTAATGCTAAAACCAAATATGTTTTGTGTTATACAAGCATATGCCTGGGACTTGACTATTAACAAAACTGCAATACATAGAAACAGTGGAAATCCCTGTACGTTACTAAACTGCTAGAGTGGAAAAATTAAACATGTTTTTTTTTTTTTTCTTGTCCACATTCAGTATAGTCAGTTTGTTCTAAAGACCATCCTTTTTTTGTTTAAGTGTCCTATGTTCCTTGGTTTTGTTTTTGATTGTGATTTTTGAGAAAGTAAATGTCCTGGATACAGTTTGACAGAAGATATTATCACATAGATAATATACGTCACATTTAGAAGCTGATAGAATGGATTCGGATTTCCCTTGCTCTGCTGCAGTGTTGATGATGCTTCAGAAAATGTAATATAAAGGGACTTCTTATTTTTTATAATTTTAGGTATTTAAGACCGCTATCAAAACCTGGTTTTGAATTAATGTATAGGCGTTAGGAACATCCATGATACTAACTCCTTCTTTCTCTTCCCTGTACGGCAAGAGAAATAGGCTGTGTTATACCACAGTTCGTGAACTACAGATCATATTTTTGAAATGATATTATTTGACTGGTTAATTCAGTTTTAACTGTCCATTCAACTTCAAAATATAAGTGAGCTCTGTTTACCCAATTTCTTACTGGGTGGACGTTGTGGTATATGCTGAGTATATTTATGGTTTAAAAGAATGATGATTCAGCAAACTTACTGCATAACAATCCTTACTTCATTGTTATACTGTAAGTGGTTAAAGCCAAGTGTACATGAATATATAATGTGTTCCTCCAGTTTTGTAGCATAGTAATACATTATACTGGTGAGCTACAGAGATATTTATTCCAAAGGAAATGCAGAGAGTGATTTAGAAATGCCAATAACAATAATGCAATTACAGTTGCAAAACATCTTAGTTGACCAAACAAATCTTTTCTAAATGCACCTAGAATATTTCTTTAGCGCATTTAATTAAGTATATATTCAGCATATTTAGTTTAGGACCCAATTAAGCACCAAAAGCATAGAGGTATAAAATACGGCGCTTGCCTTCCAGGCACTCCAGCTTAAATTCGGCAACAGTTGCATTTGGAGCTATAATACTGCTGCAAAGATGGGAAGGACAATACAAGCACAAGAGGCCATATTGTAAACTGGCACTGGTATCTACAGTAATTATAGCAATCATTCAGATGTTCTAGCAGTTGATAGAGCTGAACTTCAGACAGGTTGCAGCTCTTAATTTGTTAATGCAATATTTTTTCTTTATGAATTTCTCAAGTCAATCTCTTCCTTGTATGAATGCAATTAGTTGTGTTAGATTCTCTTCAACTTTGTAGGAATGGATCCTAGTGCAGCATTTACAACCATCTTTAAGTCTCTGGTTTGTATATCAAGGTGTCAAGATGTCTCAGAGGCAAAGAGCAGAACACATCCAGTGAAAGTGACAGTGACATGAAGTTACATCGCTCCAAACAGTAAATCATGATGCTGAGGAAGCAGAAGACATTGACAATAAGGTCTAAACAGAAGGACATTTTGACCTACGGCATAACACCAGATTAATGACTAGCTGATACTAACTGGCCCTATTTCCAGTGGACGATAAAAAGCTGCTACTGATGTTTGTCCAGCTTCTACCCTATGCAGTCTGGGTGCCAGGCAGGACGAGGCGAGGAGCAGTGCTCAGCGTGCCTGCCAGGCGGCAGTGACTCTCACTTGGGTGGACAAGGGGCACCATCCAGCTTCCCTTCCAGTGGGAGTCCCATGCTCACATGCTTTGCCAGCTAGCAGGCAATGTTCATATGTTCCTATCGGTACTTTCCCAGGCATTTGCACATGTGCCAGGAAATCACTTGTCTCCCGCTATAAAGAAAAGTAGCGCTGCATGTGCCTGGCTGTGTGTTTCTGTCTGGCTGCCCTCGCTCACGGTCCAGTAGAGCGGCTCCTCAAGCGTGGGGATTTTCATAGCTTCATCTTCCCCTTGCATAGCTGTGGCTAGTAAAGCTATCAGTTTTCTCGTGCTGTCCTTGATCTGGTGTAAAACTTTATATCAGGGTTAAAGAAGCAAGGTGCCTTTGTGGCGGGTGGTGCCCGCGGAAGTAAGTACCTTCTAGTACTGATGGGAGGGCTATCGCTCGAGTTCATGAGCGGGTGCAAATGCTGGGCGTGGTGTAACTAACAGCAGTGGCTCTGCCATAGAAACAGATCCTGCGATGATATCTGGTATGAGTACTGTAATTTGTGTGTGTTTTCAGGATGGGCATGTGGTACATCTCTCTGAGATTTTTTTCATTGCTGACTGATGGTTCCTGTTACAGCAGCATGTCCTTAAACTCCAGTGTATGCTTGAGTTTTAGGTTAGGCAAACAATGGAAAAATGCTAAAAGGAAAAACCTCTGAATGTCTCGTAAAGGATTTCTTGCCCTTGAAAAATTGATAGGCTGTCATTTAACCTTGTGGTACCTCTTCAAGCTGTCAATCAGATGCTGAACATTTGAGACTTGTGAAGTATGATACGGAATAACAAAATGGTATCTGCTCGTTCAAAATAGTGAGTATTGGATTAATCTCTTGAAGTATGTTGATAACAGATGGTATAAAAGATCACATGGCACAGCTCACATAGGCTAAGGTTAACCCCAGTGTCCTGGTCAGTGTCCCTTTTCTCGTTTAATACCACTGCTAATTAACTGGCACGAGTGTTTGCCAGCTGTATGTGGGATGTTGCTGAAAGCCTGCTGACTGTTGGCATACCTTGATACAATCACTACCTGTACAGCACTGCTTGGTTTAGTTTAGTTCAATTTTGTGCTGGGGGTCCTTAGCGATGGGCTCTTATATTTACCCATTTCCTATGGGTCACTGCATCTGCTTGCAAGTGGGAGGTTCAGTTGCCTCATCAGAAAGTCAGTGAGCTGCTCTGCTTTTGGTCACTGTGTTGGCTTCTCCAGCAGCAGCAGAACCGGTCAGATCAAGCTGAAAAAGATACAGCAGCTAACATGGAGATGCTGGTCTTCTCCCCAAGTTTGCCTTTACATTTTGCACTTCGTGCAGGTATTTATTATGGCTTGAAAAAGGAACTGCAGCACAGGGCCCTTCCTTTGTTATAAACAGGAGGATGGTATTTCATGGGAGCACAGCTGTGGTTTAAGTTCAGTAGGTTGCACAGTTAACTTTTTCCTCTGAAGTTACATTTGCATTCAGGGCAAAATGATTTTTTCCTTGCTAAGCGAAGGAAAAGCTTCCTGTCTTTGTTTGTCTAAATACTTACATTTTAATATATTTATGTCTTTATTTTGAGTCAGTAAGTGCCAAGTACACTTATGATTCTATGTATCCAAGAATAATAGGAGCATCCTATAGATTATGTCCCATATCTCTTCTGCTTATGCTGTTTCCATGGCATATTTAGTGATGTGACCCCATCAAAAATACTACATACAATTCAGGTCGTCTGTGTGCACAAATGATAAGTTCAGTTTAGAATGGGTACTGAGAAGATCAGAGGAATGGAGAGCCTGTCTTATGAGAGGAGACTTAAAGAGCTTGGCTTGGGTAGCCTAGCAAAACAAAGGCAGAGAGAGGATCTGATGGCTTACCATAAATACTTCAGAGGGATAAACACCAGGGAGGGAAAGGAATGTTCAAGCTTCAAGACAATGTTGCCACAAGAATAAATGGGTATAAACTAGCCACGAGTAAAGGTAGGCTGAAAATTAAAGGAAGACATTCAGACCATGAACAGGGTGAGGTTCTGGAAGAGCCTGCTGCTGAGGGTAGCGGGGGAGATCCCGTATGGGGTCTGGTGATCGTTTTCCAAGAGGAACTGCACAACATTATAGCCTGTGACACCAGGGGCCTGGATTTGACGACTGAGAAGATCATTTCCATTCCCGAGTCCCTGTAGCCCTATTTGGTGCAAGGTTTGTCTTGTACAGATATGCTGGCAGGGCTCCTTTCCCCCTCTTCCATCTAAGAGGGGTAGATACCAGGCTGTGACTTGCTTTTCTCTCTGAGCATCATGCTGCTGAGATTAGAATCAGGACTTAAAAGAAGATACAAGAATAAGTAACACTGTGATCTTTCAGAGGATGTTTTATTTTCATCTCTATTTCCTTCCTCACATATGTATGATGCAGGGAGATTTTGCTCCTTTTTACACCAATGTTATATTTCTGTCAGCTTTTTGGCATGCAAAATTAGGAAAGAAATTGTCCTGGCATTAAACTAGAGACCCAGGGACTAGGAAATACTCCTGCTCTCTACGTGTAGCAGTACAAGGCTATTCTTCAACCTGAAGGGGCTATAGAAGGCAACACATTATGTTGGCAATTGTTGCAGTGAACGCTGCATTGTCTGGCAAGAGGCTCAGCTTGATGTGGACAAAAAGTGAATTTCTCCTTTGTGCCTACATCCTTAGCTCCCTCGTGATGAAAATAGAACCTGCTTTAATCTTCCTGAGGCTGACGGAGAGGTATCTTGCAGACTGCAAGTCAGCAGTTGCCCACACAATTGTTTGGCAAAATCTATTTTTAAAAGTCCATAAATTTCCCAACTAGACAAACTGGGATCTAACAAAAAAATATCATCACTAATGTACTATCCTTTTAAAGAAAGACAATACTTTCCCCTCTTCTCCTTCTCTCTTGTGGAAAACCTGCCTATTTTAAAATGTGAATACAAAGTGCCTCTGAAGAGTCGTGGCAGGCCAGATGCTGCCCCTCCACTCTTGCTTCAGTAATCCTTTGCAGACCCCGTTGATGGGCATGGGATTGAGATGCTCCCTCCTGCCGGGAAGGGTGCGGGAGCGGGGCAGCAGGGGACTGCCGGCGCCAAGGTCCCTGCAGCGACACCTCGGCAGATCGCATGCAAGCGACCTTCTTGGGCGTGCGTCAGCAGGGCTGGAAATACAAACTAGGAAATCAGGTTAAGCCTCTTCTCAGTTGTCGTTCCCCTGTGCATACCCTTCTTTCCTGCTCACTGGAGTGCACTACGTGGGAAGCTTTTGCTGACTGTGGAGTCCGCCTCGTAATTTTTTTCCACTTATTAAAGTTACAGACTCAGAATGAGTTAAAATTGCCTGTCCCTACCACTGTTCGAAAAACCTGGAAGATGTAAGAACACACTGTGCACATGAGTCACCTACACTAAGTACCCTTTGAAAATATAGCCCTGGGCTTTGATGTACAGGCTTGTATTATTTTTCCTATATTTTAAATCATTCATAAGTGGTTTTCAGGCTGACCTGCTGGTCTTTTATGCAGAAAATTGTACAGATTACCTGAAGTGAATCTGTAGTGCAGAAGTTTATTTAACTCTCTAGCTTTACACGTAAGAATTTCATATATAAAAGGGTTATTTGTGCATGAATGAGCTTGCACTCCAAACATAAATTGTTTATGTAAATACCCAAATCTTACTGTAAATCTTCAGTGACGAAGCCTCCTTTTTGAATTAACACCTCCCCCCCCAAAAAAAAAGCCCTAAAACCAATAACCCAAAATGAGAAGTGATTATGATAGAATTATGGTTTTCAACCTGTCTTATTATATGTGCCTACATTTAGATTCCCAAAGGGACCAATTTACTAATATTAAGTATTCTTGCAATAAATGGGATGTGGTAAAGAGAGAGCTGCATATCTTTTTTTTTCTTTTTTTTTTTTTAAATTTAAGAGTTGAATTTCAAATGAATAATAGTAGCACTGGAGTTCCAAACAAGTGGGACTTTTTCCTAAACCTCTTATTAATTAGGAATTATCATAAGGCAAAATATCTGCATTAATTTGCCAAAGGGAGAATAAAGATTGGTGTAATGCAGTACTCACAAACTCATTCTGGTGGTACAATGCACAAAACTTCTAATAAATTGGGGAAAACGATGAATTTGACAACAGGCAATTAATGCTAATCTTTCCCTTTGCAGGGGTACATTTTATGCTGGTGTTGTAAGAGTGGAATTATTAGCTCCTCTACTTTGCTTTCAGCCATACTGCATGCAGCATTCTGCAGTATGTTGTAGTAGTCTGTAAAATGCCTCCTCAGAACAATGCTTGTGGCTCACAAAAGGCAAGAAACTG